>NC_066587.1:9651767-9996707 GCF_905475345.1 Vespula vulgaris
TCAAGCTTGGTACTGGCTGGGTTAATGTGTACCTCGTCGACATTGAAACTCCCCATCACCGGTGGACCATACATTGCTATCATAATAATGTCCTTCGTAGCTACTACAGGATGGCGAATATTAACAGTATCCTACGACGTAAGTACTCTTTATCGTACTACTTCGTAGTCGATCATGCTACTTCGAAAGTGTATATTATCCATAGTATTATATTATTCATTTTATCGAGATATTCGGTATATAAAAAAAAAATAAGAAAAATGCAAAAATAAATAAGAGAGAGAGAGAGAGAGAGAGAGAGAGAGAGAGAGACAGACAGACAGACAGAGAAACAAAAAAAACATTACACGCAACAGACAATGCCATTTCGAAGAGCAACGTACTTCCTCTGGCATTTTATGCAGCCCGTTTTGGTTGGTGTTATCGGAGCCGATATCGATTTTAAGGACTGGTCCTTATCAAGATTCGGCCTTTATTGTATTTGCATACTCATTGGTTTAACGGTAAGCTTTTCTTCATAAATATAAATACAACGAAATCTTTCCTTCATTTTCGAAAACTATTTCTTATATAGACACGTTGCACCGTTGCCATTTTGTCGACGATCAAGACGCCCTTCTCCTGGAAGGAACGAACATTCATCGCTCTTGCTTGGATTCCCAAGGGTACTCTTCAGGTTAATATTCGTTTTATTTATTCCTGCTGGACTTATGTATATAATTGCCATTGTATTTTGAAAAATCAATAGGAAAAATATAATTACATATCCCGTAGGCTGCATTGGCACCCATGACCTATGAACGCACGACCGAAGAAAATCCAAAACAAATCGAACTGGCACTCGACGTCATCAGAATGTCGATAGTTGCTATCGTCTTTTTAGCGCCTCTCGGTGCGATCGTCATGATGATATCCGGCCCTATTCTCTTGAACAAGCTCAGCATGGAAGAACATGAGAGGGAACGCCGATTGAGTTACTTTCGTATACGAAGCCTACAGCCTATTAGGACTCGAGGAAAAAAAACCAGCATATCCGTTGAACTGTCGTGATTTCAAACGTTCTATTATACTCTCATTAACACAACTGTAAAAAACGATACTATCTTTAATATCATGCAAGTACTCTGGGAACAAACGTAGTAGAAAATTGTTTCAATTCGTAAAAGTTCTGACTTTACGAATCTTTAATCGATTCTTGCTCGCATTCGAGTAAAATCTCTACTAATTTTTATCCGAATGGATACTGTATAATAAATATTACTACATATCAATATTTATATATAATAAGTATAACTAAAATGAAAATGAATCAGATAATTTTTAGATTTTCTCTTACTGAATCAACTTAAGTTATGTGATAATTATCTAGGTGAAATTTTCATCGTTAATCTATGTTCATATTGTCTTCTTTTTCGGATATTTCAGTTAAGAGTAATGGTTCGTAGGTCCACTTCGGAAATACCCGCTTATATAGATTCATCAATACAGTGTCTTGAGATTTCAATTGTCCATTAAATACACATTTCATATGACCGTGCGTACCTATAAATATATAACAACCATTAAAGAATATATTTCACTAATATTTGTATCTTCCTTAAATATTATAGCTATAATAATCGAAATTTTTAATATACCTAGAGGTTCTTTAATGTGACCTCTGCGTCCGTATTTCGTTCTGAGTTTGACAGGTTTAAACCAGTTGATATCTTCGCGATGAAAAAACATAAACCTAACTATAGCAGAATGTTTATGTACTTTAAAAGGGTGCCCACTTAGAATTATTCTTTTTAGAACAATTCTATCCGGATTAGCGGATAAAACACTCCCAGTAGCAACTAGATCCTTAAAAAAAGAATCAATATTTCCATTGAGTGCCAATTATATTATACATATATTAAATTTAGTTATTTAAAAAAGAATATTTTTACTCACTAAACTACCATTTTTTTGCTCGATATAGCATAAAACTGGGCATGGTGGGAAGATAATTGGTGCGTACATGCTTGCAACTAGAGTCGTTTCTGGATGAAAAAATCTCTCATACTAGAATACGAATTAATTAATCACTGATCTTAAATGTAACTTTACCTGACAACATACCTTATGTTTAGATCCGTTTGTATGTTGACTAAATATTGGACAGGCCAAAAATCTTCGAAATCCACATTGGAACACTAATCTTTCTTTAGACTTTATAGCTTGTTGATAACTATTAGCGTGCTTCAATACAATATTCAGGAGAGACATTTTCTGTTCGTTTGGGAGTAATCCAAAAACGATTAATGGCCGATTGTCTAATGTACAGAATGCAGTAAAAAGATCTCTTTTAACATTAGCAATATGAAGCGTAATGTACCAACCAGGCTGCGAATATTATCATATATCTTTTTATTCGACGTAATACACAAAAATAAAAGAGAATTTCTAGAAATTGCTTACTTACCAGAGCACCTTCTAATTCTTGCCTTTCTTTGAATATTCGTTTACGCGTTCGATCAAAATTTTCAAATTGAAATATGCGTCCATAGTCCAACGGTAAATTTTCCTTCGGATCCCAAGGACTTGTTCGGAATGATTCAAGTCCACGATACTTTTGGAATCTAATTTTAGCCAACGTATGTTGAGGTGTATCCATTTCATCGGGAAATTGAAGATCCAATTTAGCCTCTGCAAAATATTACAAGATGATTAAATACAGTTTTCTTTACATCTCAAACTTACGCATCTCAAACTTACGCTTTATTTTCTCCATGGCTTCCTTTTCTTCTATCATGTCGATATCCTGATCATATATACTTTCATCAGGTGCCGCCTCTGATACTGTAATCGTTTCATACTCTTCTTCGTCGGATGCCATGTCAGCTTCGCTATTTGCTTGAGACTTTATACCATCCATAGAAATATTATCATCAGATTCATTTTCTGAATATTCATCCAAATTTTCTACAGGAAAATATTTGTTTATAAATAAATTAAATAAATAAAATTAAGCAATATTTATTCGTGTAAAATCATATAACGCATATACCAGCATCGTCGTCAAGAATCCAAGCTGCTTGATATTCAGACATGCCTTTTGGTACTACTTTTACAACCTTTTTCTTCCGTGCAGCTGCCTGTGCTAATTCTTCTTCGGTAGGCCAAGTTTGTTCTGCATCCATTAGATCTGGTATGTTTTCACTTTCAAGCGATTCCTAAAAGCAATCAAAATCCTCTAAATCTTAATAAAATCTGAACAAACACAGAAGATAAAGACTCACCTGTTTGTTGCAATCTGCACGCTCGAGTACTCTGACTGGAATATCACTTTTCATATCAATTTCTACAGACCCAGATCGCTTATTCGATTTATTCTTATCTATCGGATATGGGTCATCAACGGCATCGATTTGTAACATTTGAAAATCTCCTAAACCAGAGATATGTATTAAGCCATTTGCAGATAATGATAAACCTTGCAAATATCCTGTGACCATAAGAGTTCCAAGATCAGCTGAATCCTGGCACAAAATAACGATTCTTTCTCAAACATTATTACTTATTGAATTAATTACTTCATATATACATACCTTATTAGATATAAATTTTAAATCTTCAGCTAACAAATATGGTCTTTTTGCTTTATATGATACAGTTCTTTGTTTTTGTGTACCTGCCCGACGTAAAATGTTCAATGAATCAATGGGTGTATCCAATTGAAAAACTTTTTCTTCTGGAAGCCACTTTGAAATAGTCTGTACTACATGTTGTTTATAATCTTGACGTTTCTATCATATAAAAAAAAAAATAAATTTAATAATAATAATCCTGTTGCAAAAATAGTATAGCAATGGCTTATTTAAGTAAAACCTAACCTTGGAAGGTAATTTGTCTAAATTGGTAACAGCAACAATAGTAGTAGGCAAACCTTGTCCCAAACAAGACACCATTACTTCATTACCCCATGCATCTAAAATTTCTTCTTTAACAATCTCATTTGCTATATCGATAGCAGAAGCAACAAAAAGAACAGTATTTGCAACTTTAACTGCATCCAATGTTGCAAAAATGTTACCAATGGGAGGAACGATAATTGAAAAACGTTGTTTAAATCTAGGTATACTATAAAATGTAGATAATTTTTATATTGATATTATTTTGTTCAGAATCGCCATCTAATTGATGTGTGGTGTGTGGACATTAGATATATTACAAAGTACCTTATATGAGTAATTCCACAAGGGCTCGTATGAACATTTATAGTATCATCTGCATTTTTGAATTTTGAAACAATCTGCTCTACTACCAAATCTTCTTGAATCGATATTACGCATATCAGAATAGGAGCAGAGTGAGTGCCACCAAGATTTCGTTTTTGCGCTAAAACTTCTTCTCTCTTCTTCTTTCTGAATTGCGAAGACTGATGTCTTCGCGCATCTCTACTTAGATTTTTATGAATTTGTTTCGATATAACTTTTATATTTGTTTTCCCTGCGTATTTAAAGTTTTCAATAAGTATTCTTTTTATATACTTTGCACAACATAAAAAATCGGAGAATCATACCTTTAACCTCATTGCCAATAGCACCTTTACTTCGGTGCCTCCCTGTTTTATGTGCTTTATTAATTTGTTTGAAAACTCCTGGTCGATGAGTCTCTTGCTTTGCCGTTATACCCATTTTCGTTAATGTCGTATGCAATTTATTTTTAATCCTCCAACAATCGTATTATAACATTACGTTTATATGACACACGTGCGTTCCAGGCGTAAGTCACACCACACGCTTTCCGTAACAGCGTGGTAATAGTACATAGGAGTCAGCAACACAGCACTGCGTAACACAGCATTACAATGACGTTAAAAAAAAATCCATAAAGTTATAAGCCGTAAACTTAAAATGTAAATGTATAGTTCATGATACAATTAGTCTAAAACATAAAGTTCAACCAATGGCAAACGTGAAAACATTCCTTCTTATTTATAAAAATTTAACCTAAAAGTGTTAATGTAGTTTGCCATTACATCAAAAAATAAACAAGCTTCTCTTTTATAATTTACTAATAATTTTGTATTGAATTGCGGATTTTACATTAATATGAAATCTCTTTACATATATAAATAAGAAGTATCTCATGCAATAAAACTAGTTTATTTTCTTAATCAAACTTCGTTTTCAAAGTTATCAAATATATTACAATATTGATTATGATCATTCGTTTCTTCGAAACAAATATCATGAACATTTTATACTCTCTAGTTCAGGTATCATATATCGTTATGTCCTATGCTGACCCTAGACTTGAAATAGAACTATGTAACCATGAGTAAGTAATATCTCCTCCTTTGTAGAATTGAAATGGGAACCTATCCTACCAACATAAGAATTAGACATATGTTTTATCATAAATATGAACGAAGCTCTTATCAGTGTACAAAGAGAGACGTGCCTAAACAATGGAAAGCGAGAGAACAACGGACGCCAACAAAGATGCGAGATAAGTGTGCTCAGTCCAAAAGCCTCATCCCCTTGGACATCTCCGCCACTAGCTAGACGGAGTGCTACGACGAGCCAATGACTACACCGCGGCAAATCACCTCTCGCTGATTGGGCAACGCTCCTTATTTAACCGGCCGCACACGCCGTTTCGACGGTTGTTGCTTAGATTATTTCGCCGTATTAATTGTTACAATTACTTTGCTCAGATTATTGTTAGGTAGATCATTTCGCTGTACTAATCATCAAGTTATTGCTTACGATTTATTTGACTCAGTAATTTTTATTTATTCTTTAGTTACTATTGTCTCGAACCGATCATCATTTTTGTATCTGTTCGTATTGTTATTGTTTTAAATAAATTGAGCATTATTAAAACAGTCTAAGTTAATAATCCCGGTTGTATCTATGGAAGCGACTCGCTCTTCCGATTCTAAATGAATCTCAATTCCACTTTTATTTACAAAGCGCTTAAACGCGATCGAGGCATTCGTTCTCCGCGGTATAGTCGACAAGCTCTTTTGTACGATTTCACCGGCAATCGATTCTACTCTCTTCTGGGACCGAGCCGATCGAGCCGAGGACAAGCGAATCGGCGGTAAATATATTCAATTCACCAATAACAAAAGTGGATTCCTGCGTCGAGTTCCTGTCACCCTCGCTTTCCATTGTTTAGGCACGTCTCTCTTTGTACACTGATAGAAGCTTCCTTCATATTTATGATAAAAAATATGTCTAATCCTTATATCGGTTAGGATAGGTTCCCATTTCAATCTTACAAAGGAGGAGATATCGCTGATCGATGGTTACATAGTTCACTAATCATACACTTCAATATACATATATACACATATATATTACTAAACATTTCAGTAATACGAGCATTACATCTTGTAAAAGTTTAAACGCTTACATTATAAAATACATATACTATTTTATACGTTACTAATCCATTTCAACACGTTAATATTGTAAACAGACAATTGTACCGAGCGACATGCCGCGAATTTACAAATCATTGTAAAAAGCGACGTGACCTAGGTTAAGTCCAAATGTAAAAAGGGTAGGGAACGACACATCATGCGCGGGTGAGCATGACGAGTCTGTGGAGCCTCGTCCCTACCACCAGCACGCAACACTTCAAGCGAACGAGATCCTATTGGACGTCCCCCTGCTAGCCAGGGGTAGAACCAGGACCAATGACAACGCAGCGGCAAGCCACCCTTCGCTGATTGGTTCTCCATACAAATGGCTGCATAGGCTGTCTCATCGATTATTATTACTCATTGATTGTTAATAATTATCGACACGATTATTAACGTTTATTATTTTCGCTTACTCACTTAAAACATTTCTGGTCAATTATTACTATCGCACTATTTCCGATTATTATCTTCGATTATTTCTTAGCTACTTCTTTAGTTATTATTATATTATTATCAGAGTACTATTTTCGATTATTAGATCATTTTTCTAAATCTTGTACCAAATTTGTTATTTTATTTTCAAATAAATTAAGCGTTGTTAAACGTGTCTAAGTTAATAATCCTAGTTGTGACTAACGGAAACGATTGAATTCTTTCAGTTTATTCCAAAACGAATTCTAAATCAAGATCTAATCCGTTCACTTTTACGCTATATAACGCTATCAAGAATATCATTCTTCGCGGCGCGGTCGACAACTCCTACGCATAATTCCCTACCAATTACTACGATGCTTTGAGAATCGCGCCAACAGAAGCCGAAGATTAAGAGAATCGACCCGTCCAGTTTCAGTTATCATCGATTCCATCAATCCAGAAGTGGATTTTACCGACAAGTTTTTTCGCTAACCGACTCTCGGCTTAATTCCTGTTCTAATTCTAACTTAAATAAAACGAGGTTGCTTATTCATAACAATGTTCGAAAAAATTCATAGTCTCATTTTGTAGTTTTAGGTTGGCGTAGAACGTAACATTAATGAGACGTAACACATGTTAGGAATTCGTCTAGCCACTCTGCTTGATCTAAGAAAACTGATTTAACATGTGAGTACTTAATACATTCCGACGTTATATACCAGTCACGGTTGCCAGGAAGATGCTTTTGTAGTTGCTTAATAAGTATTTTTTAACCATTTTAAATAAATATTTTATAATTTTACATAAAACGTGATTTCTAATAAGAGAAAAGAAACTAAAAAATGTACGTATTGTTTACGTATAGTACAATATATGATATAATAGTATTTAATTTTACTTTTCGTTAAAACTTTAGGACTACTTCGTATAGTTAACAGTAGAGCTTCTAATTTTATATCATTTTTAACCTATATTTTCATGATATTAATAATCATTTAAAAATGTTATTTATAGTATGAAAATGCATATATATTTTTTCTTAATTTATTTTAACTATTATTTTGTCTATTCCATAATATGTATAAACTTTTTAAATGGTTGTTGTTATCATGAAAAATAGGTTAAAAACGACACAGTTGTTTTATTATTTACACTGTTGGTCGAGTTAATCGTCGATTAAAATTAATCAAAAGTTCGAAGTAGCCCTAAATCTATAATGTTTAAATTATTAATTATTTTAATTTTATCTATTATTTTGTTTTCATATTTCATTAATAGTTACAGTATAATCAATATCATGAAATAAGAAATCTCAAATATATTTGTTCGTATTTCAGATATACGTTAAATGCTTAAAAAATTATGCTTCTTTTTTGTCCAACATGTGGTAATGTACTCCATGTTGAAGAGTATACAGGACTAAGATTTGCTTGTAACACTTGTCCTTATATTTTTAACATAGCACGCAAAGTTAGTAGTCGTACTTATCCAAAATTAAAGGAAGTAGATGATGTGTTAGGCGGAAGTGCGGCATGGGAAAATGTTGATTCTACAGAAGAACGTTGTCCAAAGTGTACAAATCCACGTGCATATTTCATGCAAATACAGACAAGATCAGCTGATGAGCCTATGACAACATTCTATAAATGTTGTAATTCACAATGTGGTCACAATTGGCGCGATTAAAGGTATTTCAGAATTATTTCTTTTATTTATGTCACAATATTTATTTAGTTCCTTTGTTCTACGACAGTTATATCTGAACATTAATCAGCAAAGAACAATCATGAATCCAAAAACAATGGGTCCTATGAAAGTACTCTTAAATGCAGCAATGGAGCAAATAAACTTATTGGGCCCAGAAGAAAAGCATTGGTTTATCGGAGGTGAAAGAAGCATTGCAATAGCCGTAGAATTATTAAATAAAGGAGAAATCATTGCTATACCAACAGACACGATCTATGGATTTGCTGGTAGCATAAAAAATGACAAAGCTATAAAAAGGTTATATGAAATTAAAAAAAGAGATCAACACAAGCCATTAGCTATTTGCGTTGATAATGTAAATAACATTGACCAATGGGGAATTGTAGACGAATTACCACCTCTTCTAAAAGAGACTTTATTGCCAGGACCATTTACTATTGTATTAAAACGAACAAAAGAATTGAATCCATCTTTAAATCCTGGCATTGATAATGTTGGCATCAGAGTACCTAATTATAAGTTTATCAGATCTGTTGCTAAATTAGCAGGACCATTAGCACTTACGAGCGCTAATGAAAGCAATAAACCAAGCAGTGTGCATCCTAATGAATTTTCCGAATTATGGCCAGAATTAGCAGGAATTTTTTACCAGCAAGCAGAAAATAAAAAATACGTTAGTCAATTACAAAGAACAGGTTCTACAGTAATAGATTTATCGCAAGCTGGTCAGTATAACATATTGCGTAAAGGTGTCAAACTAAAACACTGTATTAAAATATTACATAATTATGGATTAAAACCATGTAACGATTGATAATAAACTTATATAAATTTAAGAAAATATTCAATTTTCGTGTATAACTTGTAATTTTGATTTTATAGTTTAAATTGTATCCTTCAATTTGTTTCATAAATAATAATATACTACCGAATAGCAGCATTTATAGACTTTAAGGAATATTGAAAAAAAATAAATCAGGATTCTTGTTTTCGCAAAATTATATGTGCAAGTGTACGTACACAAGAATAAATAACATTATTTACATATTTTTAACTATGATACAGATAAGATCAGGGGATAAAGTATCATAACGTTTATAAAAATTTTTATCCCATAATATAAAAAAAATGTTACATTACTTATACAATAGCATGTTTGTAGGATTTCCTAGATACTAAGTATATTACAGATGTTTCATCAGCGCGAGCTTTATACACATCATGCACGCGCGCACACGCACACACATACACACACATGTACATGACGATCTTTGAAGAAAAATATAATACAATATTTTTGAGTCAATGATGCCAATAAAACGCTTTATTTTGACAAAGTAATTTGTCGTAAAAACAAGCAAGAATTTCATGACATCACTTAAAGAATGTATAACATAAGTGTAAAGCAGTACACTTCATATCCTGAGAAACTATATCCTATATACGTAATATATAAAAAATATGAGTATGTTAGTGCCAGTGCACGTCTTAATATTGTATTGTCTTCTTGACGAGATGTATTATCACATAATATTGCTGCAAAAAATCTAAGAAATTGACCTAGCACTAATATAGATGCTAAATAGTCATGGATACAGAGGATCTAAAGATTCCATGTGTAAAAATACATATTTACTTAAAGATTTGCGTTTTGATAAATATCGAGTAGATTCCATTTATATTAACTGCTTTTTACAAACAGAATAAATATTTATTACCTCTTCTCCATTGACTTTAAAGCATTACGTACAGTCTGTCTATATGCATTGAAATGCATGTTATTAATTTATTATTTTATCAAAGAACAACGAAATACTCATTGAGAAATATCATTACTTTTTCAATGTCCTACTATTTCTTAACTTATTAGTTACTCATTTCCATCGCATATGTATTTTATTTATAACAAGGCAATTTCACAATAAATAAAGATAGTGACGACAACATTTTTATAAAATGCATTACAATAAATAAATGTTTGTACGAAATCGATTGAAATGCATTTACCTGCACATTTTAGCAATGGACGAGCAAAATTTAAAATGGACGAGCTATTTTCTGCTACATATGAAAATTTTAGATTAAAAAATTATTAAAAAATTTTATGTTATAAACAGAAAAGAAAAGGTTTCTATCAACGAACAAATTGATAGAAAAAACATTGTTTTTAGGAAAGCCAAATGTGCATTATGCAATATGCTATCCACAAAAGTTCACACATCCACCTGATAAGTCTATTTTGTCTTTATCACAATACTGGCTTGTCATTGTCGTGACTACCTCCAATTTATTTTTATTAAACACTCGTAAGATAGACGCATATATTATGCTTCAAGATAAATAACAATTCTAATAGTAATTATATGATAAATAATCGCTAGTACTATACTTGATAATATCAGAATTATACTATTTATTTTAATCAGCATTGCGCTTTTGCTTTCTGTTTTGATGGAGAAAATTTTGAAAGAATAAACAAGTGAAATGATACACGCCGTTAGAATCTAACATTTTGATTGCAATCAGTGCAAATATTTAATCTTAAATAAGTAATAAGTAAATATTTATCTTTCCTTCAAAAATTCTTGATGTTGCATGATTTATACGATTAAATTAAATTAAAAATCAAAAGAAAAATTTTGTTATCATTATATCACTGCTCTTTGCTTCTCAGTAAGCAATAAATAAGAAGTATATATTTCTGTTGTTTCTTCCTTACGATATATCAGTCTATTCTTCCTTCGTAGAAAACATTGCCAATGAATTCTTTTTGCATTCCCCTTTAAATATGCCTACGAAACTACTCCTCAATCTGGCATAAATTTCTTTTCTTACGGTTGCTGTAAATTTCGTAACTAGACAACTGATTACCGCCGTAGCAAAGATTAAATTATACAAGAATACGAGTTTAAAGTTGCCAAGCCATTCTATACGACCAAAGTCTCCTAGCAGATCAAAGTTCGTCATTCCTGAAATAATAAAGGAACCAAAATGTTGATGATACATTAACTTGTAAATTGGAAAGAGGAACAATGTAGTATATCAATAAATCATAACATTTTACTCGTTTACCTAATATTCGGGAAAGCAGTGGTAATGCCGAACTGAGTACAAGTAAAAGAACGCAATTGGCGATGAGATGCGTAAGTGGAGTGGAACGAAATCGTGGTTGTACCCTTCTCACTCCTGGAAGCGAATAAAGCCCAATTGCACTCGTCGCGGCTAGGTAAAGTATTACCGAGACTTCAACCGTAGCTCCGATAGGTCCGAGTTTCGACAAAGAACTGATGCCCAGCGTAAATTGCTGTGCAATTCACATTATCATCAGTTATAATCTTTTTAATAATTTTATTAACAAATATAGAAGAAAATCTCGATACAAACCCTCGTACTTAATGGTAGAGCTTTAATGCCGATAAGAAGTTCCAAGGTATTCTGAACCGCTAATAAGGCCGTGGCAGTGGAGAGAATAAGTAGAGCGATCATTGCCAAAGGATAAAGTAGTGTTCTTCGTACCCACCAAGTTCGTCTTTGTTCGTCTAAAATGTTTCTTTTCTTTTGAACATCTTCTAATCTCTGGGCCAGTCCACGTTGAAGAGCGCCATTTCTGAGGCACATTAATCCAGGACTCAAATTAAGAAGTTCGTCGTCTTCGACCATTGTATTACAACCTGGTAGAGACATAGGTACTGGCGAAACATACGATTTGCCTGTCGTTTTTGCATGTTGCAGTCTATGCCAAGAAAAAGGGAAAAGTACCAACGTGAAAGATTGGATATACGAAAGGCAAAATGGTAAACAAAAAGGATTATCTTCACCAACCTTCTTCTAATACAATCCTCCTCTAACCTGTAAGCAAAAAATTCTTCATCCAAATTTTTTAGGAACTGAGGTTTTACGAGAAAAGAGCCAACAACATCGAACAATCGCACAAATCCAACTGGGGTACACACTAGAAAAAAGTCACGATTTCATTTCTATTTTCCTTTGCTATCTTTCTAATTCAAAAACTTTTAATTTTGTATATTTAATAATACTTACATAATAGTAACATTACACCTACGAAAGAAACACAAGAGTAGAGGAAAGGTAAATAATAGCTCCATATACCTGAAATTGCATTCACATACGTGTAAATAAATAGATTAACAATAAAAATGTAATTAAGTGTCATTCTCTCCATTTAACTTTTTATTCATTCTATTATTTTACTTTAACATTTTTCATGAACTTACTCAACAGTGTATGGAGACTAGATTTTTGATAATCTATGAGAGCAGACAAAACATATACCATTCCCAGCACGAGTGTTCCTAATAGGCACAAAACTGTTACAGTTTCATATACTCTAGCCATAACACCCTACAATGAAGAATTTCATTATTTCTGATAACAAAAATATAGGTACCAAATAAATAATCTAAAAGAGAGATAGAAACTATATGCACTTACCTTTTTATAACAGACAAATCCTTCCGATTCCGTGAATAAATATGCAAATGGTAAAAACACGAAGAGAGATAAATTGGAAAAGAGGAAAACGTGGTTCCAAAGTCCTATGACATAAAAGTATAATGTTTCAGTGCTTTCAAATTCATGAACTGAAAATATGAGCAAAGGGAGTAAGATTGCATATTGAGCAAAGTTTCACCTTGTATTAGAGAACTGTTGAGCCACTTAACGTAGTAGCTATTAGGATACAATATAAGAACCTCATTGCTAGCGATGGATATAGGTAATAACAACGTTGCTCCAATAGACACTGCTAAGGCAACGGTACACAATAAAAGACTGATCCTATAAACAGTGGCATCATCTTCATCCACTGAAAAATAATCTTCTCGGTCCCTTCGACGAAATCTCGCAATCAGTGCGTAGCTTGAAATGCAAAGTAGAAGAAAGAGAAGGAGAAATATCTGAAGAACAAAGGAAATAGAAAATATTGAAAGTGAAAAAATGTTATAGAAACGCGTTGCGTAAAAATTGACACAAAGATACTGCGCGCGCGTACCTTCGATATTCTATTTACACCACTGCATCTTATTTATTTTATGATTTTATTTACATATTGCATTGTTTCTTTCTTTCACTCTTATTGCAGAATTACGCTTGATTAAGTTCCTTGATTTTGTTAGAGACATTGAATAAACCGTTTTCATTATTCGTTCGTTCAATTTGGGCATTGTCCGCGAATGAATTTAAGATTAAATAAAGTTCGCATTTGTAAACGTGACGCGTTATCGTCCGCGTGAAACGATAATACATCAGTGGGTCTCAACATATTATATTATGATAATCGAAATTCTTACACGTGTGAAGTTGTCTCTGTTTTTTGTGTGAATTTGTTTTTTCCTTACACGATACATTGAACACAATCGAGTAGACTCGAGGAAACAAATGAAATCGAAATCCTTATCGTTCATATAAATTTATATGTTACACTTATGGCAGATTATTCTGCGAGCATTTTTTGAAGTAACCATAACGGTTTGCTATTGATTCGAATATATTCACGAGTAAGATCTAATATATGGATCGTTACTGAGCCTCCTTGTTATTGTTGTCGAAATGCAACTGTAGAGAGTTATGATATTTAAACGTGATAGTTAAATTTATAATGTAAATGAGCAAGAATATATGATCGGTTTAAAACACCTATTCAATGCACCTATGCGACAGGCACACACATGCGCGCGAGCGTAGGATTAACTCGTGATTGTGACGTAGATGATAATCTAACGATTGCGCAAGCAAAATGACAAAACTTCTGGGGATGCTCACTTTCACCGAGATACGGAATAAACGGACTCAAAACCGCATTGAAACCTTATAATTTTTATCACTGACGATGGTTAACGATCGTTGACGTTTTTATTGAAAATGAAGTAACTTTATATATTTTCATAAAGAACAAACAATAAGATAAGAAATAAGAATACAGTGAGATTCGAAGGAAATCACAAGCATATATCTGCGTTTAACTTCACGAAAGTAATACTAGCTATCGTTAATGTTTCTTATGTCGAAAATCGTTAATCTTTCTTATTATGGAAAAAAATTGATAAATTTCTATCTTTTTGTGAATTTCTATCCTTGTTTCAGTCATATCTATTATTTCTTCAAGCGTGACAAAATATTCTCCTTATTCCATTCTTGAGCGAAAATGAACAAGAAAAGTTTAAATAAGCTGGAATGAAGAAAAAAATGACGTTGCATATTAAAAAAACAATTCAATTAACTAGTGCAACTAACTTAAATTGCACTTTTCACGATACTTTCCTAATGTAATACATCTACACGGAATATTCTTTTATATCTTTATATATATAAAGAGTAGGATATATATATTATATCGAAACACATGTGCAACACGAAAAATTATACATATGAATATAGAAGTTTATACGATTGTTGAGATGTGCGATTAAAATCAATGCTATTACAGATGGATAATAAGAGAAAAAAAAGGCAACAACAACGTTTAAAGCCCGATTTCCTAAATTTTTAATTCTTACAACTACTTTTTTTCTATAATACTTTTAGTAGCGGTCACAAGACAGGGACGCATGACTCATCCAATGTAATCTATAAAATATTAATGATTCTATAGCAAATATGTAGGTCAAGTACGTATGACAATTTAATAAATAAACTAAAGTCTAACCGCTCTTACTGTAATGCGAGAAAAAACCGTTTAAGAGCAAGAATACGTATGAAATTAATTGCACTTTCTAGATAACACTTCCCATCTATCATCTATTCTCCGTAATCTCTATATTACGTATGTGCAATTTACAGAAATCATCTAAACCCTGACTAAAGTAAATACATTTCAATCGCGAACATTGCCCCGATTAATGCACGCCAAATGCGAACGATCAGCTGTGCCAAAAACCACTTATGCGATATTCTATTTCGGGGCTCGCATTTTTTAATCGTATATACTCCTTATCCTACCAGAGAACCATTTTTCTTCAATCTCTTTCAAATTTAACATTTAAAATACAAACTATGTAAAAAGAATTGGAATAAGAAAGTATTTTATGCGATCGACAGAGACTCGTCTCATAGCAGCACTATTCAAAACGAGCATGGAGGATGTCATGCGTTCGAAGACGCAAATCCATGTCGCGAGACTTCGTCAAGCACGAAGCCCGATTATTTTCTCTCTCGACCTTGTTGCCTGATTAGCTTAACTGATAGTCGATGGAAACAACGAATGTACTTATAACTGAATTTTCTCGATTAGAAGATCCGATGTTTGTACCGATCAGTTGTCGATACAACTGATGTCAAACGAATTTCTTTTCTTATAAGTATGGCGAATATTCAATGTATATTTACCGCTACTCTTTCTTATTAATAAACATACTAACAAAAAATTAAAATAATATAAATAGATGTTAAATGAAGAATAATTCTAACGAAATTGCTGCATCGAAATTGTTTTGCAATAATTACTTTGAGAATTTTCTTCGATTATTGCTGAATAATATAATCGTCAAAAGTAAGAAAATATCATACTTGAGAAGATAACCTCATGAAAAGAGTATAAGAAAGTTATAACCTCGATACTAAATACATTTACGATACATGTTGATAGAAATACTCAAAATACTTAAAATGCGTCAAAAAGTAATAAATGAGTAGAAAGAGAAAAACGTAAAATATCCTCCCTTTCGTTTCGATGCCAACACGTGTACTACCACGAGTACAGACTCGATGCTCAAAGAAAAAGGGAGGGAAAAGGAGAGATCATATTAAAAATAATTATAGATCTATTTTCGTATCAACGATCGAGAACGACAAATATCTTGATTTCTATAAACACAGCGTTACATATCGTTGCGACCGCTTTTTTTCAGACGCGTTTTGCAGAAACTTTATTTGTCTCTTAAACCGCATCCCTGACGTCAAAGAAAGAGAGAGCTCACGTATCGTTGGCTATAGCACCATTTCATTCAGTGTGAAATTTAATCTCGTTGCACAACTGGAGGAAATGAAAAAGTAAAGCAGAGATATTACGAATCGTTAACACGTAGATACATAGTGCCAACAAATAATATATCGTATTCGTTACGTGTGTGGGGGGGGGGGTGCAACTTACGCACTTAACGAATATATACGTATACGAATACGTATAAATAGAGGTATAAAAAAAAAAAAAACGCACGTATAAACACGTATTCCATAAAGAATTATCTTCGTACGCTATTGAAAATGAGTAAATAAGAAATTTCTGCGTTTCGCGAGACAAAAAGGAAGACAGAGGTAAGCAAAGATCAAATCCTATTAATCGACAATCGAAAAATTGTTGCTTTTACTCACAACTCTTTGAGACTAGTGTCAATTCCTTCCATCTGCACGAGATTAATATTTCTACGAACTGGCTAAGAAGAGAGAACACGAGGTAAGACTGCGCGCGCACTGTTGGATTAGTCGCCAACGGACTAGGTCGACGAAAAACTAAAAAATCAGGCGATCAAACTCGATGATTCGAATTTATCAGTATCGATATATGATGTCTGGTTTAAGTGACGATTTACGCATAGATAGTGAAGACGCCTCTCGGATCTCCTTGAAAGCTATATTCGCCAGTATCTAGTCTTCAAGAAAGTTGCTTATAGCGCGAACGCGTGTATTCGATTTGTAATATAAATGTACTTCACTGGTCCCAGCGACCAGTGTGTCGCTTGCGTTTTCCTGATCGCTGCGAACAAATGCGTACTCGCTTCTATATTCTTTGCTCATGTATCCTTTGAATCTAGTGGTCGCCAAGGATTGGTCAACAGTACGTACACGCCTTACACATAATAACTGAGGATAGTGTCTTTTCGTTCGGGACATTCGACGGAATGTTCAAGGGATAAACTGCATTCCATGATTTCTCGTTTCTTATCTATCCTGCGGTCTCGTCTCCTTCTTCTTTTATCATTCACGTAATTCGCTGACTTGAATGTAGGCCGGTTTCTTATTGCGTTAAGAATGTGGAAAGAAAAACCGGTCGAAGATCGAAGAAAGAAATGGCTGGCGGTCAAGCAATATCGCGCCTTGAGAAAGTATTGCGAGAAAGCATGTAAGCGGATAATCACGTTTCGTTCTTCGCTATTCATCCTTTTTCGCGGATCTAAGAGTCTTTACGCCTCAATCCATCTATAATATATTCGCATGCTTGCTGTTCCAGTTTACTTGGCCATTTAAACGGTTTTTCTTTTCTTTTTTTTTCTTTTATAATTACAAATACAACAAATACGACAAGAAATTGAAAGAAGTATAAAATAAGAAAGAAATAACTTTGTAAACAAACAGAGGTTATTCCGTATATTGAAAAACCGTTATTTTAGTACCTTATATTTTATACAACTGACTATAGATTGATTTCTTTTTTCTTTATCGGATAGACTTACAAAGTTAATAGACGAAACAAAGAAAAAAAAATTTGATTGAATGATAAATTCATCAATTAGTTTTTATGAATTAATCACGTTATTTCTCTTCTTGAGTCCACGTAACTCTTTTGGCTCAGATTATACCATTAATCGATGGATAATCGATAATCCATATCACGCTAACGATACGCTCTGTGGTCAACGATAAAACTATACATTGTTCTGTTGGAAGAAAAGAAGAAATGTCATTATTTAATGTTATCGTTTGTTATTTTACGATGCGAACTTTACATTGGATGATCGGAAATTGAAAAGACCATTTACTATCTTCTTATAAAAATAAAAATACTGATAATCGAAAGAAAAGGAAAAAAATTCCAAATAAAAAAGGACAAAAAGAAAAACATGTATAATTAAACATAAATAAATATACTCCACAAACTATATTGTTTGTAATAGTTAACATTCATAGCTTTTTGTAGAACAAATTACAGTGGTATTGGAACTTATCAGTCGTTATAACACATACTTAGCAATACATACACGCATACAGGAAAACAGCAGGTTTATGTAATCTAATGGACATACTCGTCCGTTTAATAGTTCACGTTTGAAATTTTAAAAAGTATTATCGCAATTTCGCAGATTCTATTACTTTTTCTTTATTTAAAAAAAAAATCTATTTAAATTTATTGGAATTTAAATGCAAAAGTTTCTCACCGAGTTTCCTAAAGTTTGTGATTGATATCCGACATTGCGACTTTCGTAAAATCATAGAAACCAAATCGGCGTTTTTCTTACCCCCTCCATTATTTCTTACGCATAGGTAATAAATATGCTATCATTACTCTTCTCCCCGTAATTGAATAAATAAATAAGATCATTATATTTTAGTAGATAAAAAAAAAAGAAACTGAAAAAGTGTTTAAAAGAGATAGAAACAAACGTGATTATGATATTGTTTTTTCCTTTACCGCGCATCAACGTTCCCATTTCGGACAGGAACGCTTCTTATACCCATCGAAGCATCGTATTTATTATGGCAGCCCTTAAAATCGATACGATTTTGGACGACTTTTAACGATCAATCTTACTTACGATGTTCTCTCGCACAGTATTGTGAAAGAGCTGTTCCCTGAGGTCAGCCTCATCTTCCATCTTCACCTATTTGTTAAAAGATTTCGTGTGACCAAATGTACCTTCGACGATCGCTGTGACATTTTTCTATTATACTCCTTACATCGATAAACTTTTCTTGTAGCATATCATGACCAAAATCAATCTGTCATTCTTTTCTTCCTTTCACAATTTTTGTCTTTTATATTATTTCGTTTGTCTCTATTACTTGATTTTCCTCGTTGCGATATCCGTACTTTTTATGCACTTTATCCCGATAATTTGTCGATGGCCGTGATTTTACACGCTCGCGTACATCACCAAACAATCCAATCTATCTCGTTGCCAGTGAGATACTAATCCTTTCATGTCGTTTCGCTTCTTCTACCTGCGCGCCATCTTTTCCGAAAACTACTTTACCGACAGATTTAAACACGTATATATGCTTTAATACTTGGACTCTTTTATATAACAAAATTGCGGAAAACATTTATTATTTTAAAATCTAAATTTAAAGTAGTTTAATTTATTACGCCAAATTCTTGCACGCTATATAAATATTAAATTACAATATAACAAACCATATATATATATATATATATATATATATATATATAAATCGAATTTATCAGATCTAGATTATCGTCATGGTTTGTGCTTTTTTTTTTTTTTTTTTTTATAAAATTAACAGCTCAATAAAAATTAGTCTTGATTTGGTACTTTGAAAGTTAAACCTATTCTTGAATATATTTGGTGTACTAATTCCATAATGGCATTAATTTCACTGTATCAGTTGTAGTTTTCGAGATACTGCATAAATATTATAATTTATATGCAGAAATTATAATTTAATAATAAAATGCATATTTTTAATTATGATTTTTTAACAAAAATGGATCATAGCGAATCTCCGATATAAGTTCAACTTAAGAATTTAATATAATTTCTTTATTTTTATAGTATAATATGATTAGAGTTTAATATGATTCACTTAATTTTATATTTTAAATGTTTATATTTTAAATGTAACACATATGGCTTCTTCACGAAGAAGCTGTGTGAACCAACCAAATGTCTTTTGCTACATTTATGGCGAATGCACTTTGAAAAGAAATTTATCCTTGAATTTGTGAAGAGGATATATCTTAGTTATTTCCATATCAAGCTCAGAAATCAAAGTATGTTGTGTCTCTACATATTGCTTGCAAAACTTGCACGGAAAATTAATTGCAATGAATAAACGAAAGATACATGAAATTTGGTATACTAAAAGTTTAAAAGGAATCCAAAAACCCTTATTCAAACTATTATATTTATCTTGTCGATATGAGGATATCAAATGAAACAATTGTAGCAGGTAAATATAACCACACCTAGATTAAACAAGGTAACTTCACATCCAAATGAAATAGGTAATTCTATCTTTGATTCACCTATTAGAACTTCTAAAAGATGATAAATCACACATGTTTGATGAAATTCAAGATAGTAGAAGTGGACAGTGATTTTATAGGAATTTCATCAAAATTTTAACAATTTAACCAACATGAATTGAGTTACCTTATCAGAGATCTGAATTTTTTTAGAGGAGTCTTTTTAATTGTTAATATCCAAATTAAAAGAAAAGAATTTACTTTAGTAGTACTGTTTTTGAAGATCTTAGAAATTCTTAAAATCTCTAAAAACTTCTACAAAAGAAGCTTTTTAAACATTGAATAATTGATCATATTATATACTCTATTGATTGTATAGTATGTGATAATATGTAGTATGTAATAATAATAGCATCAATATTTTTCAAATCATATAAAAATATAGTAGATCATACAATTAAACATGCTGAATTTTTATGGACGACCTGTTGAATTAGCATATAAGACTATTATATTGTATCTCCAAAACTGTAATTGATAAAACAAAGCTATTGCCATTTTTTAAATCAATACTTGAAATCAAGAGTTCGTCTAATTTTTTAGGCATCAAAATGTGTATTGGACAATGATATAATAAAATATTAATGATATTAACGCATTTTATTGTAATAAGTATACAGATTTTCAACACAGCCGATAGATGCGATAACTTACGATTCAAATATAATTCATTAAATGAGCGGTGAAATATTTTTTAAACGTTACAAAGAATTCAGATTTTTATATAAATATCCGATATAACGACTTTTTTAAAATAGAAGAAAATCATTGCTTTACTATTATACTTTATTTGCAATATATTTATCAAATTTAATAAATTAACTTTCAAGTCGATAACAATTAAAAATGTATCGAATCAAATTTTTTTGACGAATTCACTAATAATAATTTTATAACATATAGCTTAAATATATAGACACAGGGGACCATAACTATCGAGTTTAATTATATTATCTTACAGAGCTTTATAAGTCAATTTAAATTACAAATATTACCGTTTATAGCTCATACAAATATATACTTAATACACAAATACTGCTAAGAATTAATGCTATATACTATTTATGTTTCTGTTTTATAAATTTCAAAGTATAATCATTTTACACGAAGTAAGCAATGTTCATAAAATCTTGTATCGTAAAACTGTTAATTGAATATGTACAAAGATATAAATAGTTTCCAAGGCAACTAGGACTTATACTCATGATTAGTACGTCTTTCTGACGCATAGTGTATTTTGTTTAGTATTAATATGCCTTCGATATTTAAATATTAAATTTTCGTAATTTCATTAACAAGAAAATCAACAGTTAAGGCAATTTACAAAACAGAATATCTTTTGCGGTTAAATCTCAGATAAAATAATATACATTTTTGTACAATATTATTACTGTCTAGACTGTTATATATAATGAATTTTGTTAATTATAATGAAATTTGATAAATGACGCCATACGTTAATTAGAAATTAATGCTATTGTTAATTATGATAATAACGAAAGTAGTGCATAATCAAATTATTAATTTATTATATTTGTACAATAGCATTTCTTTACGTTGCGTAATCGGCTATGGAGGTAGGCGAATGGTTATCAAAGAATAACTCAAACTGTTGGCGTGTTAATGTGAGAATGCGGAAGTTGGATGGAATGATGAGAACCAGATAGAGAAAGTAAATGTCCTCGCTCCATCTCGTTCACTTCTTGTTGTTTTGTTCCTCCTATAGAAGTAGTTGAGCGTGCCAAGCTGTTACGCTGCCTGCACATATATGGTGTTTCCCCGGGCGAAGGAGATTCACGACCCTGTAAATTAGATCATATTGTGAAGGAGTGATAACAATAATATTATTCAATGTATCTATCTCGATAAGAATTAATGTTAAACCATTGAGGGAAAAGAAATATCTGTTTTACGATTATGATAGCATACAGCAAATACATACTTTATCAATTATTATCGAAATAAAATTTAAACGCTTATGAATCCTATTATTAGGAAGCATAAAAGTAATTCTCTTATATTCCTCTTCGCATTTTTTTCCTATACCTAACATTAGTTTACCTATGATCGTATCAGAATCAGATTTTATTGCTTCTAAGCATCGCCCAAGGCATTTAGACTTTGAATAAGGAGTGTGGGGAGAGGTGCTTCTCTTCAGGTAATACTGTAGGATTTCGGAATATAGAATTCAAAACATTCAAAAAATTATAAGAAACTAAAAATTATAAAACATATACCTGTTTAGAGGGACCACAACAAGTAGCATGATTGCAAGGTTTATCAGTCTTTGGACAATCCAGTACACAATCTTCTGTTGGTGTATCTTTAATTTCGCTATTTGATTGATACTAAAAAAATGAACTTAATTAACTTTCTATAACTCATATCTTATAAATCTTACCTATTAAAATGCAAAGAAACAGAATCTGCTGTGTAATAATAAATATATAAATATAAAAATAAAATATACAATGCACTTACATCAATAAACTCTGGTTGTATTGTAGTAGAATGTATACCCTCATTATGGAAAAATTCTTTAACTTGTTCTGCGATTTTCATATATTCTGAAAGATTTCGACATCTTATGTGTGCGGAAGCTATAATACGATCACCAGCTAATTGCCATACATGAAATTCGTGTACAGCTAATACACCATCAACATTTTCCAGTAAGCGTTGTTGTATTGCATCAACCTAATAGGAAAAGATTTGTTTGATGTACAAATATATATAAAGATATAAAGTAAAACAATTAGAGTTATAACGAAATAAAAGTATTATAAAATTGTTATATAAACTTTGAATTATTTTTAATTTATTCTTTTTTAATTAATTTATTTATTTATCATACCTGAATATGTGTCGGTACAGTTTGTAAGAGAATTAGTGCAGACTCTCGAAACAATGGCCAAACAGAACGTAACATGAGAATAACCAATAATAGCGATAATGCTGGATCAATATAAAATCTATAACAAAGAGTAAAGTATTAATAATAACACATTCTTAAAAAATTAATTAAAAATTTAACATTATAATCGTACTATCACTAATAAGTGCATATATTATTATATAAAAAGTTAATTTGTATCTTTATTATTATTGGCAGGAAG
Source organism: Vespula vulgaris (assembly GCF_905475345.1). NCBI lineage: Eukaryota > Metazoa > Arthropoda > Insecta > Hymenoptera > Vespidae > Vespula > Vespula vulgaris. The sequence continues at coordinate 9,675,346 of NC_066587.1, forward strand.
ATACAAATAATATGGAAAGATCAACAATCACTGCAAGCATCTGGTATAGAAAAAATATTACCTGTACTGCCATTTTGTAAGCCACACTATTAAAGCTGAGGCAATTACATTAACAGAACCCACTGCATCGGACAGTACATGAAGAAACACACCACGCATATTCATTTGACTTGCATCATGCGTATGACCATGTGTTCTTTTTACTTGTGCCGTTGGTGGTCTGTAAGTGTTGTCATTTTCATTGTCATCTGTGCCCACTAATGTGCTTAGTCTGTTATGACTACGTGATATACCATGCGAATGATCATGAGAACTTCCATGTTCTGTAATAATAAAATGTTGAATGAGTATATATGATTCTTTTCCTAGTACAAAAAAAAAAAGAAAAACAATGTGATATCCATTTATTTAGGCAATTAATTGAAAGTAGGATAATTGTTCCCAAATAAAAGTAGGGTGGCTTCCTATTTCTGATATTCTTTTAATTATTTTATAATGATAAAAACAAAGCATATAATAAGTAACCCAGTAAATTCAAAAAGTCACATACAAATCATGTACAATTAATTTATAATACTACACCAGAGCCTTTATAATCATTCTTTTTATACTTCATCAGTTTTCATATATGTTGTATTTTTTTCAATCTATATTTCAAAATGTTATAATAAGTTGTCTTTGAGCTATATCAAGTTTAAAAGGGATAGCATATGACAATTTGGGAATATAATATTCACAATTACATTCCATCTGAATACTTGGCTGGCTAACTCTTTTGAAAAGACTATGTATCTTTTTTTTTCGATACATCTATACAATTTATATATGAATACAAAGTTTAATTAATAAACCTTGAATACATTGAAAATTTAGCGAAGCATTAAAGCTTACTTTGAAAGGCTAATATACACAAAATTGTTATGTGGTTTATCATTTTCCTCTCTTATTACCTTTTTTATGCTATTTATGTTAGGAATTAATTAATATACTCCATATTTTTTATATAAATTAATATTTTAACCTTATGGAAACTTGTAAGGAGCATAAAAAGCAAGATAGTTACCACGAAATAAGCATAAACCTATTAAGTTCACGAATAGACCAAGCGCACCCACAGACACAAGAAGTTTAGCTTCATGTATTTCTTCCACTTCAATGAACCTTTTGCATGCCTCCACAGTAATGCTAAAGCATAAGGCAACTAAAAAAACTGCATTAACAAGAGCACCTAATACCTCAGCTCTAGCCCATCCAAAAGTGTTCTTGGACCACTTTTTTGGCGACATCTGAAAAGAAAAACAAATATAAATTTACTAAAATGATAATAATATAAGTAAAAGATTAGGAAATACTATCATCAATTCTATATTATCTATATTTTTTAATACTAATTCTATAATATTGCTAACTCTTACCTTCACAGAAAGAAATGCAACGACTAATGCAGCTACATCCGATAACATATGAAAACTATCAGCTATTAAAGCCATTGAATTGGTCACATAACCAACAACTATTTCTACTAAAAATAAAAGCGCTGTTAGTCCTAACATTGTCAAAAGGCGACATTTTTTTCCTGTGTAACGTCCCATAATTTTTGTGGAAATCTGAAAAACTTACAGATATCAAAATATGCATAGTTATTAATATTGATGAAGTATCTATTATATAGTTTATTAAAATAACCATACTGTTTATTTATCGTTCATAAATTATCTTTTCTATTACTTACTTTGTATTATAAACTTATAATTTCTTCAAGTCTCTAAAAGGAGCATTACAAAAGTTTTCTTTACTAGTAACAATATTATAGCACAGGCACAACAGGAACAAGAATTTCTTCTATACTAAAATAAGGAAAAATATATAAGGAAATTAAAGAAACATTTTATATATACATACATATATATATGCATGTAGATATATTATTTGTACATAACAGAAAACCACAAAGTAGTTTAACACATATTCCATATAATACATTGGAATTACATTGAACTTAAATTTAGAATTATCGTTAGAAATAATATCTGAACATCAAATATTTAAGAAAGCTGTTAATGTTATATAATACACATGTCAATGTGATTTAGATACATATACATATTAATTATATATTACGATTATTTATTATGACAAATTGTTATTAATTAATTATAACATCAGTATTCAAATTATGATATTCTGTATTGTTGCACTAGTGGACTCTGTATGCTGTTAGTGTTTATTTATTTGATATCCTTTGTAAGGATATATTCATAAATGCACTTTCAGAAAATAGTCTTTGATGAATCATACTATTGAAAGAAAGTCATGTGAATCAACACACAGAGAATGTACATACAATGGCAAAAGAAGATCCTACAAAAAGAAATGGATAAAAGCTCTATTCTTTTCCACTTTTCTTTTTAATTCAATGTGTAATTTTCTCACTTGTTCAAGTTTAAACCTGCTAGTTAACGAAAGAAAGAGAAATTTAATAGCGATTGAAAAATCGACAAAATAGTAAAAATAGAAAATGTGCAAGAGTAGAGTAAATATGTAAAATACTAATATTTTCGAATGTTTTCGCAGCCACTTCGATTTAAACACGTCACTCGGTGTGAGTAAGTATTATCCCAAAAACATACTTACTGGGTATAATAATCGCTCACACTTTGTCCTTTCCATACAGTTAGTATCAAATGACTATAATTAAAAATATCAGGTATGAACTGATTATAAACATGTTATACGAAAGTAGTAACAGTTCGAAACTTAAAACAGAACACTTTTCTCGATTATAAACTAAGTAGAAAAAACGCTCCCGATGTGTAAATGATTTTTTAATAAATTACAACTAACTGATTTGTTAAAATTATATGCTTTACATCGGTTACAATTGATTACAAGAAATTAATAAACTCATGGCGTAAAGATAAAACCTCATTTACAAATGCAATCGATGTCACGAACGTACCACGAACCATGCCATCGTCTTCCCTATTCTAGTTTCATTTTTTTATCCTTATAACTGTTTTTCAATGCGCGACAATAATTTGAAAATTTAGAAGGTTAAAAAAATAAGTTTTTCAAGAAATTTTCATCATGATACATAGTTAATATAAATTAAATTACGCATGGTATGAACATGTCTGAAAATATTTGATCTATACTTTTTTTTCTAAACATTTTGATTGGCTAATAAAAATAACTAAATTTCCTCCACTTGCTACTTACCAAGATCTTCATGTTGTTAGGCTACGACCAAATAGATTACAAAAAAATTAATGATACATAATAGATCAAATACGAAATGCGAGTTTATTTGATATAAAATAAAAAAACATTGAATAAAATTTACAAGTAACACCGAAAATATACTTTCCAAGATTCCTAATACAGCCTTAAATATTTTTTATATTTGATCGATCCGTCTTAATGGAACATATCGTACATTTCATCGTAAATACAAATACAAATATATGATATCGCTTTTTTTATCCTAGTCGAATTTTTACAAGAAGAAATATGTACAATTCACATACTTTGTGATATTTATCTTGTATAATTTTTAAATATATTCATATCATTCGAAATACTAATAAATTCGAATGTTATCCTTTTCGAATCAAAATCAGAACACGTGCAAATTTGTTTAAATTTTAATTTCTTATCGCGAAAAGTTTTATCTATGAATATTTAAACAAGTGAAACATTATTTTACTTATTATTACTTTAATTAGTAATTTTATCAAAGATATATGACTGATCATAGTTCCTTATTATATTTAGACTGTATACATGCAATTACATATATCTAAAGAGTATATACAGAGGCCCGTGGAAGTATTTGAACACTTAAAAAGTATTTGAAAACTAAGTAATAAAAATATGCATGTTACACTTAAGTTCTGAAAATAATGTTGTGACTGTTATAAGGCACAATTATCGAGATTATATATACGAAATTTGAAGTGAATCGAATAATATTTAATATAATAAAACATTCGTATAATCTATATAAAACATTCGTTGCAAAGATTTATTGAAATAGCGTCACAAAAGTATTTGAACGGTATTAATTATACGTATCTTATTTTATTTAATATTTAATTGGATCTCTCTTAGCTTCAATTATGAGTTTGAGACAATGTTGTATGCTGGGAACTAGCTTTGTAGTTGTAGATTGAATAGAATTCCATACTTCTAAAATTTTCTGTTTTAGTACATTTTTCGAAGTTATATACATTTTAGAATTTTTTAATCTCTTGCCTATTTTTTCCGTCCATAAATGTTCGATGGGATTAATTTCCGGACTTTGTGGGGATGTATGTAATATATAAAATGTATGTAATACATGTGTGTTATACATAAAATGTATATAATACATTTTTTTACAATTTTGGCCATATGCTTGGTATCATTGTCTTGCTGGGAATAAAAATTTTCTAATAATTCTAATTTCGTAGCACTTCTCTCCAAATTATTTTTTAGAATATTCAAATATATATATTTATCTGAAATACCATCTATGATATTATTTTAACATTTGCATGTTACATTTTAAATATTCTAATACCGTTTGCAATCGCAGCAATGTCTACAACATCATGGAATCACTACTGTGTTTTATAGTCAAATGTAAATTTTGAACATTTATTTCTGAATTGGATTTTCTCTAAACATAATAACATCCATCTGATTCAATATATTAAATTTATATATTACTAACAATAAGTCTAATATATTAAATTTGTTTTTGTCCGAAAAAATAACTTTATCTCAGAAAGCATTATCTTTACTTATATATTTTTTTGCAAATTTCAAACGCTTGGCTTGATTCATCTTATTTCTTTTTTGGTTTCTTATTTGAAATTTTACCATGAAAATCACTGAGTTATTCTTATAATACAATATTTAGTGTAACATTACTTTCAGAACTTAAATCTAATATGCATATTTTTATTGTTTAAAGTTTTAATAGCGAGCGTTTAAATACTTTCGTGAGCCACTGTATTTGCATGATATAATACATCTATTTCAAGATATACATATAAAACAGTTTGTTCATTAAATTAAAGAATATTTTTATATATAAAGTCTATGTAAGCCATCATTATAAACCCATATATTGAGGAGAAGATAGTGCATTTTTTGTGGTATTGTTTTTGTTTATATTATCAGCATTGGGTCTGTCGCTAAAAATAAAATTTATATTGTTAAGCAACTATATAAAAAAACAATGATATTATATATTCAAACGATAATTTGTATTGTTTTATAATTTTGTAACATAATAGAAAGAGATAATGAAAATATTTAATGAAAATAAATCACTTACCCAAAAAAAGGTAACAATGATACGAGAGTTTGTCTACTTGGATTAGAAGAAAACATAGAACATTGTGTTAATCGTCCAACAACACGTCTTAGCCATTCTTGTAATTTTTGTCTCCTTTCTTCTACAAATTTAGCATCCTAACAAAAAATCATAATCATGATATGTTCATACATATTATATTCACTTTCTGTTTTTACTGAATATATTACTTTATTTCCTATCGTTTTCTTTGGAGGAAATTCATAAGCAGTCACAATCGCATCATGTTTTATTAATTTTTTATGAAATTCATAAAACTGTGCATATCGCCTATAAATATTCCATTCAATATCCCGTATACGTATGTATATCTAGAATTTGCAAGATTGTAAATTTAATGAACTGTGATAAGAAATTTTTTCTTTCTTATTTAATGCCAAATGCTTTGTTTTTCCTCCATAATAATTACTTGATATACATGATGAATATCAGAAGGCTGTCCTGTTAGGAAAACAGATGGTATCCATATATGAATAAGGCATGGAGATTCCAATGGTAAATCATCCTCATTGAAAGAACCTCGAAGGCACTTCAATTCAGTTTGTAAAATTTGTATTAATTTGTCCCTGATAATTGAATTATTATTTATTATAAAATAAATAATACCGAGACTATTTAATAAAAACAACTAATAAACATCAAAATGAATGTCATTATTGACTCTTGCCCATACAATTCATACCTATTTGCCAATTGTAAAGTTAACTTAGCATTGAATTCCATTAATTCTGCATGCATATCTGCAACTTGAATCAACTTTGCTTCATACTGTTCTGCTTCATTGTAACGAGTTGGTGAAGCGTCTCTTTTTATTGAATAAATAGTATCAGATTCCTTTCTTAGCATTTGTACAGCTGTCACATATTTACGTAATTGTTGCCTTAAGAGTTCATTCTCCCTGTTTTAAAGTGAATAATAAGATAAATTTGAAAAGATAAAAGATATAAACAATCACCTGTTTAATGTCTGCAATTGCAGTTGATGTTTTTCAACAAAATTTTGATGCTGTCTTTGAAAGCGATTTAACAACAATCTGCTGGTCATGGCATCCTCTCTAGCTTGTTCTAGGAGTTCATTCATAGTTAAAAGTTTCAACCGTAATGTTTCTGCATCTAAATCTTCTGTATTTCTACGATCATCTAAATTAATAAGATGTTCTGTCGCTTCTACTGCAGGTTCAGTAATATCTGTTGTTTCCTAAATATAATTATAAGAATAATATACAAACTGAACAAAATATTGAAATCCATTTATAATAATTTTTATAGAGACAAATCGATCAAAATAAATTGGTCTTTATGATTACTTACATTTAAATAATTTGGCAAATTAATTAACATATCATCAAATGTCTGATCTAGAGGTGATGTGGGAACAAGACCTAAGTTATCAGAATCTGTCACAGGAGTTAAAATCTTTGCTTCATCCAGAGATTCACTAATGGAGATAAAGTAGTTTCATATTAATGAAAAAAATTCTTCACAAAAATATGATATGATATAAATAAATTTGTAATGTACAAGGGATTCATAAATAACTTGTTACCGATATTCATTTTCTGTAGAACTTATATTCGCAACGGCATTAGAATCGTCGAAATCCAGTTGCACTTCTGATATAGATGGAGATGAAGAATGTTTTGTTAAAATAGAAGCATTATTAAAAGAAATGTGCTCATTAATACTGGTACTAACATCAGATTGTCCTTGTTCTTCGCTATCATTGTCAAAAGAAATAATATGAGTTGGTACCTTTTTTTGTACCTTTCCTTGTTTTAAATTCAGAGAGCCTTTAAAATATATGAATTGTTAATATTAGTTAATCTCTAAGAAACCATTATATTTGTTTTCCTATTTACAATATGGTAAATTAAAAAAAAAGCTATCAAAACTTTCTTTTTTTTTTACAAAATAAAAAAAAAGCAATTGCATAAAATAGAATATCAAAATTAAATATAGATGTTCAAATTAATTATTAGTATAACGAAAATTAGAAATAAATATAAGAAAGAAGAAAAACCTGGCATAATAGATATGATAAGTTCTGATTGTTCGCCATTCAATTTTTCAGAATTTTTTACTTTTAAATTGTCGTCCAATTCTTCATTATCTATTCTTATTGCGAATAAAATTGCACTAAGACCTAAAAGTAAAAGATGATTTTATATTTAATGTATTATTTTCTAATTGTTTGCATATAGTTCTGTGCATAAGAAATCACCTGCTGCTACATTTGGCAATGCTGCACACTTCTCTTGATCCAATAAAAAAGCCCATTCTTCATAAAATGAAGATAATTTATCTGGATTTATAATAGTATGTAAATTTCGTTCCAAAGAGCGTTCATTTAAAATTGCTCTTAGCCATGCTCTACCACGGCCATAATCAGTGCGTACCTTTCTTAAAACACTAAAACGTTCTTGTTCGTGCCATGTTAATTGATCTTTTATACAAGGCCAGAACGCTGCATCAATTGTATTCAAAGATTTAGCATTGCTACCAGATACTAAAGCAGAAACATGTCTATAAAAAATCAATATTTTCTTCATTATGATGCATGATAAGACAACAAGGACTTTTATAAAGGATAATCATAGACAAATTAAATATTTACTTTAAAGCTAAATTAACTTTTTCTATACAATTAGTTCGCAACCCATGACTAAAAATTACTTCAAGTATAAAACAAAGTTGAGCAACACATGCGTCTGATTCTGTTGCTAATTCTGCACGACCTCCAAATCTAACATAACACTTTTTTGCAGCATCCAACAAGTCTTCAAGTAACTTTTGTCTTTCCATTGTATGATGACAACTTTGTTCATTATTCATAACATTATTTGTACCTGGTACCATAGCTGACATCATTTGCAAAGCCTAAAATATGATTCATTTTATAAAAATATTATATATATAATAATTATTGAAATACTTGTAAAAGATATTAATTCTGAAAATAATACTGTTGACCAACAAAAATTCTTATATATGAAAAAACTATAAGAAACATTTATTTTTATGGTAGTCAATGTATTATCATTTAATGAATGGATGCAATCAACTTATAATAATTATAAAGAAATTTATTTTTATTCACATGACTATTTCTTTACTTTCTATTATTTAAATAATATTTGGACATAAATACCAGAATTTATGATTTTAATGGCAAATTTATAGGTCTTCACAAAGATAATTATCACAAAAGGCGTAAAACGGATTTTTACTTATTTGACCATGAAATTATGATAAAATATGACGATAAAAACAATTGTCTCTTCGTCGGACTTACCGTGAAACTAGTGGAGATAACTGTCATAATTCTTCTATAGAATATATAATAAATAATCGTCAAACTATTCGAACGAATGTTTCTTAATACACTATTTAATGGTATTCAAAGTTGATAAATGGCTATTCATTTCGAAATATATTACGATATTTAAATTGCGTTATGGCATAACGCGTAGTGAATATTTTTAATCTGAATACATCACAATATTATTTTTTTAATTTATTTAATTAAAATTCAAAAGCAAGACCGTGCAATATCATATCACAATTATTCGAACTATATAGATCATATGACATATCAACTAACAAAAATGGGTGAGGAAACAGCTGATCGTGTCATCTCATTTCTCTTACATGATAAACAGTTAATACGCACGCGCGCGTGTACAAACTCGACAAGATGAATAATAACATCTTATAGAGTAACTAAAAGATGAAAGTGCGTGACTACCAATAAGAAACATTTATTACATTATTATCTTTCAACGTCAATTGGTAGCGTTTCTATAATTTTCTTATTAAGCACTCGCAAAGTTGTATGCTCAAACAAAAACGAATATTCATTCATTTATCTTCTTTATTAATTTCAACTCAATATAATTTGTTAAAAGCAAAAGTTTTTACAATCCATTCTGTTCCAATATTTTCATGTTAATAATAAAATCTGTATCTTAAAGTTAACGTCAATAATTCCTTAAAAGACGTAACAAAATTTAATTATAATACCTAAATTGAATAACTATAGTGTGAAAAAAATTCTTATATTTCTTTATCAATAATTTCCTTACACTGAGAAAATATGTCGATTCTTATGGAACAAAGAAAAAATAACAAATAAGGAATTTAGAAAACAATAAAAATATATTTATATACATAAAGATGGAATATAAAATACTGTCAAATCGTTTCGAATTTATTTCGTTTATGTTGGTGACAAATTCAAATAATTTTAAATCTAATTGGAAACATACAAAATCTAAAGTTTTGATAAGTCTCAAGTCTTTTGTCATTTTTGACTTTTGTAACTTCAAATCCAAGGTTCTATTCACGAATAGTTGCGTATACGTAATTGGCAAATTGCAAAAGATCGCAATAAAAAATCTCTAGATTAATATTACTGACATTTGAAAGTGCAATGGTACGTTATTTATCGTTTCTTTTTTTTTTTTAAGCTTTTATTTAGTATGCAATAATGGTTTATACCTCTAGACAAACATACAATTTTTTTGAAAACAAGATTTAGAAGATATTATAATAAAAACATCGATTACGGACACTTTAGAAAATATGGATATATGTTTTCTCCCATTTATATTAATTCAAAAACATGCAAATTATATCAATATTTATTTAATGTTATACAATTTAATTTTACTCAATTTTATTTTTTACTTTAGGAATTAGGAATAGAATGGTAATGAAAATAAACCATGTTTTATGTAAAATATTTAATTTACTTTCACAATTTATTAATAGAAATACAAGCTACACAACATGAAAGAAATGCTTGAATTTTTAAAATATAATTATTTTATATATCACAAAAATATTACATGTAATATTAAATAAAAATGCAGCATGTAACATTTCCACATTATAACATTTATTAAGATATAAAACAAAATTATTAATTCCTATAATCATTTTTTTCTTTGTAAAAATTGTGTAAAATATAAATTTTCTATATAAACACACGTGCGCGTATGTGCACTCGCGTATTAATAAGAAAATTATATAAATTTCGTGCTTTTTTATTTAAAAAAGAAAAAAAAACATTTTTCCTTCAGTTTTATTAATTCTATCAATTAATATAAAATTATAATTAAATATGATATAGTAACTTTCCAATCAATGTGTCATGATATTTCTGATCGATATTTGTAGAAAATACATATATTTTCCGACGTTGCCAAATGCAACGGGAAACATGCACGTTTTCAATTGCAAATATTACAAATTTATGTTTAAAAATACTACGTCAGAATGTATGCGCATTTTCACCATTTGAATCGTAAATATATGTAACATTGCAATAAGTTAGAACAGAGTCTCAAAACTAATACTGCAACAACAGTTGGCAATTTGTAACAGTTCCTATTCTGTGTCATCGATTGCGTTGTTTTCTGAACACGCCCTTAAGAATATTAGTTGCTTTTTGCCTTTCCGGAATATAGATTAACTTGTCATCTATACGTGTAAACTCTCTCTATACGATATATCTAGTAAATATATTTGACTAACGAAAAATATCTTGTTAATTTTACGTTAACATGTGCTAAGTCCTACGAGCAATTGCGACATCTTCCAGAATCAATGATCGTCAATAAATTTTTCCATGTTTAATAAAACTTGTATAGAAGATGTCAAAGCGGCCAATGAGAACAAAGATTTTAGAAATAGCACGTAGTACCATTTCATGCAAATGTATATTCGTTGTATACTAATCACGGATCATGTTTCAAACGCTACATGAATCACATATAAATGCTACAAAAATCAACGAAACACAACGAAACAATGAAAATTTGACATTGTGAAGAAACGTTGTGTTACCAATTTACTTACAACGTGTTTCATTTTTTTATACATTATCGATGGATGATGATTGCAGAACATTGCATGTAATCTTTATTTATCCTGATTACAATATATAATCAAATATCTTATGTGACGGAGCAGTCATCGGTTATTTATTTCTTGAGCTAGCAATGTTTTGTTCGTGTTGTAAAATTAATTGTGGTTGTAATAAAATGTCTACGCCTCGTATATTCTTATAAAAATAAAAAAGAACAAGAATTTGTTACGGTAAATCGAATACAATGGCAACGTTCGAGATAGATAAAAGATTATTGGAAGTTTTAGAAGTTTTTCTCTTACCTAATTATAACATTACCTCTGTAACTTATGTTGATCTTCTATTGACTCATATAAGAGAAAATATAAAGAAACAATGTAAGACAATAAATAGATGTTACATTGCATTTTATTAATTGTCTATATTAAAATAAATTGATACTTTCAGCTTTAAAAGATCAGCAACATTCTGAAGTTCTTCAAAAATGGGTGATACAAGCTTTAAATACATGGGATTCTAATTGTAAGCCATCTCGACCTGTAATAATATTTACATTAAAACTCGTGGGCTTAGTTGCCTCTAATGAATTAGATTTTCACCGGTGGCAATGTCACGATGTATATAATAAACTTTGCACTATCATCCAACCTTCTAATGAAGATTTACCTGCATCGATTAAAATTGCTTATATACAAATGCTCTTAGATTTAATTAAACATAGAAGCGGTAGAGAATGGATACTTGAGTCAGGTATGTTATCATTATTACTTGCTAATTATTTATCATTTTTCTTATTATATATAGCAATTAGTATAAATTTATTTTATATTCAGGTGTCTGGAAAGATATTGTAAAGTGTGCTCATAGAAATTACACAATGTATATTACGCATGAGAGTCAGAAGTTTTTATGGACTCTTCTTTTACATGAACAACACAATATAAATATTTGTACAGAAATTATATCTGCAATAACTGATCCATTAATAAATAATACTTTTAATCCTCAAATACATCAAACTTTAGAGGAAAGTTATTTGGATGAAAACAAATTATTATGTACCACTTTAGATTTAGTGACAAGCATTTTTGAAAATACATTGTTTGTAAGCATGGATAGTAAAATCCCAGAGTTATTTGAAGAACTCTTCAATTTAGAAATGAGAGTAAAAGCTCTTTTCGAAGCATGCATTGGTACTAAATTTCTTCAGCATGTACACAAATTATTATTATTATTACTTTTTTTAAAATTAAAACGTGGAATTATAAGTAACACTAAGATTATAGACAATGATGTATGGCAAAAATTTACTTATGGTATGTGTTATATATCAATGATGCTACTATCAAAAAAATATATAGTGGAACTTATAAAAACAAATAAGTTTTTAATGATATATTGGAAAAAATTGCGTATGCTATGTGAGTTTACTCTGCCGGAACAACACAAATTTGAACATCAAGCAATAGTACTGATGGTAATGTATGATGTTATATAATTTTTTCAAATATAATATGTATTCTTACATAATTCTTTTTGCAGATTTTACCACTTTGTATATGTGTTAGGAAAGATCATGTACATCATGAATTATTTGATATGTTCATTAACAAAATTTTTGATGTAACATGCATGCCTGTACAAAGACTATTGTATAATGTAAGAGATGTAATATGGAAAAGTGATTTACCATTAGAACATATTTGTAAAGTATCAATTGATTTACTTTTAGAGATAATAAACATCATGGATAGGGTAAGAGGAAAATACATTATTATCACTATATAGTATTTGTATTCTAAAGATTCTAAATATAAGTTAATATTTTTCATAACAAATATATTAAACACAAAAAAATTAAACTTCTTTTTTGTATATATATCTCCATTATATATAGGATGTAGCAGTTATTACATTTCAAACACTATGTCATATTTTGAAAAATTATCTGCCAGATTTAAGAGATGGGACGAAAAATTGTTCGTCTTCAGAATCTAGTAAAACAGGACTCCCAGATAATTCAAGGAAAATAATTTATAAGTCAATATTAGAAGGTGACCCAATAGTTGATAATCCTATTTTATTGGCATCTCTTCTTAATGGTCTTGCCATTATGACGGAAAAGTTTAAATTAAAGTGGCAAGAATGTGTTGAAACTATATGTTTATTATCTCTCGCACAAGGAATTTTAAATCATCCAGGTATTTTACCCATGGTAAGAACATGTAATGAATATAACAATATTTCTTTCTAAAAAATTTTTAATTACTCTTTTAAAATCTTAAATTTATAGTATTAAATATTTAATCTCTTTTATAGCTTTGTGTGAAAGCATTAAAAGTATGTAAATTGGCTATTCAAAACTTTATGCCACCAAATCTGGCATTACTCATAGATTCAGATAGTCACATGAATGAAATTGGTCCAACTTTATATAAAAGATTACATGATCCCAATTGGGAAGTCAGAGACAGTGTATTAGAAGTACTAAATACTATTGCAATCATTTCAGAAGATAGTAAGCATAAATATTTATATATAATTGAATATAATTATTAAGTATTTATTTCAATAATACAGAAATATTACAGAATATCCAGCATTTCAAGATTTTTTACTTTCTAACCAGTTCTTACAATTGGCAATTGATATTGCACTAACAGATGGAGAAAGCTACGTACGAGCATCTGCTCTAATTTTTATTTCATCTACTGTTCGTATAAATAAATTGTGGGATGAAAAGTTATCTTTCTTTGATTTTCCCGTATGTTTATATTGTTAGTAAATTAGTTTAATAAAGATAGTTAGCAATAATTTTCATAATAATTATAAAACAGTATATAGAAAATATTTTTAATTTATAGGATACAATTATAAAATTATTCAATAAAGAAACTGAAGGTATAGTTCGAAGAGAGGCCGTGGTTTTAATTAAAGAATTATATATTTATAGAAAGTGGTTGTAAGTTAATTCTTAAATATTTTCTTAAATAAGTTATATTTAACATTGTTTATAAGAATTGTCTTATTTTCTGTATATTATATATTTTCAGGAAAAGTACTATCAATTATATATTAGAAGTTATGTCTGTGGCAGCCATTTTCGATTTACATTGGGAAGTTAAAATAAGTGCATTAGAATTTTGGAAACATTTTATAAAATCTCATTTAAGTGATCAAGGAATGTTAGATGGATCATTTCCAAATGTAACATTTTCTAAAGAACAAAGAAAAATAGTCGCATTGGATGAAAATGAAATAAAACGTAGATTAAATAAAGCATTAGACGAGCTTGCAAAGCAAAATTGTCTAGGTGTAAGTAATAGAATAAATAGTATATAAAGAATTGTGTATAGAAATCTATGTTTCAGTAGTATATCTATTTATTAATCTAAATTAATTTTTATATTTACGTTTTAGGTTTTGTTAGTCACTTTAAAAGATGATAGTGATTTTGAAGTCTGTAAAGCTTCAGCTATGATTATAAACAAATTAAAAACATTTTTATTAAAGTATAAATTTCATGATTCATTACTTGAAGTATCTTTACCAAAAAATAGTGCTGTTATAGATAATTCATACATAAAACATATACTAGATACATCAGTAATTCAATCAAAAGAAGAACCAACTAATTCTCATAACATCATTGATGAAATTGTAAATACAAATGATGCAATGCTCTTAGCTACCGTTTATAATAATTCTCAAGGAAAAGATTATGAAAATACAGAAAAGAAAATGCTTAAATACATTTCTCATATAACTAAGCAGGATTTTTTGGATGTCATATTTAATTTCGATATTGATGCTTATATCGAAGAGAAAAGTCGATGGTTAAAAGGATATACCAACAGTTTTGAATCTGTTTTAGATGACATCTTGACAATGCATAAACAAGGAGATGTAAACTCAATGGACTGCTATTGAATGCACAAAGCCTTATTGCAAGTGCCTTCACAAATTATACAAGATGAAATGTCTTCTATTAACCTATTTCTGAGATCAGTAATTCTCTGTAGTGTGTAATTTATAAAAACAAACTAAAAAATAGTATATAGTTCGTTTATAAAAAACTAAAATTACATTGCACATCCATACCCACACATACATATTGTGACCTAACAAAAGATATCCACCCGGATAATTATGAAATCCAATGATGTTTTTGTAAAAACGTCGGGACAAATTATTTTTGTTTTTGAGAGGGATATCATTTCAAAAGGTCCTTATCATAAATTCACCCATTTTGGAGTTACCCCCTAAGGGAATTGACAATTCTCTCAAAAATTATAAATGACAACAGGGTTTAAGTGATATATCATTTGAAAGAAATAAAACATTTGAAACTTTACAATGATGCTATTTTATAAAATTTTTATAAATTTTTAATAGTTCCCTTGAAAATACGTTTTGAATTTTCAGATTGAAAACAACTTTTACTATTAAATTTTACATTCAACTATTAAATGCTCAAAATGTGTAACGCCAATCTCTATACATAACACAATACAATAAAATCTATGCGCTACTGAAGTTTTACAGTTGAAGCCAATTTGTTATGGATTTTAAATATTCTTATAGAAAATAATCCAATGGTATAAATGATCAGAAAAATCTTGTTTTAAAAACTGATATTGAACAATATTGAAGTTGTAATGGACCAAGTATTTTCAAGATAGTTTATCACATACTTACTAAGATAAACCGGATATACCACAGAATTTTCAATGTAACACTGAGCAAGGATTTTATTCCTACACGAAGGTCAGCAATACACATTTTGAACATTTAATAAAATAAAAATAAAAGTCGAACTTAAAACTTCGAAATGTATTTTCAAGGAAACCATTAACATAAAATTTTAAAAAATAGCACTATTGCAAAAGACTTTTCAAATAATGTACTACTTGACCCCTGTCATTTAAAATTTTGGGAGAACTGTCAACCCCTTAGAGGATTAATCCAAAATAAGTGACTTTATGATAAGGTTTTATCCCCCTCGAAAAGAAAAGTAATTTATTCTAGCGTTTTTATGAAAATGATCAGATTTCATAATCCTGGTGAACATTTTTTGTTGAGATACTGTGTATGTACTGTACTTGTATACTTATATACATTGTACTAAAAGCAAAACAAATTTCTATGTAAATTTATTATTTTTATGGTTTTTGTAACATTTATTATATTGTAAAAATATCAGCAATAGTCACAATTCTTATTTTAAAGAAAGAAGTGATTTTACAATTATATCTCTGATTATTATTATAGTTAAGATGCAATTTTCCATTTCAATTTTATCTATATACATAAGAATATTTTTATTAGTATAAAAAAGATTTAAAGTTTCATAAATAATTGCAAATATCGTTTATTTGTTTATTTGTTTATTTGAATTTGTTCCTCTTCTTCTTTCTCACCTATTGTATCCTGCTAATATTTAATCCAAATCAAATGTTTTTTTTGTTGATGTACTTATTAAAAGTTTATGTCATCTAATTCTCGAACGAGTTGTAAAGTGAGTTCTAACATGTCAGTATCATTATGCCATTTTGCATATGATGCATTAGGATTTACTTCATGAGGTGTTGGAAGATGCAATCGGTATCTGTAAAAGCATTGAACAATTAATGTTTAGAAGGAAAGATGAAAGTAGTTTTTAAATTTAAACTTCTTACGATAATGCTTAAAAAATGGATTACTAAGGTAAAAGTATAATTTTTGTCATATAAAATACAAAAGATCTTGACGAAAAGATATGCACTCTATTCTAATATTAATACAAAAACACAAAATCTGAACTATTTTTTAAAATCTGATACATATAATAATAACTATTAAATCCTATAAGATAAATACATATTATTTAAGAAGAAACGTCATTCACTTACTTAGGACTACGCACATCAACTACCTTTGATTCAACGGATAATTCAATCTTCTCTTGAACTTCTTGAGGAAGTTTTATTAACACGGAAATCCATTCGCAAGATGCAGTGCTAGGTGTTTTAAAACCCATCTGAATGACACAATCCAATATTACTAATGTTTTTAAAAATGCTTTTTATCTAAAATAAGACAGAGCACTAATAAACTAACATTTAAAAAAATATCTTCGGTTTTCACAGACTGTTTAAATTTGATTTCATAGTCCGGTACTTTTCTTGGGTCATTTATTTCAGAAATAGGAAGAGTATGTATTTCCGAGGAATGCCAAATGTCATCTTTTTGTTTAAGAGGAGCATGTGGTTTTAAATTATTAAAAGGTACATCTTTCTGAACTTCTATATCACCTGGACCTAAAAATATAAATAACTAATGTAATCATTATTTTAATTATAAATAAATCATTATTGTTTAAATCATAGACGGACAATTGCCGACCCGTGCTTCCACATGCACGTCTGGTAAGGTAGAAAGAAACGATTTGAAATTGTGCCTCCAGAGCTGCATGATTTTCATTTCTGTTTTGGGCTTTTTGTTAAAAATAGTCAATGTCGTATTGTTATTTACATTTATATACAAAAAAAAAAAAAAAAAAAAAAAATGTTAATAAGAATTGGTATTCAAAACTTTTAAACAATATCTCAAAATTATGTAATACGCGGGATTTTAATCATTGCCATAGATATAATACCTATGTTTTATGTATCACTATTTTATACTGGGTAAGATGAAGGAAACCTTGTGAGCTACATGGCTTTTGTTTTTAAACAAGGAGTAGTGGTTAGTGAATGTAAATAGTAAAAACGAATTGATTAATGGTTGAAAACGTGTGACCCACGATGTTAAAGTTGCTCTATGATCAAAGTCTATGGTTCAAGACAGGGCTTAAATTTTTTTTATTCGCCCTTTCGCTTGAGAAATTTTTGCACCATCTCGATTAAATAAGTATATAAAATAGATGTAAAAATCAATATCTTGGGTTCATTATGCGATTTTGAATTAATTTGTAGCCGTTATGTGTTCAGAAATCTTTTACCGTTGCCAAATGTTTCGAAATCCCCACATTCAATTACATGACCCTATATGAGATCGCAATTCACAATTTAAGAAGCTTTGATCTAAGTAACAGGACAAGATGATATTTTAATTAAAAATGATGTATATATGCGAAACTAATAAATGTCCTCATATGCTGAATTCAATCATTTTTTGTGGATTGGTACGATTTATTTTCATATCTGATATTGGTTATTTCGTCTATGAGAAGTTTTGTTGATTTTATATAAGATATAATGAATCAAGAATTAAGATTTTAAAAGAGAAAAAAATACTTTTATTTAATCATAATCGATTAGTTAACTTATATGTAATACTTCAAATGAAATCTTTCTTTTATATAACGAATTGATTTTTATAAAAATAATCACCTTTTCTCTTTGCTTCATTTTGATACAATTCTTCAGAATCCGAATCGTCCTTCGGAGGGGATATTAGATTCTGTAATGCTTGTATTTCTTTGTATCCAAAAAAACTGTCCATACTTTGAGTAGCTCGAATCTTTTTTACATCAAATATCAATAAATTTGGTTGTTATGACAGCAAATCCTTCTATATTCTAAAATTTAAGAAATGGCGCGTAGATTGGAATTCTAATTGATTTGGCTCATTAGATGTATATAAAACGTAATAACTATGATTTTTACGTAAAAATATCAATTAATTTTTGGTTGGTTTCATTTATTCATTTTATCAATATTTACAAATCATATTTTAGTATATTTGAAATAAATGTGGACAGGCAAAAACGATTAACAAATATTCAGTTTCGCCAACATCTATTTGGAAATATTGTATGAGACTTTTTTGCGATGGCTGATGTAACGGAAGAAAAGCTTTCCAAGAAGTAAGTAAATCAATTAAAAGAAGTGCAAATATTGTTTTGTATTTTTGTTAATAAAGATTTCATGAAAATGTTTATATGAAAATGCTTTTCCGTGTCCGTTAATATTCTATGATTTTGACGTGTCGGTGATCAGTCCTTTGTACAGACCGGCCACGTTGCTTTACGAACGGTTGGCTAGTTTGAGATATTTTCTATATAAAAATAGTGATAACTTTACGAAAAATTTTTGATCTGATGCTCTTATTGTAGACGCATGTATATATTTCTTGTGATAAGTATACATATAGTGAGAATTTTGTGATTATGTTAAGTAATCTAACCAAAGTTTTTACTTGTATTGATAAGTCTGTAAGTGCATTAAATAAATTGCATATCACTAAAATTCAAGCTACATTCTATCAAATAACTTCAAGCCGATTTTCTATAAAGTTTGTACTTTTATAAAAGATATTTATCATAGTGGTGCAAAGGAAAAATTCGTTGTTTTATATATTGTTTTGTATATTATTCTTAGGGAGTTAAAGATGCGTTTAAAGGCAGAACAGAAATTGAATGAAAAAGCAGTAAAAGAAGCAGAAAGGGCTACAAAAGAAGTTCAAAACGTACAAACGAAGAAGATCTCTATTAAAACTCCAGAGAAAAAGGTCGTTAAAGAAGAAGAAATCAATCCAAATGTAAAGAATATTAGTATATCAAGTTACAATGTAGCATATTCAACCACAAAACGTACTTCTTTTTCACATATGTTTCATACTTGTTTTTATTCCTAGGAATATTTTAAGTTGAGAACTCAAGCAATTGAACAACTTAAAGCTGCAAATGAACATCCATATCCACATAAATTTGATGTATCAATTTCATTAGAAAATTTTATTGAAAAATTTAGTTCTGTTGTAAAAGATGGAGAAATTCTTGAAAAAGAAATTTACAGCATAGCTGGCCGTGTGCATGCAATACGAGAGTCTGGAGCCAAACTTATTTTTTATGACCTTAGAGGAGAGGGTGTTAAAATACAAGTAATGGCAAATGCAAGGCATTATGAAGGAGAAGATAAATTTGCTAAGGACACATCCAAAATTAGGAGAGGCGATATAATCGGTGTAATTGGAAATCCTGGAAAAACCAAAAAAGGAGAATTTTCTATTATGCCAAAAAGTATTACTCTTCTTACTCCTTGTTTGCATATGTTACCGCATCTTCATTTTGGATTAAAAGATAAAGTAAATATCTTAAATACTATAATAACTAATAAGATTGCATACTTTATATGATAAATATTATATATCATTAGGTATAATAATGATAATATATGATAAACTTTTATATCATTAGGAAACAAGATACCGTCAACGTTATTTAGACCTTATTTTAAATGACAGAGTGCGACTAATATTTTACACTCGAGCAAAAATAATTGCATATATGCGTAAATTTTTGGATGAATTAGGTTTCTTAGAAGTTGAGACTCCTATGATGAGTATGATAGCTGGTGGTGCTACAGCCAAACCTTTTATTACTCATCATAATGAATTAAATATGGATTTGTATATGAGAATTGCTCCAGAACTTTATCACAAGGTATACAATTTATTTATATACGATTAGAAACAGTCTACATTGTTATGTAAATAAACAAATTTTTATATTTTATATAGATGTTGGTTGTTGGTGGTATAGACAGAGTTTATGAAATTGGTAGACAGTTCAGAAATGAAGGCATTGACATGACGCATAATCCTGAATTTACGACATGTGAATTTTATATGGCTTATGCTGACTATCATGATCTCATGTCTATTACAGAAGATTTGATTTCCGGAATGGTAAAAGCTATTCACGGTAGTTACAAAGTACTGTATCATCCAAACGGAGTTGATGGAGAAGTAGTAGAGATAGATTTTACACCACCGTTTAAACGGATATCGATGATGAAAACTTTAGAGGAAATTTTGAAAGTAAAATTACCAGATGCTGATAAGCTTGATATATTGGAAGCCAATACAATGCTTAATGATCTTTGTGTAAAGCATGAGATTGAGTGTCCTCCACCAAGAACAACTGCCAGGTTATTAGATAAAGTGGGTATCTATATTGATATAAAAGAATCTCGATATAATGGAGAATTTTATTGATTAAATGGTAATATTTCTAATATTGGCAGCTTGTTGGTGAATTTATAGAAGAAAAATGTATAAATCCTACTTACATATTAGATCATCCACAAATAATGTCTCCATTAGCTAAATGGCACCGTTCAGATGCAGGCCTTACAGAACGATTTGAGTTATTTATTATGAAGAAGGAAATCTGTAATGCATATACAGAATTAAATGATCCCCTAGTGCAAAGAGAAAGGTATTTTTTGCTTTTCATTTGTCTTTTCAACTCAAAAAAATAAAGGAAACAATTTTCTGTTGTTGTTTTTGTTCTTTTTTATTTTTTTTAGATTTGAACAGCAAGCAAAAGATAAAGCAGCAGGAGATGAGGAAGCTCAAATGGTAGATGAGAATTTCTGCACTTCCTTAGAATATGGATTACCTCCAACTGCAGGTTGGGGGATGGGTATAGATCGACTTTGCATGTTTTTGACGGATTCAAATAATATTAAGGTAATATTTATATAGTATAATTTAAACAAAGAATGTAAATTACACTTAGTACCAAATATTTTTTTCAGGAGGTATTACTGTTTCCAGCCATGAAACCAGATGAACCAAACAAAAATAAATCGATATCTGAAGATAAGTCTAATGACAATATTAAAGAGTCTTGTGAAAAATAATGGAAAAGCTTTTATCTTTTATACTAATTTACAGAACATTTAATTACTATATAAACTAAATAAATTAATGCCATAACGATAATCAAGTATCTTGTATATTATTTACTTCATATGGAAACATGTTGACACAGATTGATATTTACAAGATTTCGTAACTTATTTTTCTAACTTAAATATGTTCATGGTATTTCATATTATTTATATAATATATGCTTTCTATCATAAAGAGAGGAAGGAAGAGAGGGAAAGGGAGAGAGAGAGAATACATTTTCCTTTGATTTAAATACTAAGATTTTAAAACAAGAACGATTCAACAGTAAATATAAAATCAATATTATAAAAGTCAAATACTAAATTGGCAGTTCGTTCGTATTGTCATTGATCAATACGTAATCTACACAATAAAAAGTATATGAGTTAATTGAATATAATTATGCAAGAAAAAATCGATAACATCTCGCTGATTCATATCTTATGAAAAATATTAATTGCATATTCAATGAAATACGTCCTTCCCAATGATGTTCTGTCAATTAATTGATGATAACTTCTATATTTTCACGAATATTATTGCCGATTTTATATAAATCTATCATTTCCTTTTTAAAATGTTGAATATGGATAATTTGGTTGCAGAGTAAATTCTTTTTGAAATATATGAATTCTTATGTGAAATATTAGAATGTTACCACCATATATAGAGAAATGTTACCAACAAACTAAATGTTTATCTTAGAACATTGTTGATATGTACTGTGTATTTAGATAATATTTTTACAGCATCGTAATTGTTCTTTTGTAAATTACTACATTTTTTAATTGATCTTATTTGAATACTTCTAATACCTGAATTTTATCAAGTCAGTAAATCACTATCATTCTACTTAATGTAAAACAAGTTTTTCTTTACAATTGGGTCAGTAAAATAAAAGACTAGTTGATTAATTAATTTTTATGACATGTATTAATCAATTTTGTTCATATTTCTAGTTTTAAAAATATTTTTGGATTATAGCTCATATAATTAAACATAGCAGTTTACTTTATAAAAGTTAATATTAAAACTGCTTTAATGTTTAAAAAATAAACTTCTATAAAAAAAAATATTTTGAAATTATGGAAATGTGAAGCTTTATCATGAGCATTGATAACTAATAATAATAAAATAATAAATATGACTACTGAATTATTTTTATTACCATATTAAATCTATAAAATATTAATATAATGATAATATTTGCATGATTTGAGAAAATTAGGTATTGGATACTATTAGTTATTTCAATGTATTTATCAACCTTAACATGTTTAATAAATCTGATATATATAAAATTAAATCAGAATTATTTATCACGTTATATAATAAGTGAATGTTTGTATTAAGATAAATGTTATTTAAGTATAATAGAATGAGTATGATCAGCTCTCATCTTCTTTGACAAATTTTGTAACAGAATTATAATGAGCACCTAATTCATACATATAACGATGGTAAGTTAATATTATTCTTTTTTTCTTACTGAATTCATCTCCAACGATGTAGGGAGTACCTGTGGCTTGGATGACTTCAATTTGGCGTTCCAAAATGCGTGACAATACTTGCAACTGCATTAGACACATATTTACAATATATAAATGACACAAAAACACACACTTTTACAATATTATGCGACTTATTACAAAATTTATTACAATATTTACCTCGATTGCACCACCCCAAGTACAAGTTTCAACTATATCATTACAATATTTTTCATATTGCTCAGGTGATAATAACTGGTCAGAATCTGGATTTGAAATAAATGGTAAGAAATCATTTCTATTTTGTCTTAAATATATGGCAGTTTTCATTCTTAGATCATGTAGGCTAAATGGGATTTCTCCAAGCATTTTAAGTTGATGCGCAACTGCATTGTATAAACTGAAATAAAAGAAATAAATGATCGTACATTAATTAATCTATTAATTCAATGTTATTTATACATATCTTAAAAATATTATAAATTATGTAACATACCAATGACCATCGCTTGGAATTTCATATAACATTAAATCACGTTCATAAAGAATTTTTTGTATAGATTGCATCTCAACATTTCTCTTACCATACACATCAAATGCTTCTTGTTCTATAATTCTTTGATTACGTTCTCTCTCTGCATTTTCTTTTTTATATCTTCTTCGTTGAGCTTTAGAAATCCTCTGTTGTACTTTCTCAGATTCTTTAGACTCTATATCATTTATATCATATGTTTCTTCTAAATTCTCTGTATCCGTATCATTCAATGTAACTTGAGATATTTTCCATCTGGCTAATTCTTCATCTTGCCTTTTTTCTAAATTCTCTTCTTTACGTGCTATTTCATCTGCAACTTCTTTTTTTTTCTTTTTATCACCTTTACAGATTGATTTCTTCAGTATCTGTATCTGAGCTACGATATATAATACAGATATATTATTTATGTATTACAATTTTTGTTAATTACAGTATAGCCATAATAAATAAAGTATTTTTGATTGGAAAATATTGATATTTTTATTGCGACATTAACACAATAATAAGTTAGAATTAATAAAAGTCAATAAAGTACCTTGTAATTCTTTTCGTTCTCGTTTATGTTTCTGTAACAACTGATCTTCGGTAAGTGGTAACTCATCCATTTTGTTTTTGTAGATATATTTAGCTAATATTTAATTATCTTTCTCTTCTTTGACGTTTGATATTAATTTCGTAAAAAATACAAATTATCTTCAGATTACCACTTAAAACTTGCGACATAGCCTATTCAGTGGGTCCAAGTTAAAAATATATCATTCACTTTCACACACCATATACTTTTGTATTTACACCATGATATAAAAAGAGGTAATTCAAAATGATTTTACATCGAAATGTAATTTTAAGGAAAGAAAAAAGAAGTTATATTTTTTTATCATTTATACGAAATAGAAAGTGTGTGAAAATGTAACGTGACATGATGCGTAAAAACCATGTTCGATTTAACGCGCCATCCAGCGCCCTCTTTTGTTATCATCTACTTATTTCAAAATTTAATCAATTACGTTAACATTTATTAAAACTTGTATAATATCGCAAATATAGTTTACTTCTTTTTTTTTTAAAATATCATTCCCAATGTATGGTAAAAATGTATATACATACACATAGAAGATAGGAGAAGCATTTTTTTGTTTATAAAAAAAGATAACAATGTTTCATTGATAAAGAATAAACGAGAATATAAAAATGTAGTTTGATACAAGAATCCTTAAATATGATTATTTAAACACATGTGCGTGAACGCATATACACAAATTCATAAAGAGTATACTATAAACTTTCGAAATGTTTACATATTCAATTGTTGAGCGAATTGATGTCAGATAAGAATTATTGGCGATCCTTCGATAAATTAAGTGATGTTTCATTGATATCGCCAATTTGAGCTTGTTGTTGCTTTTTATGCAAATTGGTCATATCAAGCATGCCGCCAAAATCAGACTTAATGCTTGAAGAATTCGATAGATCCTCAGTCCCTTGATATTCATTCGATCGACCAAGTTTAGAATCATTTTGAATGTCTAATTTCTTTCCACTAGAATAATCTTCCGCACCAATAGAGAAATTTTTAAGATCTGCGGTTCCTGACGTAGGTTTAAATGGCGACTGAGTCACTTCACCGATTGAAAATTCATTTATTTTACGTTCTGTACCATCTGTGTCTCTCGCGGGTGAAACTTTACCAAAAGGACCGAATAAATTTGCTATATTTCTCATATATGCCGATGGCGAAGGCGACGATGTTCTTGTAAAATCGGGCATTGGAAAACCAGATAATTTGGCTAAATCAGCAGCAGAGAAATTCGCTAATTTCGTGAAGTCTTGAAACTTTGTAATCTGTTGTGTAATGTCTGTTAAAGGAAAATCTGGGGTAGTTGAAGTCCGATTTTTATTGCCTGTAATATCAGCTCCAACAGGATTGGGTAATTTGGCAAAATCTGCAGGTGCAAAATCGTAATCGCATTTTGTGTTTTTCACTGATACAGTAAGCTCACCCGATTGAAAACTTCTGATCATTTCTGGTTGCGACATATGTTTTGAGATGGCAGTATTTCCATCTTTTATTTGTGTTATCGATGCCGTATCTGCCCCTGTAGCACTATCTTTTCTGATATTGTCTCTAGAAGTAGATGGTTGCATAACGAATGGTTTAGATGTTGGTGTAATTATGGCACTGTCAGGTTTAAAGTTTACAGGTGCCAAAAAGACTGCTGCGTTGTATGTTGGAAGACTAACACCGGGTGGGACTGGAGGAACAAGAGATTCAGAAACTGGTACAAGTGGAAACTTAACAGTAAGAAATTCTGGTGTATTCCCATCTTTTGAACCAGGACAAATCATTTCTCTGATTATATCCCAGTAAGATCCATTAGCACGATTACGTCCAGGTAATTTAGATGCTAAAGAACACTGGATAATAAAAATAAAAATACAATTCTTTATGTTTTCCATAAACTGTTAAACGATTTTATTAAAAAATACTTACTCTTAAACGTTCAAGATACGTAGTATTGTTATTAAAATTAGTAGTAAAATCGATACCTCCTTCACTTCTATAATATTCTATGCATCGCCTCTGAAAGAAAATAGTATAGAATTGTCATATTTTATCAATTCAATATTTCATTTAATCAGAGGAATTTAACTTACTATTTCTTCTAATGTATCTTGAGCAAGAAAATGTTCTTGAGATAAAGTATAACTAAGAAGCATAGGGCGTGGATATTCATGAGGTCGGTTTTCAGGAGGTGGCAGTGACCAAAAGACATTAAAATTTGATTCATAACAATTACCATCCATGTTGTAAGGAGCTATAATTATATTAAAAACTGATGTTAAACTCTTTAAAAAAATTTTATAATAATGGCAAAGAAAATGAGAAAAAACTCACAGCATATTAAACCAACACAAGGCATATAACCATTATCACTAGGTCCTTTCATTTTAATTTGATAATCTAATTGCGCATCAACATCTCTGAGAGATGGTGAAGCATGCGATCTAGGATGAGAATGATACCAACCAACGAGAGTTACATGTTTCCATTCCATAGCTTTTGCAATTTCTGCTTCTACAGCAGCTGCAGCTGATTTATCTTTGCCAGAATATCGACATGGAAATGCGCAAGTTATAGATAGATCTGAGTTGATGAACAATGTAATTCTTTATGTATTACTATTTAATATAAAAACAAAATTTATTATATATATTAATATATATACAAAATATACTTACTATGTGAATTAATATCCCAATGACCACCCAAATATCCACATACTTCTTTGTCTGTTAAGTGACAATGCAAGTCAACTAATAATGCAGCAGTGGTTGTGATTGTAACTAAAAAGGGTTGTATTTTTCCAAGTGTACTGAATGATGTCAGCTCGACCATTGTACTCATATCCCTAAAAAAATATTGAATATCAAAAACACAGTATTATGTTAAAGAGATGCACGATCTGGAATTACAATATAGATATGATATTTATTTTATATTTCGTTAAGTAATAAAAATATTTATGGATATGTACATTGCATGACTACGTATACCAAGATTGGCATGTTTGACAGGTACTCTGACTACTTGTAGTGGAGCATTGATTTGGGCTTTTTCATGTCCTTCCTCTATAATTTCTCCAGATATTTGCACTATTTCTGTCGTTTGCGACATTTTTTGTTATCCAAAATGTATAAAAATTAACAGAAAAAGGAATGATAAATAAAAAGTTCACAAGTTTCAAATCTTTGTCATCTTGCCAAGCTATTTCTTGGAAACATTCATTATCCTACATTCCTATATAAAAATAGTAAAAAAAAAATAAAGTAGTAATAAACATTATTTTGATTTTGAATAAAATTATAAGAATCAAAACACACTATATTATCGACAAAAACAGTAATCCAAAAAGTAAGGATGATTACGAAAATAATACTTTCTATTTCTAAGTCTTAACTACCGGCTTGACGTGATATTTTATACTTCACACATTACTATCGGAGATATATAAGAAAAGAAAACTCAATAATATTAAAATCTCAAAGTTTACAATGCTCTTATTTATATACAACACAAATAAATATACGTAAATTGAAAGTCGA
Source organism: Vespula vulgaris (assembly GCF_905475345.1). Taxonomy (NCBI): domain Eukaryota; kingdom Metazoa; phylum Arthropoda; class Insecta; order Hymenoptera; family Vespidae; genus Vespula; species Vespula vulgaris. The sequence continues at coordinate 9,703,367 of NC_066587.1, forward strand.
GCAAAAAACTTGCTAGAATTATACAGCATAAATTCCCGTATATTTCTCTAATAAAATAAACGCAATGATGTTTCGAATAGTTTCGACTAGGACGCTACCTAGTAAGCGAAAGAAAAAAATTTAGAGTATAAACATCATTTATTCATGTTTTTTTTTGAAAGATATATATATGCATGTGTGTAGTTTACAGTTAAAAGCTTGGTATCTTGCTCTTGCATACATGTTGTACTGCGAATTGAGCAAACTTTGAATAAATATACGGTTTATTGAAACATACATACATACATCAATGTACACAATGTATGTACGTACATACACAGACACGTACATTTATGTATGTACGTACGCCCTTTCCCACACATCACCACACAAATCAGGTGTGACAACTAATAACAGCTAGAAAAGTTCATCGATGGTGGAAATTGATAAAGTAAGCGGAAGAGATGTCCTCGTTATTTATCGTAGTTTTAATATAATTTAGTGTATTAATAATTCATATAGCATATAGTGATACATTACTATATAATTAATTTTATCAAAAAATATGATTGATCCGTTTCAATTCTGAGAAGTTTATCAACCAGTGAATTTAGTGCATATTAGAATATAGCAATAAATCTTATTAAGATATTCACATCTTTTAGCAAAGTGTATTAATAATTTTTTTTTACTACGTTGTATAACATATTTTTTATAATTTGCTGTATTGAGTTTGATATTTTTATAAATGCAAGAATTTCTCTTCTGTTTTCGTAAGTTCATATGTTATATTGTATATACATGTTTAACATTTAAATTTAGCACCTAATTTAGTTTTCTTACTTTATAGACTTACTTCTTTTTATATCAGGCTCACTAGTCTGTAATAAAAAGCAATGAATATGGATGATGAAGAATTAAATAAGTATGTTTAATATCTTATTAATATACTCCTTAAAGAAAATATTTACATTATACGTTAAAATTAATTTATCTTTATTTGAATATTATATATGTAGACTTGCTGTTGAAGCTTTACTTGAAGAAGCAAAACTTGGTGCACAAAGAGCTGAAATAATGGGTCCTACTGGATGGGTAAAGCCTAGAGAGACTGTCAATAAAAGATTTCTTCATTCTACATTACGTAATGTTGTTATTTCAAATAAGCACAAAACTGGAAAGAAAGACAAAATATTGAAAACCCAAATATCTAAAGAAGAAAAAAATATAAAGAAATAATAACTGTGTGCTATATTGATACATATTTTATAGCGTGTTTTTTTTACAATTGTATAAATTATATGATTTTAAAAGCAAAATTAAACATATAATATAATAGTATTAGTAAAATTTATTATGCTATATATTAATAATACAAATATGTTTGCAATTTTACATATTTTTGTACAAATATCAACAAAGGATAATATATAACTATATAAATGAATATGATAAAAATTGCTAAATTATATTGCATTGATAAATCTTTAAAATTACGTTTTAGTATTTAAATAGCATAAATGTCGTTTATACATATTAAAACATAAGTAATGCTTTTGTTGGAAGTCGATTATAATTAAAGATTGCGATAATAATCTGTAGTTTCTTCAAGATTTATATTCTTTGAGATATCAAGTATTTTGTAATGTATAACCAAAGATTTGTATTTAATTAGATGTATATAGATGATTAGATAAAGTTTTTACTAAAAATATAATAAAAAGAGAATAATAATTGTATTGACAAATGTTGAAATATTTGAAATATTTTTAATTAAGAGCACCAGTACCTCTAACAATACCTTTAACAAACACATATTAAAGAAAATATAATATTAACTTTCTAGTATAAAATGAGACATTACAAAATTTTGCATTGATAGGTTGCAGATATTAGTTTATGGCATTTTTAAATATTTAATTATACTAAAACTTCATATGATCACATAATATTATAGGCGTTCGTGACGTCTCATTTGTACAAGTAATAAACATTCTAAAGTTTTCAATCAGATTTAATCTAGTCACAAGGTTCGAATACTATTTATATATGACAGTCACATATTGATACAATAGCTATGATAAGAATAGTATATTGTAATTGTAGCTGTTGTAATCAACAAAGTGAGTATTTAATGTAATTAAATATGTAAATAAAAAATTGAATATTTGCAATTTCAATATAAATGCGATTGCATTGTTTATAAATTTGGTGTTGAGACGTACTGTAACACCTTTAATACTTAACACATATTTAATCATTTTGATAATATAATAACACATATAAAATTGACTTGATTCATACTATTTTTGAAGAATAAATTTCAATCTTAATTTTAGGCATCTTGCCATTGTGATAAAAATATTGATCAAATATATCAAGATTTAAAATATATTAAATGATTATTTGATTTTCCGTTTCTCTAATGATACTCGAAGCTGTACTGGTAAATATAATCCAGTAGTTGAACATGATAGCGAATGTTTTCTTCTAATGTTACACGCGAAAAAGATATTATTTTTAAATTGGACTTCTTTATATTCGCAACATTCTTTCATTATTATTCCTAATTGTATATATGCATATAGAAAAGTTAAAATTAAATCTTATATCATTGATGTTGATATTGCATTTAGAGATATATAAAAGAATATTGTATAATGAAATATAACAAATTATTGATCGAAAAATAGCATATATAACAGATTTTTTCTTTTTTTGCACAGATACTCAATATTGGATTTGTTTTTGGCAAATTTCGTTTGTAATAATTATTTATATAAAAATAATTAAGAGTACAAATTTGTGTATATTTATGTACTCTTCAAAATAGTAGGAAGAATTTTTTTATAGTTTGTAGTAATTTTTGATATGTGCTTCATAGCCTTTTAATGCACCAATAAATAAATTCCTTATGTGGAGCCATTTTTGTGCTGTTGAATTTTTTTCCTTTCTAAAAGCAATTTTTTCATATCAGCAAATGCCTTTTCTATTTGGCGTGCAAATCTAGCAGCATCCTGTAAAAAATAGATAATGATGAAAATAAATTTAGAAAATAATTTTTTTACTAGTTTATCTATGTTTTGCTATTAATTTAATCTTTTCTTATAATATATTACCGTCACTAGTGAGCTACGTTTACTAGAGATATGGAAGAATATAACATCTTCTCCAGCAATGATGTAAGAAACCCCATAACCATCATCAGCAACAGGACCAAATCCACCACCAGCAGAAATACAATCGGGGTATTTTTTTAAGTCCAACTTTGATGTTTGTCCATGTGGAGTTTGAGATGTAGATAATCGCCAAGGTTCGCTTAAAACTTCCTAAATAATTTTCTTTTCTTTACAACTATTTTCTTTTTTTGTTTCAAATTATTTTTGAGACATTTTAGCAAGTACCTTCAAAAATGGAGAATCCACTTCAAGATATTTAGACACTACATATAAACAGAAAAGATGTCTATCTATACCCTTGCCACACATAGCATCTTGACAACTTTTTTGGTGTTGTTGTCCCGCTGCTAGTAGTAACCTATATTTGTTATCTAACTGTAATGGAAAAGGCAGTTTTTTCACATTTTCTTTTTAATAGATATTAATATGACTATTATATTTATGTTACCGTTGCATTCTTATCTTCCATGGCCTTTACCCATGCAGCAGATTCAATAGTGCATGGTCTAACAGTTTCTGTTCTGCCTTCACGAAATAATCTTGTCATGGAAGCTTCATAAGTGAGATTAAACTTTCCAGCATCACGATAATATGCTAGTTGTAAAGCCATTTGTATATATGCATCTGGTGACATTGCACTAGCTTTCATAAAGCCTTTACCATATTCATTGTGTACGTAGATACGTAATTCAATGTCATTTATTAATTTTTGAACAACCTAATAATTTAAAAAGTAATTAATAATTTTTACACACATGATTACGTATTTGCAGATGATTACTATAAATGTAAAAGTAGTACCTCATTAGAACGATTTATACATTCAATACATTCTGAAGATAAATCCCATTGAAGTCGAGTAGGGATTGGTGGTATAAATTCTGGAGTACCTTTGTTATGTCCGTCTTCTTTATATCTGATAGATAAATAGTGGTTAAAACTAAGGAGTATTATTGAGATAATTATAATTTAATTATTTCACAATAATTATTGTTATATTTCTCAACCTACTAATTACAGTTGTAATTCTTTCAGAATAATAATGATTACATATTTAAACAAGAAGCAGTGGAGAATTTTTTATTAAAGCATTAGTTTGTAAGCACGTTATTAACGAGTTTATTTTTTAATATAGTGGAATATTTAATGCAGTGGTTGGGAAGTGCAATAAAAGATATGGATTGCTTAGTGTTATTAAATATTTAGCAATTTGCATAAAATACAAACATGGAAAGAGAATTACCCTGTCTCCATAGTACTAGCAATAACATATTCCCAGAGAGATCCCATAACAGGAGCATCAGCCCTAAGAAGCAGAAGGCAAAATATGGATAAATAATTAACATGTATTTTTTGAATTTTTCTTTTACTGTCAAGTACTCATCAGTGATACCTTATAGACTGAAACAAAGAAATAAAAATATATACAAAGTTCGAAACTTTCATGCTAGGAAAATATACAAAGTATAATCTTATCTAATTTGAACATTTGAAATATCTCTGTTGCTTTTGATAGTAATAAAAAATATCCAATGCAAAATTGTTTAATCCAAAGGAGATAATAGTCTGTTACCAAATTTTTTTGTAATATAATTTGATTTAAGATTTCAAGGTCACTAATACTTTTTTAAGTGGATTGACATATTTGTCTTACGAGAGTATTGTAGTTTATTAAAAGACGAATATAACAATATGAATTTGTGGACCTTGAATAAGAAAGTAACGTTTGAAAGAAATGAAATGGTCAAAAATTTAAGCATTTTAATGTAAAATAATTATTTTGGAAGGTTAATCTAGGAGTTCAAAATGATTTCTATTAATTCCGATACATTTTTAGAAACTGATAACCATTTTGATCATTTTTGGAGCGATAGCAGTGTACACAAATAAATACAGGAGTACAAAGTACAAAGAAATCATTCAATATGTCCAAAAATGTAAAAGTGTGAAGATCAACAAACGCATATGCATAGATAAATTCATTTTTTTATAAGTTATAATAAACTGTAGTAAGAAAAACGGACATTAATGATTTCGAAATTTCGAGTAAAATTTTTCGTTTCTCAGAATATTATTTCTTTCGGATTCAATAATTTTAAAAAAAATATTTTCTAGTATCATAATAAGCAATAAAGATGCACAAGTTAGATGAAATACTCTTTATAAATCTATATACAGTAACAAACTATATTTTATTGTTTATCACTGTAAAATTTCCTGTCAAATATAATTATTTTATTTGAATGAAGATTAACACTTAGGTAGTTTTCTTAGTTTATACAAAGCAAAATATTACCAACACCAATAATCTACATAAACATATCATGCTAAGCTTTCAGCTATGAAAGAGAAGATGATAAAGAAATTTAATGATTTATAAACCATTCAGTTTGAATTAAGGTTCTTACTCTCGATTGCAGGCTTCTTCATATATTAAGAATTCCCACAAATGTGACATCACCGCAGCATCTGCCCTGCATTACTTATTGTTTACTTATTGTTTACACATCTCAGAATAAGTACTAATATATATATATATATATATATATATATATATATATATATATATGTATGTATGTATGTATGTATGTATGTATGTATGTACACACACACGCACGCACACACACACACACACGCGCGCACACACACACACACACACACACACACACACAATTTTATAAATACTCATGCAATCGCACGAAAATAATATATTATTTCTGTGTTTCAATGATTCTTATATTAAATTAATATCAGCTTGATCTGTGAAACTCATTAGTTGATAACTCTTATGTATGAAATCAATCGTTATTGAATGAAGAAATATTGAAGTATCGAATGAAGAAATATTAAATAGGGAATAAATAATAACAAAAAAGTATAACAACAAATTCAACAAATTAATCAACTAATATTGATAATATTTTAATTTCCTCATCGTCATCTGGATACGATCAGTTTATCACGAAATTATTACTCGTGCCTAATGCATTTTTCTATATAGAAGAAAAACTTACCAAGAATGTTCTGCGTTAAAACCAATCTGTAAAATATCCAACAGTTAAAATAGCTTTACATTTACTATTTTGTAAATTATACATTTATTTGTTACTTTTTATTTCTTACCCTTCCATTGCTCCCAATACACAAAGTAAAAGATTTATCGAACCATCTATCATAGCCTTTACCATGTAACAAAATTTGGCCATAATTGTCTAACTTTTCAGGATGTTCCTAGAAATAGAAAATCACTGTATAAGCATTTAATTGAAGATATATTAAACGTTTCATATTAATATATCAATTTATACGTTTATCTTTGATAAAATTGTAATTACTTACAGGATCGTATTCATATGGAAAATCATCTAAAACGACAATAAATGCCGATTTTTCTATTATATCTAAGGAAGCTTTATTTATTCCTTTGGCGAAATATTCATTTCTGACTTCTGCCCAAGGTTTCCTCTCTCCAGCTGTCAATGCAGCTAATTTTTCTTCACTTTCTGCTGATTCAGATTTGTCATCCAAAATTTGTTGAATTTGTCTATATGTAATAAACATTCATAGATTATAATAAATCTTGGAGAGAATACTTTTTTTTTATAAAAAACAGAATAACGAAAAATAAAAAATCGCAAAATATATGTAATATAAGATAGCTATTTGAATATAAAACGCCCTTACATTTCTATTTCACAGGGTAAAAGAATCCTATTCTTGTAATAAATAAGAACTTTGAAATATCTTCCTCTGTGATGTACAACTATATGCTTAGAGTCTTGATAATGAACTATTTTATCTGTTTCAATACCAGGAAGTCTTGTGGTATTGAATAGTCTTTCATATTGCCAGGAGCATAAAGGAATTATACCTTGCAGTAAAATCTGGAAATCAGAAAAAATATAATTCTCTCGGATGATGTATATCGTCATACGAAAAATATAATATCATTAATATACGATATATTAATTTTGTATAATATCGTACTAACTGGTTCGAGTTGTTGACGCTCAATGAGCCGTCTGTATTGTAAACAAAAATGAATAGTGCTGGCGGCACGTGCAGCTTGATTCGTAGTTGGATGCATAAGAATAGCATCTATTCCGTAGAAATTTGAATTTATAACGAGCGGCGATCTACCTCGAAGGTAAACGTATTCCTCCCACCAATCAGATACGTAATTGGTAGACCACCAAGATTTAAGTATTAAGTATCGTTGAAGTTTCACGCCTATACCATTTTGAAACTCCTTCGCTAATCTCTCCATACGAGTATAATTTTCATTGTCCAGTAGAGGTCTAACGCTTCGGAGATACTGTTTAGAAATACATAGTAAATTATTTTACTGTACAATAATAATTGTAAAGTATTACTTGTAATTGACTAAGTAGCCTTTTTGAAGATGTTTTAATGGGAACTTCCTCTTTTTTTTTCACTTTCTCTTTTCTCTTGACTCGAATCATTAATTCGAAACCTCCTCTCTTTCGCCTTTTATTATTTTGAGTTTTTTATGAATAATATGAAAACAAAAAAAAAACATTATCTAACCCGTTTCATCGTATCCTCTACCGTAGGAAGTGGTAGGCGAGGCAGCGAACCTTGAAAGCTGTAAAGCATGGGTTTACGCCAACCAGACAGAAGTTTTACGAAAATAAGCCATATCTGTGTCATTCTTGATAGTTTTTTATGTTTGCCTCTTAATTCGTACATCCAGCCTTTGTAGATCAGCAGCAGCTTTAGTACGTATCGTAACATATATATAACGACCAACCACAGGAGAAGTCCGATCATGAACGAACCAGCTAGATGTGCGAGTATTGAAGATCTACAAAAGAATAAGAATAGAAAAATTGCTCCTTGTTGATACTTGTGAACAAGTATCACTGCTGAACTAATTACTATTATTTTCGTTATTTTTCTCGAAAGTAAGAAATTTGAATTCAAATTATTAAACTTACCCAGAAAGATATGGTGTAACTTTTCCAACGAGATCGTAAGGAACTTTGTAGCCCGCGAAATGAATTGCGGTGACAATGCCTATGGTAAGCCAGAGGCTTCCTAAAGATGCAGGATACACACCGCTCTTCAAATTATTCTAAAATACAAACAAATAAATTAGTTGCTATCGGATTGTCGCGTATTTTCTTCCGCTCACCATAAATCTAAAGAATCTTTTCTTCCAGGAGCGTACACCTGATAACCAAACGAGATTGAGTACTTCTCGATCGAAATTCACGTCCCATCCTTCGTGGGTGATGGAAAAACTAAAGGCGACGGCTGAATGAGCTTCCGCCATTTCTGTACCACTTTTCTATGTATCTGAAAAGAAAAAAAATTTGTAAATGCTACCGAAAATTACTAACGAGGGAAGCTCGCATCTTTGCACGGCAAATGCCCATTGCGAAGTTGCAGCATCGAGAACGAAGATGCAGGGTAGAAGCAGTTGACCTTAGTTAAAGTCGCAATTATCATGCGGACATGATCGCGCGTATACATATGCGTGTGCGAATACGTACGCGTGTGTGCGTCTGTGAAAATTGCACAATAAGCTAATAAACAAGAATGTCACGCATAAATAAAGTTTGCTATACTGTTACGTCTTGCGTTTTATCATTTTATCATATTTTTTTTATGGTTTGAAAGATAGAAGAACGTAGATGAAAGTGAATTCGATGTATGAACACGATGATATTCCAATGGTTACGTTATTCCAAAGATGTTGCTTTTTGAAGTTTGAAAGTATTAAATAGCAGGCCGTAGATGATACCTGCTTATATTAAAGGAAACGGAACTCGTATCTCCGCAATAACACCTGTATTATCAAGGCCGTATTCGATGATTAAAGACAGAGTTTCGTGATCAAGACAACGCAGCTTGAACTTTGGCCGAGGCTTCATCGTCCAACCAACGCGCCTTCTCCCTCTCTTCTTTGCTATAAATTGAGGCACATGCGCGTATACGCGCATGCGTACACGTGCAAGTGTTAAGAAAAAAAGGCGCGTTCAGCATGATCAAAATAAAAAACAACTGTAGAGTGTTATTAATGCGAACGGACGTGTATTTTCCGATAGTTTTGTTGTACAAGAAAGGGTAAGAATCATAATTGAAACAATTTAGCATATTTATGTGAATAAACAATTGTATTGTATACTGCAAAGCATTACAAAAAATGCTAGGAAAAGCTGAGTTATCAATGAAAAATGATACTTTCGAAATTGTAAACTACTAAGAAAGAAAGAGCACGGTTGGACGATACATAATGCACATCACCGATCGTATCAAACTCTTACGTAATACCGGGTGTACACCAAATACGACGCTCGCACGCCACTCTACGCGGCGAACGTCTATATATATTCGTCGTATACGCGTTACATGATATTGCACACAGTACTTACATCTTGCTCTCGTTGGCGCGAAATATGATCAAAATAAGAACACTGATTGCTTTTCTTCATCAAACATTCTAATCTCAGTGGTCGTTCGAAGTTTTTAACGTTTAAAGAATGAATGTTCACATGAAAGATAAACATTTGAATTACGTAAAAAAATGAGCTTTGATTCGAATAACTGCGTATGATTTGAATTCATATCTCAACCTCGCTTGAAAGTATCTATACGCGGGATAACCTTACGACTTTCCACGAGAAACGAGTGAAAGTTCGTACGAAACTAATCCCTAACCTCGAGCAAGTTTACACTACGGTAACAATGTTCTCGAATCGCCAAACGAAAATATGCTTATGATTTGTATTTCGTATATTTATCGACATGCAACAAATGGACAACGCTCGCTTGATGGTCAATATTACTTCGCCGGGATTTCTCTCTCTCTCTCTCTCTCTCTCTCTCTCTCTCTCTCTTTCTTTCGTAAAGTCAACAATAACGTCTCTTATTTGAATTAAAATAGGAACTAAAAACGGATCTTAATAATTGCTCCTTATTTGATCCTTTTTAAAGATTACGATAAAGAAAATATATTTTATGTTCATTCAAATAATAGAATCAAACGTTGTACGCGATCTGATTATTTATATATGTATGCATGTTTAATATAATCGTTGTAAGTTCGATATTATTTTTATTCTTATCGATATATCAATTATGCATATTATGCATATGCGCATATGTTATATATCGATAAGAATATTACTACTTGTCTACATCGTTGAATCGGAAAACTCTAGACGACAAAAAAGCAAACGTAGAAGAAACTTTATTTCTTTCTAGTAAAATATGATTGAGACATGCGTCTTTCACTGGAAAAGAACCAATGCCGTATCATAATACTATTTCGCAATGGACAACGACCAATCTATACAATTACGCTAAAAGAATTAAAGTGGGTCAAGCACGTGCTACATATTTTTTGTTTGTACATATATCGTTATGGATATAGTATCGCATATAGTTTGTAAGATAATTACTAATCTTTTCGACGAAGTTTTTCATGTCCTTCGCCGACATTTGATTCGTTTTGTTTCCTCTTTTAGAAATAGAGCAAAAAGATTTGGAAAAAAAAAACAATTATGACTAACGAGTCGTTAAATATGTTAAACAATATATAACGAAATGATTAAAAAATAAAAATGTAATCGATCGACAGTAGCATTACAACTAATACGAAGAAGAGGCTGTCTGCTTCGAAATACTGAAAAGGAAGTTTTCGGAACTGTAGATAGGAATTCGTTATATCTCGTCTTTATAAGATTTTGTTTATAAGAGTTATCCATGCGACCGAGAAGGCGACGTAGTCGAAGAGCATATGGTTCCCTGGATTGAAGGCTCATTGGCATAATAGTTCAAATTACATAAACTGTTTAAGCCTGCAGTTCGTTTAACTATGAAGACAAAAAAACGATTTGAAATAAAATCGTCCTTTTTGCAGGGTCGCGAGAGTAGTCGTCGGTTCACGATTAAGTCCAGGATTTACCAACTGGCCTATTGAGCAGCCTATCGGGAGGATAGGTAATACCATTTAATGCAATTAGGTCTATCTCGCGAACGTGTTAGCGATCAATTAATTAATTTATGCTTATGATTCTCATCATCGACAAAACGAAAGTTTAATATTGCCCGATTGTTTTGTATACAATATAGAATAAATAAGTAAATTGTATGCATACTTATGTATGCATACCAACATTCTGATGCGTCGAATGTCTGTCCAACGTAGCAAAGTCCAAGACGAGAGAAATTTAGATGGCATTGCTTCAGCTTTCACATTAGTTTCGACCTTAATGATAATGTTAATACGTTGATTAGACAATTTTCGTAGACAGAAAGATTTTCATTATTATAAGCTCATAATTATAAATTATTGCATATTGTGATTAAATAAGAGTATGGCAAGGAACTGACGATTGTTAATGACAATTTCAGATACCTTTTGGTGGTCTAAGAGGAATGAATTCTCCTAAGTAGAAGTGATAAGGGGCAACCGATTAATCACTTAGATAGCTAAAATGTGAATATAGGATATCTTAAAGGTTTTCACTTACATTCGTATGTAAGTACCATATGACTAAGTATAATATACTAAGTACTAATAATTCAGGGACGTTCGAAAATATACGTCACGATTCTTGAATTACTAATAATACTATTAAAGACACGGACGATATTGGACCTTGGTACTTGGTCAATATAATCTTTATAAATATTCATCATTTTAAAAATGTTTGACTTAATTACGCTATGTCATCGGTTAACAAATAAGCAAAATCGACAAATGTTAAATTTTTAATTAAAACTTGATATTCCGATTGAATCCTTTGAGTCAAATCGTAAAAAAGAAAGAAAACGTTTCAATTAACAAAATGATTATTTCTTGTACAGCGAATACGAATTATGAGCGAAGACTATTTATTTATCTATTTTTGAAAATATTACATTAGATCCCGTTCACCGATTCAGTGAAATGATTGATTATAATTAGAATCTTATCTTTCTAAGTTAGCATTCATTTATTCGATAGCCAATTCGATAACGATCATTATTTTCGTTTTTAGGTACGAAACTTATGCTGGATGGATTAACTTGAAATTTATATACCAAACATGAAATTATTTGGAACGAAGATCCATAAATAATTCGGTTTGACTTGACTTTCGGTTCCAGAATGATGGTATTTTTAATAATTAAAAAATTCATATAAATACGCATATCTAACGAAAATAAATAATTCTATAAAAATTGTATAATGAATACAATTTCTACAGGAATATTTAAGATAGTGTAACAGGCATTACCGTGAACTACATCGGTCATATTTATTTTGTAAAAGTAAAAATGTAGTTTATTTTATGTTCTATCACTGAATATTCAGTGCGTTTTTTTACAACATATTGTACGTTCCAAAGGAAGTGATTTTTTACTTGTCACATGCATTAACTTCTATTCAATATGGCGGCCGGGTCAACGTTCGAATTAGCGTCTTTATAACTGTAACGTAAAATTCTGAACCTTTTATCACATTTTTACTGTTGTCACTATGGCAATTTCGTAATCAAATTTGCAAATATTTGGTTACAATAATCCATCCTTGAGGAATGTTAATAGTTAATAAAAGTGCATGTTGTCTTATTTCTGTAATTTGATTTAAATCGTGAGAAATTGGAAAAATTGCAAAAAGAGTTGCGCAAAAGCTTTGTGTTATTGTTTGACTAAGAATTGTGAAAGAGAATTGATTAATCGATCGAGGAGTAACTGTTTCTTCTCTTTAATATCACCTAAAAAAGTAGTTTGTCGATGAAAAAAATGAATGATGTGGCAGTGGTAGCAACAGCAGCAATAATAAGCAAACAAGAAACGAAAAGATGTAATTACGTCGGAAAATAAAATACATTTAATAGATATCTAATATCTAGCTGATAAGTAGAAAATATGATTGTGCCATGCCACAACGAAGAGCCATTTTCACTCTATACAGTACATCATCGTACCAATCCTCAGGTATAACTTTTACGAACCTTTTCCAACTTGAAAAGATAAGATGAACAGAAATGGAACGTGAAGAGAGAAATAACGGCGCGAAGGAAGATTGCTTCCTATTGGTTGCCGCTTTACTCTCATCGAGAAAAGACGACACGACAGCACAAGCACATCGTACATCGTCATTTTTGTTCAGATGAGCGAGTGTTTCAAAAAAATTAACACGGCCTTTCTAATATTAGACACGCTGTTCCATGTCGTCCCCGTTCTTGTTCACTCACTCACCCATTCTCTCTCTCTCTCTCTCTCTCTCTCTCTCTCTCTCTCTCCCCTTTCCCCCCTCTTTCTGTGACGACGAACAAACTCGGAAGTTATACTTACCGAACGAATGAACGCAAAGACGAATGCAACGATGACCTCTCTTTTTCTTTGTACAAAGACGATTGATACGTTTTGCTGATTGAATTACGAAAAAATCACAATTTTAATAAATTCGAAGTTTGGTAATAAAAATTATCAGAGAAACGTTCCTTTGCAAGAAATGTAAATTTCTCGAAGGCTCTGTTTTTTTGAAATACACGTTGGAAAGTAGACTACGTACGATACTATAGTCACCAAGCGACGCTACGCACAACCACACGCCGTGCAGTACTGAATGCCACTGAACGCCACTGAACACGATGTGAGAGAGCGCCGAAAGAACGCTGAACGAGTGCCGAACAGTTACGAAAATGCACGATTTACACCTGGTGACTGTACGCCTACACTTCCGTATACATGTTTACGTGTGCGGTGTTAACCGCACACCTACAAAGTTACTTCATGCTTTTCCGTAGTCACGAATGCTCTGTCGTTACTTTCGAGAAATACATATGTGTGTGGTATGCGTGATCCTAAACGCAGGGCCGTACTTTACGGGTTCCAGATGTACTTGTGTGATAATTATCAAATTCGATACATTGCAACTTTTTTATTATATAAGCATTAAGTATGGGTTTAGCGCAGATTGAATGTAGGTAAGAGAGATTTTGCACATATATTTACGAATATCTACGCATCTCTGTCAATATTCTATGTATTATTTATGTAAGATTAAAAAGTTGTATACTAGCGTAAGGAATTCTTATAATGTTAATTGTATTATTATTATTATTAAGATAAATATTGAAAGTAAAGTGAATTGAGTACTTGTCATATATCGTCCCCAGTCATTACGCTTTTTAAAACAAAATCCTATTATTTCATTTATTACGCATAGCATATATTGCAGCAATTACGCATATTCCCTTTAATGACTTTGACTTTTGACGAACACGTCACTTGAGATATAAGCTTGCGTTTCTATAGTATTACGAAGGTTACGCGCAGGCTTTGTTGTGTCTTTTCCAAAGTTGATCTAGCGACTATATTTCTTTTCGTAATGATAAAATCTTCCAGTATATATTATTGTTGTTGTTGTGTTGTTGTTGTTGTTGTTGTTCTTATTGTTGTTGTTGTTATTATTATTACGTAATATTTGCTATTTTTTCAGACGATAGCTGATGGAATAACAGATATTAGAATCAAACAATTTAGTTCATCTATACATCATCGTCTTTCTCTCTTTTATGTACATTGTTAGGCATATGTGTTCGCTATCGATAAACAGTGAGAAAATTATGTATCTATCGAAAAATTAAAAAGAAAAATATAAAAATGAATATTATCGCGTTTCTTATTGCGATGCTATTAAATATTTTCATAGTTTCAAATTAATTGCAATTTGTTTTAAAATTCTTATAGCTTGTATGCGATTGTAACGATATCATCCAATCTGCTGTTAAGCACAGATTCTAACCCATCGTCACGCAGGGTCTTTTCAGCTTTAATGATGAATATTCGAGCAGTCTAGGACGAAAAGTTTCGATAAATTCTAAACAACTCACCAAATTTATGTATAGTACTGCCATCTTGATGTTTTTTGATAAGTTTTAATTTACTCGTAACTGATAATTAGTTCGCATACCGATAATGTTGTTATCTGTCTTTAAGGTAACATCTATAACGTAGTATGTATTTCTTCAAAATTGTCGCTAGATGGCAAATTGTGACTGATTCCTTTATACACGCACGTATACTTGCGTGGTATTCTTCCATGCAAGTTACGATTTTAAAGAGAACTCGGACGTAAACAAATGATCGAGAAAAATTGTATGATGGTAGTTACTTTTAAATAAGCTAGAATACAATCTTTAAAAGAAACTTACAGTGTGTACAAATTTACTATGACTCGATAGTAAGAAAAATCGGTATTTAATCGGTAAGTAAATCGGTATTTTCTATAGCTTAACAAGCAATCATAGTATCAATAACAAAATGTCTTATTAAAAAGAAAAATAAAAGATTTGTATCAATCGAGTTGTGACAAATACTGTTTTTTAAGCTTCTTTCTCATAATTGTTCCGCTAGACGTTATCGATGCAATTTCCGCTTTCGCTTTCACCATCCGAACGATGAGGCTTGTAAAATATCGTCGAGAAGCTTCGTGCGAAGGTAAACTACGCGAAACTAGAAATGACTTCCGCTTTTCTAGTTTATTTCGACTATCATTAATGGAATCGCGATAATGGAAGTTTTCGATCTTAACACAAGGTACTAATAGCAACGTAAATAAACTCGATTGATTTGATATGCACTAGCAGATATAGTCGTCAGGATGTCTGAGTCAGGTTTCCATTACAAATTTTTGGGATTCCATTGAAATAAATCAATTATACATAATATATATTTTCTCATTTCAACTGTTCGTATAAATGATAACGTGATAAATATCGTATTCAAATAGTGTATTAGTCGTAAATATAGAAATAAAAATCATATACCGGATATTAAATTAAATTTATTATATAATATAAATGTATATAGTCCTGCTAAGGCCCCTGCCTTATGAGCTGACCGCCTCCACCGCCTGCATGGCCTATGCATAAATTCGTCATTGTGATATATAATATTTGTGACTATATATAATTATTTTAAGCACTCTAACGAGAATCAAAGTTGACACTTGCAGAATAGCGAAGAATTCTTATCTTCTTCTTTCATCTATCTATCTGCGGTAACTCCCGCCCCCCACCTCTCTCTCTCTCTCTCTCTCTCTCTCTTCTACCATCCACCGTCTTCAGTATCTCTACGGACGTTGGAAAACTTTCACGACGTGCTACATTCTGCAGACCGATTACCGTTTCATTTGCCTCTTTAATCGTATCTTACTTAAATATATTCGTTACTAATTTTGTGTCTTACAATTATCTGCATTATTTTAGAATGAACAGTGCACATAGCTGTTTCGATTATATATCGCAGATGTACGTCAATGTCTGAAATATACGAGAGAAACGAAACCATCGACCTCGTACGATCGTGAGATTAAAATGTGCGATATCAATCGATATACGGAATGATTTCATCCAATTATAAAAGGCGACAATTCTATATTGCTGGGGCCTTGTAGAAGCGTGGGAAGTTCCGGTTAAGAAAGAGGTCGAACGAGATCGAGATAGCGAAGGTCTCATCGATAAAGTCACTTTGCGATTTTTATCTCATCTTCGCGTTCCTTGAACGTGGAGAAAGCTGACTCAACATGTTGCTGCTAAGCAAATCCCATTGGATGACTCATGTGACACTTTTTGTCTCCGTTCTGTCTTTGCCTTCGCATTTTTCGCCGTATTCCCGTTTTGTATGCTCGCTGATTCGGTCCGATTCGAAATGTTTTCGAAATCTAACTTTTTCTCCTTCTTTTCTTTTTTCTTTTTCTTTCTCGTTGGTTAGATCAGTTAAAGCCGTATCCGGGTCGCCTCATTTTCGCAGAAACGATTAACTATTCTTATTTTCAGGATTGAAAAACTAGGATCGACAAATTTTCGATTCGGAACGACAAAGATTCCTTTACGATTTACGTTATGGTTTATGCTTCGGTAGGATCGAAATGGCGGTGCGGCGAGCCAAGTAGTTAATGAGAATTTCCAGCGATCAACTCGAGTACACGCTCATTGTTCTAATTCCAAGAGAAAGCGCTCGCGATAACGGAGCCCTCATACTTTTCGCATCATGACAGAAAGAACGGAATGTTTATTTTTCTTAAATAACACGTATGACAAGCTCGATTTTCTATCTCGAGAAGACACTTTTTCGACGGAACGACAAGTTGGTTTTACGTTATGAAATAACGACATTAATTAAACTAAATAAGCAGGCATCGCCAAACTTAAGAAGTTCTCTGAACTATTTATGAATATGGATTCGAAAAGAGAAAAGTGAGTGTATCTATGATGAAGCACGACCATTGGAATGGGTTTCCTTTTCTTCTCATTAAAAAATCTACTAAACTATTAAAATCTATAACATTTTGACAAGGTTTCTAAGAATCGGTGCATATTTTTACTCACTTCTTTGGATCCATATACATGCATAAATTCTAATGATAGATATAGCTAACGTTGTTTTCGATCTCGATGAAAATGATTTAAGGGACCCTTCCTCTTTTTCCGACCACGTTGTGTTCAAGTTATTTCGAAATCAGGTCGACAAGTTTATTCCTGACTTATCTACGTTCAATATCTACGTTTAATCGACGACTTGATGATATTTTCTTATAAAGAAGAAAAGAATCCACAGTTCATCCGTTTTTCCATTTTTTAAATTAAATATTCTGATATCCTGGCCATCGATCAACAAGTCAAATTAACATCGACACACATAGCAAGAATTAGTTTTTTTTTCATTAGCTTTTATATACGGTTGCTGACATAAGTATTTTTTCTCCATTAGATAAGTTCGTGAAAAAATAAATTTTTTGGAAACTCCATTTTGGTAACGATCAATATCATTTTTTCATAGATATTCGTTCGCTGATTTTAAAAACCCCTTTTTCAGGCATCGTTTGGAAACCGTTTCTTTTACATTCTTACATCTACGCAAGTTTTCCAAAACTTTTGTTGGTGTTTGGATCGTGAATTACAGAAAACACACGTGGAAGACATAGCTAAGTCTGAAAAAAAAAAAACGATTATAATCGACACGAGTATTACATATTATGAAATTTTGAAGATTACACAAATCTTTTTCGCTCTGTTGTTTCTGAGAAGCAAAAATATCTACGAGATACTATCCAAGTGATCGAGAGATCGAGATAAAAGGAAAGGGCGAGTTGATTTCCGTATCATCTTGAAGCTGTGCAGAAAGGATCAGCGTACGCGAACTCGGAACAATCGTTCGACCTTATCTTAAATCTATGAGCTCTCAGCTTTTCACTGAGAAACTCTCGCATATTAACGTTTGCCTTTGTGGCTGCTTTTTCAATCGGGGTCGCTATGAACTGTAACAAAGATGTACTTATATACACATGACGGTTTCTATTTGAATACATAATGATGCTACGATATTTTATGCTATATTCTTTCTTTGGTATACATTTTTACTTTACTATTACGCAATATTACTTTACTATTACGCATTCAACTTTTCTTCAAGCATAAATTAATTTATTACAAGTATTTTTATAATATAGTATTAAAAGAAACGATTTAAGGAAATCATTACTTGAATTGTATCTATTAGTTTCCTATATCGTATTCTCTTTTAAAAGTAATATATTTGTGAATGGAAATAACGAAAAATATGATTAAAAAGAGTAATTATATACTGCTATATTTATTATTAATAAAAAAAGAAAATATTTAAAAATATTTAATTCGATTAAATAATATATTTATGGTAAAATTAAAATATTTTATAAACAACAGAAAGATAAAAATATTTAACATATAGTAATTATTAAATTAACGTGTTTTTTTTTTTTAATATCAATATTGATGGGTTAAATTAGAACAGTTCACTGTTGGAGTAATAATAGATTTTAATTTTTTATTATATTCCTTTAAAAATTTCATGGGCCTATATTTTGCTTTTTATGCATTTGGTAGTATTTTATTCTTCCCATACTGAGACATCAACAAAAAGTTTTTATATTACGATGAAATAATGTTTGTTTAAAATTTTAATTTGTATAATGATTATAATATATACCGGATATCTCATTTTAAACGATATGACCAAATATCTCGGATTCTACAAACTGTGTAATATCAATAATGCAATTAATATTTTTGTGAACAGAAATTTTGTTCATATGCTTTTTTTTCTTATTTACTTTTGTTTATAGATTTTTGAAGTTCAATAGTCATAAAGAACAATATTATTATTACAAAGTTTGTTAGATTTCAAGATGTCACAACTCGATGCAATATCAATGAGAAGGTATTTATATTTTAAATGCTTGTTGGATTGATATTAATATTATCTATACTTTGGATTGATATGATGTTCTATACTTTCATTGGGCTTAAAATATCAATCTCTATTTAAAAATGTTTATGATTTTTGTATATTAACAATGGCGTTCTTTATAAAATAAGTGCAATAAATATTACATTTCCTCATTAAAGTTTAACGTTTTTTATTTGAGACATTCGGTATATATGAACATAAATATATATCAAACACTTTACAATAAATTTATTCCTATAAAAATATTAAAATGTAGAATAAAACCGTTAAATTATTATTAACAACATAAATTAATAAAAGATTACTTTAATCAAAATATTTATAGCGTGAAATATTTATATATTACGTAAAATAAGATGTAATCTATACATTTTTTATCTATACGTTTCGTTCTTTAGTTAAATTATATAATTACTGTTAGATATCATTTATATTCAGTAATAAAAAAAAAATTAATGGGAAACGATTTAGCCAATGGATACGCATTCGTCAATTCTTTTCTGCCTACGTTGTAATTGCGTTGGAAAGAAGAAAAAAAAAAAGAAGAGATTAATTGATCTCAACATAAATAAATTAGTAAATTTCGTCAATGAATTTGTGATTCCAATTTTCCAAATCTTCAAGAAGAGACCCACATTTTTTCTTATATTACAAAGTTTTAAGCGGTGGCTTTATTTTATAAAATTTGTTATCGAACTTTAAAATATTGAGAATCCACCAGTCGCTATTTTCAATAACAACGCTTTACGAGTAAAGAGAATGTGGGAAAAACGGAATTGGAACAGAACGAGCTGATATTGCTGAGAACAACGAGTCACAAAGTGTAATAACGTAACGAATACGACAGGTTTAGAAGATGGTTTAGGAGGCATCATGTAATTATCCGAAAGATAGTACTTTTCTTTCTCTTCTTCTGTGAAAGAGCGCGACAGGAGTAACAAATCTTGCGACGGTTCGAAACTTCGTGCGGAATTTTTCATGTTAACGAAGGTCGTCGACGATATGGCCGGCGACGATTTCTTAACGGGGTTACCAGTGAAAACTTTCATCGAGAATCGATGACACGAAGGATGTTCGATTTGGGTCGCGGGTTATCTATTACTAAAATTTGTTTGAAAAATGACTAATAGGTATTTGCCGATTGCCTATAAACATTAAAAATGTCCTTATCGATTCTACGATAAACCTTTTCAGAGATTTATCATATTTAGGTGGATTCTATATGACTGCTCAAGTAGGTATATCATGTATCGTTTCGACGTGGCTGATATTCTTCGCGTTCGTTTTTTTTTGGTATGCTCCTGTTAGTAGAATATTGATTACGACTCAGTATAATAATTCGAAAAGGATCGATTGGTATGCGCAAAAGGAAGAGGCAGTGTCACCGGTATGGCCATGCTCGAAGACGATACCAAGGCATAACGGAGAAATTCGATTCAGCGACGGTACTATATTAAAAGTCGCATGACATCGGTCGATGACCCCGACGACAATTTGGCTGCTCCGATCATTTTGAAAATACGTCTTCAGAGATCAACAGAATTATTATTTGGAAGCACGTAAACGCGACGGCGCATTCTTCCTATTCCGATATGTTGCGGTTGGTTCGCAGCTGCCTTGCGGCTGGAGGAACGTACAAAGTGTGTTACATTTGTACGGCGTTCCTGGTATGTGGGTCAGGAAGTCGACGCTGCTAACAAGTGACTCGACTTCCAACTCTTTACCGCACACCGCTAACTTTCGTCTCGACAAATTTCCGTTTATATCAAATCGAGATAGAGTCTTTCTTTTTCCGTTCCTTGTACCTGAGTAGATACAACAATTGATAACGCCTTACTATTTTTCATACATACATATGCCTTTTTTCGTATCTATGAATCACGTGACCGTTACACGATTTTTCTATCAAAGGATTGCACGCGATCGAAATACAAATTATCGATAAATAAGCAAGATAGTTAAGTAGTCGAATGATCTTTCGCGTAATTTTATCTACTGATGTGCTTAGAATTGTATTAAATATGAATAATAATCATATTTTTATAAAGATTAATCTCTTTTCGTTAATTATATGATATATTTTAAGCTGTATATAATTAAATATAAAATGCAACTAATTCTGAATTAAATGATATATTTTATGCAGTAATATATGTATGTAAAAGACAATGTAAAAGATATTTGTAATTATGTATTAACAAATTATTAATTTATAACCTAATATAATCGCTGTCCAAAGCATCTATCTAATCCATCTGAAGGATGAAACTTCATCTATTTCTACATCGCTACTTGCTTCAAGTACAAATTCTTTTAAAAAATATAATATGTCTGACGTTTACATCTCTATATAAGATATATCGTAATTTCAGTCCATCGATATAAGTTTAATATTATTATTAGTAAAGAACTTAATATTATTAGTAAAGAAACTAAGGTATCAAGTGGCGAACGCATCGGTCATTCTTTCGTGCCATGTACTCCGTACGAAACAATTAAATGCCACTTGATAAAAATTGAAATATTTTCATCCATAACACCTTTCAGCAGCTAAAATATGACATATTTTGTAGAAAATGAATCACCTAATACAATGCTACAAGAAAAACACTAACGGTCACCAACAGCATTCTGTAGGCCTATGTAAAGGTGATGTACATCGACAATTCATACATTTTTTTTATGAAATTAAGACATTACGAAGCATATTTATATCATAAAATAGTAAAGTATTATTTTACCATATCTCAAAATACATACCTTATGAAGAAAAGACAATATAAATCATAAAAGTATATTATCAATAAGTTTTGAAACACAGAGTTCTTTATGATTAATAAATTATAGTTATGTTATCTTGTAAAACAGATCTCAACTTTGAACGAAGGTACGAATCATTAATAATTTTTATACTACATAAAATTAATTTATAGACATATTTTCAGTCGATATAGATCTTTTTTAATAATTTGTAATAAAAATTAAAAGATTTTATGATGGTCAGTAAAATGACTTTTATCCAGCTAGATTGGCGATCCATCACGCTGTACATCGTCGTCTTCGAATATCCATCCATTTTCCCGATCATTGGGTGTTCGAAAGATAGTTTTAAGTAGTTCGAATATCTTCAGGAGTGAGACCAAGTAGGAGAAATACACAATCAATCGATCGTATAAGGCAGTCTCTCGTGTGGTAGCAACCAACACACAATTCGTTATTCGTTTTAAGGTGGTGGTAAAGAAAAGCAGAAGCAGCACCAGCACCAGCTGCAGATGGTAGTGGTAGTGGTGGTAGGTAGGAAGGAGGTGGAACACTGGACGACTTCCTGTTACAGCGCAGACTGAACGAGCAGCTCAGTCTTCAGAAGAGATCGTAGTCTATCGTTCGTAGAAGACCTAATTTGTGTCGTAGAAAATCAACGAAAGTTTCTCAAAAGGAAAGAAAACGAAGTAGAAAGAGAAGAAAAAAATATCTCTTCACTCTATTAGTCCAGTTAGCCATTTTTTAACAATTTTATATTTTCTTTTTTTCTACTTTTATTTCCATCATTGTCTTCCATTTGAAAAATTTGTGTGGAGTATCAAAGGGCAAATCTACGAGCGAACGCGCGCGAGATGATGAGTTCGACTGAAAGGTGTATTCGGTGAAGTATCACAAGTACATAGTGTTTTTGTCATTTTCTCGAAAATTTTCTTATCTCAAGAAACGGCCATTGATTCGGTTGAAAAAAAGAAATGGAAGGAAAAGGATTTACGTGTTTCCTGGTTATCCTGGGATTCGCTGTTCAAGGTGCGTTGGTAGTTTTTTTTTTGATTTTCTATTAAAGAAGCAAATATTTTTTATTTTACAAAAGATTTAAACTTAATATCTTATCGATTGTTCTTATTACATTAGTATGTTACAGTACTACATCTACTTGCTATATTCAGAGCAGTAATAGTGGTTTCTCTCATTTATTTTTATCATAGGTATTCGCTTATAACCATCCGGTATTTGATTGATCATATTTATATTCAATTCACTTTATTTTATTTTACTTTGCTTCGTATACGTATAGCTTTGTTTTTATCGGATATTATTTTATTCTTTTTTTTTTTTTTTTTTTCCCCTTAAAATTGTATACATTTGACGAATTAACCGACGACAATGAGAAAGCATTCTCTTTTTGTGCATGTTTCTCCTCTCTCGTTGAAATTTTCGACCAACCGCTTCGTTTCTTTACGAAGGACAAAAACTTTATTGCATTCCTTTCTTTATTTTTTCGAAAATTTCCATCGTATGAAAAAACATGATGAATTCTTAGGATAATGTGATGTATATGGGATATATATATATATATATATATATATATATATATATATATATATATATATATAATGGTTCATCGGTGAAAAAATACGATACATTTACTTCGTTAAATTTTGATTCTTCTGTGTTTTCTAAATTGTAAAAGGTTTAACAAGAAGTTCGTACGATTACGAGCGAGACAACGATTTTTTTTAGATTGCATCAAAGATTAATTACATTAAAACGAAATTTTTGTTTTAATAACGAGATAATTAATTTTGAAAACGATTCGATCTTCAATATCGATCAATAAGTAATATTTGATATTGATTTAATCGTAAGTGTGGAACCTGACGATTGTTGATTAAAAATCACGATAATAGATAATAATGTATTAGAAAATCGACGTTACGATATTAACCAATTCTTTTCAAAAGGATTTAATTTGTATAAAAATATTTAGCGCGCATTTTCTTATCTTATAAACATATGAACACGAAGTGAATCTTTTAGAAAAGCAAAGTAAGATGCATTTGTAAGCTTGTCATAGCGGCATTGCAAACTAACTTTTTACTTTTTGTTTCTTTTTGTTTTTTATCTTTCATCGTAATTCGATTTGTTATAAAAAATAAACATAAAATGAACCATGAAATGTTATTCTTGCAAAAAAAAAGTTCTCCCACAAAAATCACTTTTTTCAATGCGAAAGTAAAATGGTACGTATGTGTAAATGAATACTTTTGTGAACGATGAGTTAACGTACGCGATTGTATCGCTAGTTTTGACTATTACTTTAACCGATTATTATTCTAAGAAATTTCTCACATATTTTGCCTACTGGTTAAATAAATTTCTTGTAGTACATTCACTTCGTTACGTTACATTCCCTCTAGACATATGTGAGCAAAGTACAATCAAAGATGAGCATATCATCGCGCAATCACAAAAACTATAGTGTATTAGAATATCGTATTGTATGATAATTCTTGCCGAATGTAACGGTAGAAATAGCGGTGACCTGATATTTACACCAGAATAACTTTTATCCTTTCCACGCGATCGTAGCTTGTTATGTCCACTCTACTGGCCCACATAAGCTTATTTACTCTGACCACGTTTGTAACTGCACATATCTGACTGTGGTATAACCTTACATTGGCTAAAACGTAGGCGAGGGCGTATAAAATCTATGCGTGTGACTTTTTGAAAAAAGGTATGATTCGCATTCTTTCGGTATCTTTTTTCTGTTGAGGGACTTGGTCTTCGACATAACCTGTACTTAATAAAAATATGTTAATCGTATAGTTGTGAACCGTTACGTGAGAGCGACGCACGATCATGTAAGATAACACGAGACAGTCGAGTAGCCGATCATGCGTACTACGTCTCAAGAATAAAACGGTTTTCTCGTACGTCCCACAGGAATGTCACTTGTCCGCCTGATACGAGTCGTGGTAGACTTGTCGTTCGTCACGTCCGCGGTTTTATCATACGACCTTGTCAAGCAATCGATTCTACTTTTCTCACATATTACGTTCATGATATTATTTCTATTCAAATTATCGGCATCTTCTTTCGCATTCAAACTAAATATTTTAAATATCCTAAATATTCTTCGTTATAATAAGTAATTACGTGCTATTTAGAGTAAAGAATACAGTCGTAAACTTCTTGATTAAAGCAAAATTTCACTATATGTCACCTCAGTTTATTCCTATGTTTGACAACTTGGCACGCGTTAACAGGATGCGTCACAGTGACGACTTCCTAAAATTAGAATTTAAAATAGCTAGATGATTGCACGATTGCTGCAGGATGCGAGACGCTTGCATTATTGTTTTCACTGCAAGAACTCGAAGCGATTTCCGTTCGTCTTGAATCTTCAACGAAATCTTCGAGTGCCGGACGTTTCGTATTTTCTTTTGTCATGTTATACTCTTTCTTATAAAATAATGTATGTGTGTATTATATATTGTGTGTGTGTGTGTGTGTGTATATATATATATATATATATATATATATATATATATATAATGATGGGTACACATACACACACACACACAAATGTATGCATAGGTATATCACTTTGCTAATAAATCAGGAAAGGACAATCGATCTTTTCGTGAATAAAAATGAAACAAGAATAGACGATCGACGATATACGGATACGACGATACTTGTGAAAACGACGATTTTGAATCGCACTACGTAAGCGAACGTACTATGAAGCGTCTCTGGAAAAAAGGGAAAACATTAAAACGTTCGTTGCATTTTCAGCGACGCGCTTCGTAATGCGCGTATGAATAGTTCGTAGGTAAGTTGTTGTGTTAAAGCCACGGTGACGAGCCTCACTGCGCATCGAAGTCATCAAGTTAAAAAAGGGGACTTCGATGCTTGATGAGGCAACGTCCCGTACGTTGCAACAACGTTAAACGCATTTTGCGCCTTCCAAGCAATTTTCTCTTTTGTAAACCTATATAGCTAGTATGTCTATTAGTATGTATATTATCTGCATAAGTATGTACTACACGAGTACAACAATTGCCGTCTTTTCATACTATTTCTCACTTTTCTCAAGAGTCACGCTATGTTCACTTCCAGTTCTGATGTGCAATCATAAAAGGCAATAAACTTAGTTTAAAAAAAATGTTAGTTTAAAATTTACAGCGCGTTATTTAAAGTACTCGTATGACAACGAGTTTTTTGCAGTAATACATAATGAAAAAACTAGTAACATTCAAAATATTGACTTTATTTCTTTTACTGATAAATACAACTGCCTTTTCTTTATGATAGAATACCTTGGAAACATAAAAGCAGTATTTAATTGTTCTGAATAACGTTTTATAGAATTTTGTCCTACTGTTTTTCTTTGTAGTACGTGATAGCATATTTTAAGACGAAATCAACAGATCACATATAGATACTGTCTTTTTTGATTGTAAGACAAAATTGTAAAAAACGATTGGAAAACATTGACATTATATATATATATATATATATATATATATATATATATATATATATATATATTATATATATATATATATATATATATATATATATATATTATATATATATATTCCCTTAAATATCAACGTTCAGAACATAATAGATATATCTATATAGACATGCGTATTGAATTGCAGGTAGCATCAGTGTCGGATGCGGTTATCCAGGTGCACCGGCTCACAGCAGCGTACGCTTCACGGGCAGCGGCATAGACGATGTCATAGACGAAGAGGAGACTCTTCTCAAAGAAACAGAATTGCCGGAAGGAACTGTAGCTACGTATTCGTGCGAGAGAGGCTTCGAATTACTCGGCCCAGCGAGGAGACAATGTCAGACAGAGGGTACATGGACACCAGAAGGCGTTCCTTTTTGCGGTAAGCTTTTCATATTTTCATTTTTCTTATATCCCTTTCTTACTCGATAAAGCTCTATCAATCATAGATACCAAATGTGGCATACATAAATGCTTATCTATCTATCAAACAATAGGAAATTTCGATTAGTCGCTTGACCCAATTCTGAATGTCCTTGACCGAGGCGCTCGTCGATGGATAGTCAGGAAATACTGAAGACGGTGGGGGCATTGCACCGTTAACTCTGAACCTGTTGCTTGTGCGCGGCCTTCCCAACCTTCCTTCCTCATGTACATTCCTAACACGAAACAGCCGCTATCTATTGTCCTTGGACCAACTCGATTTTTCTCCCCCTTTTTCTTACTCTCTTTTTCTTAAATACACGTACGGATACATAGGTAGAGTGTATATTAAGATGACATTATGTTAATACATCAACAGGAAACAAAGCGAAATCAAAAGCATCAAATAGAAGAGGTCGTATTCGAAATCGGTCTCACTAGGAAGGTTGAACGTACTACTTCCTGCTTTTCCCTTGCTTCTGGTGAGAACATCGCGGAACACGAAACTTTCTTTTCGATTCCGTTTACACATCTACTACGATTTTATTCCCAAAGGCACAACTTCCTAGATCGTTCCAGATCGTGTTTACGATCATCTTGATTTCTATCGTCCACGTGAATTTTGGTTTGAAACAGAAGAATACTTTCACTTACTTTTTTAATCGATTTTACAGAAACGCGTACGTTCCATTCGATCAAATAAAATCAAAGACACTCGACGAAGAGTCATGAAACGGTTTTTCTTTCGTTTTGCTTCGACGAATCGAAAATTCCATACCCGAGTTTAACACTTTCACGTAGATTCTTTCTACTATATTCATGTTATCGTAAATTTCTGTAATAGAGCTTAACCATAAATGGAAAACCGTGAAAGTAACGCGACAAGATCTTATGCATCACTTGCTTAGCTTTTATGGTAGAATTTGTAGTGAAAAATCTAACTACTTTCGAAAGGATGCACGAAATTTAAGCTTCCGATATCTTCCTCGTTGGTTCTGCTGTGACTTATATAATCGATGTACTGATTAATCCGTATGTAGACCGCAAATAATCCCAAAACCTAATCACGGAAGATTTCTGTTATGAGTGTTATTATTATAGAGCCGATAAATCGACGGTAGACAACGCGCAAACCTTTTCTTACTCACGTATATTCGTGAGAAATAACTGTAAGTAATGAGGTAGAGAAGGTATCGAGTTTGTGGGAACGCACTAGGTAGTTGCATATGTTGCGTATGTGAAGAGTTGAATGTCGACAAGTAATCCAATATGTAGGTTTAGGTCGAGAATGCATCAATTATTAGCTTATTAGTGTCGTAAATACGGTCATCCATTGGAATGTCGATACGTTGACGTCGATTTATCGAGTTTACCACGCACAGTTCTCGAGAAATAATAATTAAACGAGATGGAAAACCACCTTGTCATTCGAATCGTCCGATAGATTAACGCGTTTGTTACGTAAAATTCGTCTGTTACAAATAAATTTACATATCAGAATCAAGTATCTTCGAGACGATAGAAAGATAGAATCAAAAACAAAATCAATTTTCCTTATCTCTTCCCAGTTTAAGATATTGGGTCATATGGATTTCTAATTTATTTCCTTGTTCAATATCTAAAAATAAATTAATTAGTCTCTATCGATAGCGATACGATAGTAGCAACAGCAAAAGTAGCGTCGGCATTGCGAGTTAGCGCCGGTAAAATTCTCACATTACGGTACAGTAAAACTACCGCAAGGCCAACGACTTCTTCGCGAATGCATTTGCCAGCATTCGCTGTACAAAACTCTTCTCCTTTTCTTTTTCTGTTTGTTATTTTTTATTTTCTTTGAGGCCGGCTGTTTCATCTGCGTACTGACTGGGCTTACGTATGTGATTCGAGACATATATACTGTATACACTATACACATACTTACGTACGTTCCTATCTATGTATCTCTTCGTCCATTCAGGTACATACATATATCACGGTCACACTTCGACCTTCTTTCATGTACGTAGATAGGTACAACAAACATGGCAATGAGTCGCGGCGGTCTTTTTCTCATTCAACGCAATTCAATGATCACGATTGAACGGTTAGTGTTAGATCCGCGACGTCGTGATATTACCAAATGTAAATAGCATCTTAGCTTATATTGATCTATTTAAAATGACTTTGATTGAAAAGCAAACGGAAAGACAAGAGAAATGAAAAGCAATTTTTTAATTCAAGACGAATAAGTCTTATTCAATATAGATCTTAATACTTAAGTTTTAATGATTATTCTCTTTATGTTTCAGTATTGAATGTTGCAGGCGGAAAAGCACCGATGCAATCTAGCAGCCTGGATGGCGGAATTCCGCAACGTGCTGTTGATGGAAGCAGTGCTCAGATTTACACTGCGCAAACTTGCACGTTAACGAGACCCGAGCACAGACCATGGTGGTACGTGAACCTTTTAGAACCATACATGGTACAACTGGTTCGGCTAGATTTTGGGAAACCTTGCTGTGGTAAGTAAATCGTTAACATTGGCCGGCAAGTCCACGATGGATTCGACGGATTATACATATTGTCACTTTTGTCTATCAGCGAACTATCAGCTAATGAGTCAAAGTCAATTAGAAGGAGATCTCTGTTTGATTGCACGTGCTTCGCTAAATCTCAAATTGTTTAATTCTTTCACGCTTCGATCACTGTCAGTCTTCAACCGCGCTTTCCACTGACCAAGACTAATCAAACTGTCTAATCGAAGTAGACCAAAAGAGAGCAGAATTATCATCCAAGCATCGCCTCGAACCATCCATGAAATTGTACGATGAATTCATAAACATCGTATTATCTCCACCCTCCTTTTATACAATCTGTCCGTTTACTTATATCTATATCTTTTGATCATCAATCAGATTCTTGGTTCTTGCTTTTTCCTTTTATAAAACATTGATTTTAATTATTTATAGAATCCATTAAAATCTTTAAATCAACTCGTTTGGAATTGAACGTATTAAACGTATGATCTTTGTTGACGACCGTCGCTTTTTGGTGTGTAAAATTGATTTGATATAGGTATCTACCCAACTATCGGATGAGATTATCTCGTAAGAGAAGTCGGCCGTGTGTGGCAAAATCCATGATGTGTGCCTTCTTCTAGCAACCTCTTAGACACGGCCCAGCGCCGCGGAGATAGGTACCCTAAGATGATTTCTACGTTATGCCTTCCGACTCGTGTCCGCGCAGTACTTGCAATTAAATCAATCGCATTTCACAATAACGCACCTCATAATTGGCCTTCACGGAAAGAAAAGATGAGAACTTTCACGTCGTGCAGCAACCATGACGATCTTAACGTTCGTATACAATGCAGATATATACATATGTAGCTATTTATATATTTCGTTTGTAGACTTTACTTCAATAGATAGTGAGATGAAACGATTTATAGAATTCATCGCTACGTTTTTTCATTCTCTTATTTGGAAATAAGAAAATCAAAAGCAGAAACACTCTGTTGAGATATATCAAATATTAACTGAAATGGATGCAAATGATTTGTATTTGATCGTCGAAAAAGGAAAAGAAAAGTGAACGCATCGAGAAAATCAGGGCAACGTAATTTTATCGTCCATAAAATGACAATCGAACGAAGAGGACGAGACGATCCGTGACGGCGTAGTTTCTCTCGAACTAAGAGAAAAGGAAGAAAATGACGAGGAGGCACGTATCGATCTTCGGCTTCGTTCCGATCTCGCGCTTCCTTTTCGCGCTTTCAAACAGTGAAATTCACAGCGTTCGCCAATGCAAGAAAGTTCTGCATCCAAGGCGTATATCGTTTCATTTTTCTCTTTTCCCCCTTATTCTTTCTTCCTCTGTCGAATACCTTCTGTCGAAGAGAAACGAATGTTCCAAGAAGAAGAGTATATAATATTATAACAACTATCTGGCGGCTGAAATTTTATTTAGGTCGAAAGATATTAGCTCTTTCGTTTCTTCTCAATTCCTCCTTCTCCGATTCGCTTTTAAATCAATCATACATAGTAAATTAAAGCGAAAAAAAGAAAAAGAGGAGGAGAGAGGAGAGAGACAAAGACGAATGGTAACGGAGCGAAGAAAAGATAAAAGGTTCTTTCTTTCAATTAGGAACTGGTGTTCCTGGCACGATCGTCGTTCGCGTCGGTAACAATCGGCCGGATTTGGGAACAAATCCAATTTGCAACCGTTTCACTGGCCCGCTAGAAGAGGGTCAACCTCTTTTCCTTCCTTGCAATCCACCGATGCCTGGTGCATTCGTTTCGGTACATTTAGAGGCTTCTACCCAAGCTTTAATTCCTGTACAGCTTTCCTTGTGCGAAGCTTTCGTTTATACAGATCAGGTATGTACCCTGCAATTTACGCATCACTCAATTGTAGTCACAATTAGTTAAATTTCTCATTTCTCGTTTTGATATTCCCATGGGCAGGCACTTCCCATCGAGAGGTGTCCACAATTCAGAGACCAACCACCGGGATCAACTGCCACTTATAATGGAAAATGTTACATATTTTATAATCGACAACCGTTGATCTTCAGAGAGGCTCTAGCTTTTTGCCGAGCACGAGGTGGCACTCTAGTTGATGAAAGTAATCCTGCCCTTCAAGGATTTATCTCCTGGGAATTGTGGAGACGGCACAGGTACTATACCATCTAAACGTCCTCTATTTTGTCATTAATCCTTCATTATCTGATATCACAATAAACTGCATTGACGTTATTTATCTTTCAAGAAGGAGTGACACGACTAGCCAGTATTGGATGGGTGCCGTGAGAGATCAGAACGATCGAACTGTTTGGAGATGGACGGGTAGCGGAGAGGAAGTCTCTGTGTCTTTTTGGAGTCTTCCGCAAGGTACGGAAGAAGATTGTGCTCGATACGATGGTAGCAGGGGTTGGCTCTGGTCCGATACACCTTGCAACGCTCGACTAAATTTTATCTGTCAACACCGTAAGTGTTTTCCTTTATCTTTATGTTTTTATATCTTTTCCCATTTTGATGATAGATTTTTAACGCAAGTGTATTCGATTTTTAGAACCACGAGCTTGCGGTAGACCCGAACAGCCACCGAACTCAACCATGATCGTGACAGCTGCAGGAAATAAAAACATTGCTAGTCAATACGAAGTTGGCGCTACCGTAGAATATACTTGCAACTCTGGAAGTCTTCTCATTGGACCTTCAACTCGTTCGTGTCTTGATACAGGCTTCTACAATGAATTTCCACCGGTTTGCAAAAGTAAGAATAAAAGTTGCTGTTTATCCTCTCGTAGATCTGAGCGAATTACAAACTGATCCTAATTACCTTCGCAATGTGTTTCCTTAGATATCGAATGTGGTTATCCTGCAAACATAAAGCACGGTGGTTACACATTGATCAACAACACTGTAACTTATCTAAGCCAAGTACTCTATTCTTGTGACGAGGGATACGAAATGACAGGTAATCGATAAAGATCGATAATTGTATGATCTCACATGAAATCACTCTATCGTATCTCTTTTTGTAGGTCGTGCGAGACTAACGTGCGATATAGACGAGAGATGGAACGGACCACCGCCGCGTTGCGAACCGATACATTGCGATCCACCCGTAATAATTCCTCACAGTTTCATCCAAATCGACGAAATCGACGAAACTGAAATGGCCAATAAAAGCAACGTTAACAGGAGCCTGTTCGTTGGTAGTATCGTCACTTATACATGCGAAAAGGGATATCGGTTGATCGGTTCACGACAGATTCTCTGTTTACAAAATGGACTTTACGACCACGCTGCACCCTCTTGCACAGGTACTTTATATTTATATACTTTTCTTTTTTGTTTTTCATTCATCTAATATTAAAAAGAGAAATGAGTGCTTTTCCGAAATGTTTTTCTGATCATTACATGAATAATTGGACTTGAATTCCAATCGAATTATAATTGAACAATAATCCGAACAGCTTCCTGATCTAATAACATATACAAATAAGCGAATACTTGATTCCATGATTGCTATACTACTATATGTTAGCATATTGTATGTTGTACATTGGTCGTAATCAACTACGGCTATTCGACCTATAGTTCTGAATATTTCACCATTCGTTTATGTTCGTACAGAGGAGCCTCGCACGAGTACGGTAACGCCGCCTTCGCGAACGACTTTACGACCAGCAACAAGTAGCAAACCACGACCGTTCATTACAACGAAGATTAGATCGACTACGCCATCAGCAAACACGCCGACGAAAATAACGACAATGATTACAACGCTGAAGGCAGCGACGATCGTCCCGCCAAATGGCAAGATACCACTAATTACTAGTGAACATATGGCGACGGTTAAAGAAACCGAATCAAAAAAGTCGAACGTTAACATACAAAGTACAGTTTCTTCTTCGTCATCAATTTTAAACGATCATAGCAGAGATCATCCGCAAGATAACGAGATCGCTGGTAGTGGTGCTGATCACGTGCAAGCCGGTACTGGCACAGGCGTACCCGAACCCTCAGGACCTTTACAAGTGGACACATTCAACCAATCGACTAGCACCCATCAAGCGAAATTGAATCTTGGTGCAGTTATAGCGCTCGGAGTCTTTGGTGGTTTTGTCTTCCTTGCTGCGGTCATCACAACGGTAGTCATACTGATACGCAGGTAGGGATATATTATCTTTACATTAAACTATATTGCATATAAACATACAAATATCACCGGCAGGTAGTCTATGTCTTATTCTGCTACGATTACATTATTAATGCTCTTTTATACATAAAATGTCTGCTCTTTATCTACTTCTGCCTACTGTGTTGCTTAAACAGTATATTTTGATTTCTTTACTTCTCTTTCTATCTGTCCTCTTTCTCATCTTAAATTTAAAGCAGAAATGCCATTCTTTTCAAAATTTATTAATCATTACGATCGAATTAAATCTTTAGTAGAGAATTGCGATTTCACGTAGAGATTTCGCGTATTCTTCTGTTTCTCTATTAACGAATCGCTTTTTCGATGCTCGTCTCCCTTCCCGAAAATCATACGTAACAACGATCATATAGTCCGTACAAGTTTTTTTACGGAAAACAGTGACTAACAGTAGGTATTGATCTCTCTGATGTAATCGATAGAATAATCGAAAGATTTAGCTCCAAATTAACTTACATTCGAACTTCAAACTTAGCAAATTGTCTCGTTCATTCGTCTTGAAAGTAGAAAGAGGTTCATTTGGAGCTAATTCAGGGGGGAACTTGGCGCGAGTAAATTCGAATAAAGCGTTGATCCGAAACGTGTTTACGGAGGACGAGAGTTGAGATTCATCGTTGAAATGTTTGCGTTGACGCTGGTTAGCGGCAGTGGCAGCATAAGAGGAAGGCGCCGCAGGGGGCTCGGTGGGGTTGGAGCGTTGAGGGGTGGCGGTAGCGGTGCCCTTGGGAGGGGCGAGGCCGGAATGCCCTCGCGTTGGTATACGCTACTGGCGCTGCCCTTCCCCGACCAGCACCTGGGGCGCCGCGACCTCATGGCTCGCCGCGGTAGCGATCATCCTTACTCCTTCACCATCTCGGCAGCGCACCGTGCCGGTTACTTCTCGAACCCCTCCATTTGAATTCTAAACGAATACAACGACGAAAAAACAAAATCAAACAAACAAAAGAGAAAGAAAGGAGCAAAGAAAAAACAAAGGTGACAGCAACAACGATTAAGATAAATAAGAAAAAGAATGAAAAAAGGAAAGAAAAAAGAAACTTGCACGTAAAGAAATAGCAGCAGGACAAAGTTTACTTCTTTCCCACCCCTCCACGCAACCACCGCCCCACCACATCAAACATCATCATGTACCATCACCACACCACTGTGCGCCACCCTCGCAAGTGATACTAGTCAAGGTAAACGAGCAAAGTTTCTACTACGCACTACGTATAGTGTTAGCTCGTTTCACCGGCAGGTCACGGTGTTCTTTTTGTTTTCTATAAAAGAAACTTCGTACACGTGTTTTTTTGCACGCGTTTATCCTTCGAGAGTGACAATTTTAGCACCCTTCTCCTGATTAACTTTTTCTTTATTTTTTCCAAGAGTATTATTATGCAAAAGTTTTCATAGATGCCTATAGGGAAAGATTAAATGTTTTATGCTCCTTTTTTCTTCTGCTTTGCTCTTCTTTATGCACGATTGAATACTACTTTTGGCTTGAGATCGATTTATAGCGAGGTCGATGATTGTTTCCTTATGAGAACGATTGATCGCTTTTAATTGTATTTTATGGCCAAGCGATTTTTGACCTAGCAATTTTTCATTGTAACATGCTTATCCTTTTTATTCATTGCATTGTCTACATGTTTTTTTATAAAACTTCAAAAAACTGATCCTCTAACTACATCTTCTATATATTTTGATACGCTAATGGTTTTATAAAGAATGTCTTTTAACAACGTCTCATTGTTCACATAGGAACCGTGGTAGAAGCAGTAAACACTATCGTCACCGAGCATCTCCAGATTGTAATACCGTTGCTAGCTTTGATAGCAGTTCTTCAGAAAGTCGAGGTGGCTTGAATCGATATTATAGGCAAGCATGGGAGAATCTTCATGAGACTACCGGGCATAAGATGAACCATCCTGCGTTACAACGCAAGGAAACCCTGGATGAACCAGGATATCGGGAAAATTACCGCGGTAACAACACCGAACGTGACGGTTCGGAACTAGTTGTCAGCGATGTTGCAGCCTATCCATCCAGCAAACATGCTAGTGTTTCCGATAAGAAGCGTCATCACCACCACCACCACCATCATCATAACTCGCCCGAATGGAGGCAATCACAGTCTCACCACAGATATTGAATGTTTTAAGGGTGAGTCTGTTAAAATCAATTTAAACTTTAAATTGAAGAAATTCATACAACGCGATGTGTTTTGTCACGATGACTTCAGAATCACATAACAGAAATGTGCGAATGCATATCGAATTTTTTATTGTTAGCACTTTGTTTTAGAAAATAATATCTAATTAATGCTAGATATGTGACGGTAACTATGAAAGATTTTACGTTATTGCTTTATTATCTGATAAATAATTTATAATCACTCAATCTGTTATGCGTTATACTGTACATACATATATAAGTATTTTAATGCAATTACTGTAAAATAAGAATTATGGTCACCTGATGAGAGATCTTGATAAGAGATCAGTTTTCTTTAGCAGAATGCCAAAAACAATAAAGAAAGTACTATATTAATTATGATCAAAAAATCTTAACATACATATCTATAGCAAAGTGTACCTTTAGCTTTTTTATAGACTTTTATTGTATGTCTTTGTATATTATCTCGAATA
The DNA here is from genome assembly GCF_905475345.1 of Vespula vulgaris. Taxonomy (NCBI): domain Eukaryota; kingdom Metazoa; phylum Arthropoda; class Insecta; order Hymenoptera; family Vespidae; genus Vespula; species Vespula vulgaris. The sequence goes on from NC_066587.1 coordinate 9,739,828, forward strand.
AGTTCTTTTTTGTCCCTATGACAAGAATTTAAATCTGTCATGGGTACCTTGGCCTTGCCTTGAAGTTGCTGATTATTTACAAAAAGGAAAAAAAAAATAAGGGAAGGCCGATGTTATCCATTTCGGAATCAAACGTTCATTTAGTGACGAAAGTTACTTTGATAAGTAAACTGGGTAGACACAACATAAAATACAGTTTGCACAGAACACGAACACTTCATAAAATGATTGTAATGATTAAACATTCAGGACACATTGCCGATAAAATTTTTTACTTTAATCTAAAATAGTCGCTGACAATCAATTAATTAATTGACTGGGATAAAACATTCATAATAATTTTGTATACATATGTATTTATTTTGTCAAGTAATACTGAGTAAATTATGATAGTGCCATTTTGGGCAAATTACTTTAATTTACCTAAAAGCGATATATTTTAAAAAAATTATCTTATACCATTAGCTTTAGTTGCTGTATTGTACCAATTACATAAAATAAACATATTTATGCATCTTGTTTGATATTCTATTCCATTGGCATTCTATTATTTAACAATATATATTAGGAATATATAGGAAAAAATATTTTTTAATACGTAATTCTTTTAAGTAATATTCCAAAAAAAAAGAAAAAACATCGTATTTCGTAATAAGCGAAAGCAAATAAAAGATTACATTATTTTATTTCAAAATATCTTGTTTAAACTTATTTCCTAATATCACATAAAATATATTATATATTAGAGAAAGTAAACTTAGTTCTTTAACCACTGATAGATTATTCGTCCAACTTGTGCTTTAGCTGCTTTTAGCTGAGGCAGGTCATGTTCGGTAGATGGATACATGTTAGCACAATGCGCAGTGCCTTTAAATAACTTCAGTTAAAATATCTACGAATTACAAGAACGAGTAACGTTACACGTACCGTTGATATAAATAGCAGTAGCCTCAGGAGTTAATGATGTTGTAATACCTAGTGCATGCCATGGATCAACAGATCCATGCACGAATACTACATTATTTACTTTTAACTTAAGTGCTCCGTATAGAGTATTGGTTCGCTTCACAGCATTATTAAGTAAGTCTATATTATACCTAAAAAAAGGACATCAAAGAGCATCCGTAATAAATAATATTTGTATTATATTTTTTTAAATTATTAATATACAAACCTAGGTCCGAAAATATCAATGCATTGTTGAATAAAGAATTCTACTGGAAACATTTCACTAAATAAATTTGGACGAGCAGTCGATGTTTGAAAAAATCCAAATTCTGTGCAGGTTTGATATATCCATTGCCGACCTAATGAAATTTTATTACAGTTTTGAAATAGACATGATAACTTTTGTAAAATTACCTCCTTCCGCTCCTTCAGAATCCCATGTTACATCCCTTAATTCATGAATCATCTTATCGTATCTAAAGTCCAAACATTTTTCTTTGCTTGCATTCAGTATCATATTACTTATATAAGCGAGTCTGTCGATGGGTATACCTATTTTTTCATTCATTAGAATGTTACATGCATCATCGATGGTCAAATTAGCCATTCTTGAATTGTTACGATTATCTTTATTGTACTGGACAATACCTGCAAAATTACTTACTATCGTTTCATATAAATTCGAAATATCGACGCGTTTTGTGTATCCACTATCTATTGGATCACACAGGCTGCAAAAAGCAATGAATGAATAAAAGTAGAAATGAATAAATATTTTGAAATATCATTTGTAATTAAATTCATACTCACTTAAATTTTTTAACAATGCCTTGTTGACCTATTGGATGATGTAACATCATATGAAATTGTTTGTTCGCAGCTGCTATCACGTCTACACATGCTTCAGAATATTCTTTAAGAGAATTTTCAACAATAACATAATATTCTGTAAATGTTCTTAATTTTAGACATAATAATATTTGGTAGTAATATTCAGTAGTATATATTCAGTAGTAATATTCGTTTATAATGTAAATCTATTAATGGGTGGGCCTAAGTAATGTTAGAATTTAATATCTAAATAAACTACATTAATTTTTTTTACTAAATATTCTGACATCACTTACTGGCTAACCCAATACATGCAAAGAATATGAAACAATTAATGTTCTACAAAATCATATATATGAGTCAATATTATATCTATTATATATTATATTACACTAACGTTGAAAATCAACTTGTGCAAGGACTGGAGCACTACTAGACACAGCTCCATGTACAAGATGAGGATACTTTACACGCATCCACGCAGCTAATGATCCAGGATAAGAACCTCCAAAAACAATCCATTTTATATTATCTAATACCTTATAAATTTCATTTATACTTTCTATAAAATATGCTATATCTGCAAGTGCTTGTTCTGAATTTAAATAAATTAAGTTCTTCACACTCATATCTCTGAAAAGTATTCTTTATAAAATAACATTATATTAAATGCTATGTTATTAAAACTATATATTATAGAATGTTAACTCACACAGTTGGATGACTTTTCCCATAAAAGCGATGTTCAAGTTGAAAGCACATTGCTTCAAATTGTTTAGCATATTCGATCCATTGTCCTTCCACCATCCACTTGGCAGTGGCTGTTCCTTCACCACCGATTAAAAGGAACATAGGACCACCAGGTTTATAATATTCTGTATTCTGAAAATATCTCTAAAAAAGGATGAAACTAATGAGAAAATTGTCTAAAATTTTAATTAATACATTTATACCTGCTTCCAAACACGTGTATCTATTGGATTAAAGTGATCAAGCGTTTGAATAAACCATTGCTCCTTAGGAAGCCATTTGTGTTTTTTGTGTGAAAGCAACATACCTAGATTTCCATCTTTACTTCTACCTCTTAGAAAATTACGTAGTGCTGCATTAATATTTATAAAAACTGCTGTTAACAGCAATAATGATACAAATCGCATTTTTCTGGAAGAAGAAAAAAAAGAATTGTTGTCGAGATATAAATACACTGATGTGTATACATGTACGATGGCAGTAATCATTTTTTGATGATAATAATCATAAAAATAAAATATTACTTTTTAACAAAAAAGGAAGAATTTTTTAAATATGATTAAAATAATTTCGAATTGAAAAATAATTCAAATGTACAAATTACAAAATAACATAGTTTTTCTTTTAAGTTATTTTTAAATTTATCACCTAATAATGTTTAATACAATACACATCTTTTATAATAAGTGTCTCGAATCTCAATGTTACAAAAAAGTAAGATTGTGATATGACTTACAAAAGCTAATGAAAAAACACAAATATTTAAATATCAATGACAATTGAAAATTTCTTTTGAAATTTGTATCTTATTGTTTGCATATAGTAAGCAAAGTCACATATACGAGATATATGGCGATGTTTATAAAATGTTTAAACTTAAAAGATTAAAGAAGGAACATTGTATCATAGAATAAGTATGGCTATATTTATCATAGAAATATCGGCGCCATGGTCGTGGATTAAATAGGGATTTTCACTAAACGATTCACAATTTCGTTTATATATAAATAACAAATGTAACTTTATTAAAAATATATAAACTTAGTAATTAGAATTGTAGAAATTATGATACCAATTGATCAACCTTTTAGATGTTTCGAAAACGTATTTTTTGTTTTTTTTTTTCTAGCGACTTGATAGCCTTCGTTGTTGGTTAGTAAAGTAGAAATTACCGATTCACTCCAGAAGTGTTCTAATCATCTTCTTTATATTTTTGCTAGGCATCGCAAAATCAGTAATATTTTTTGCAATCGTCCAAACATAAAAAATATGTATGAGTTCCGAAATACGACATTTAGCGCAAGATCTGTTTGTTAGTGCAACGACTCACTTAGTAACATCGCGTCATGATTTATCGAAAATACCCAAAAGCTAGGTGAAAACATTAAAGGGTTACTTTGATCAATTTCGATTGACTTAATCAACAGTCAGCAGTATAACCAACAGTAAAACCTTTTAAAAATATAAATTTGTTACATAGTTTAGAACAGACTATTAATATAAGAATATTAGTTAAAATAAGCTAGGAGAATACATATATACGTTTTTATATTATGTATAAAATTATTAAGTGAATATTAATATTACAAGAATATATATATAGGTTAAGAACGATATATAATTAAAGCTCTGCTGTTTCAGAAATATTGAAGAAAGAAAAATCGAGAATCGATTTTTAAAGTAAAAAATCGATCCGTAAAAAATCAAATAGTAGAAAATCGATTCCCAAGATCGATCTTCTAAAGAATCGAATCGAAATCAAACATCTCTAATGCACAACTACACGTCATTTGTAATAAATACAGATGTACGCGTGAGATAAGAAATGATTTCCAAATTTCTAAATTAACAATAAAATAAAAAAAATAAAATAAAAAAACAGTCCAATTAATTGTGAGAACCATAGAACCGCGGGTAATTAAATATACCTCACGCAACGAATCGGTAAAATCAGGAAATCCATTGTTATTTAATATTACAGATTTTACTCTTCGTCTTTTTCATTTCTTTTCATTTTTCTAGATTACTTTTAGGCACAATTACTAGAAATTTCTTATTATTTAATAAGCGAAATATCAAGTGAACAACACATCAATATATACCGAATCAAGTTATTGTACTATTTTGTTAATTTTCGAAAACATTCTGTTTTATTCAAATTTAGGATAAGAATCGTAGAAAGAAAAATTACAATAGTAGAGTGACAAGCATTAAACGCCAAACAATATATTATAAATTTCTTAAACTATTTCTTTAATTAGTTTGTTAGTGATTTGTTTACGAACATGTAATGTCAGAACGCTGTTTATTCCTTTGTTTCGGTGTCCAATTTAATGTCGTTTTATCTTAAGAACAACAAATATTGTAACGATGCGAGAAGATAAAATGTTTAATCAGCGCTGCCGACAAAGCCAATTGGATCGTTATAAATATCATTTATAACCCCGCCTCCAGTTTAATCTGCAATAGGTGAACGTGAGGAGAGTGATACAGGAGAACTTTGTAACAGCACTAATGTTTATAATTCTCACGCTGAAATATTAACAAGTTAATACATTATTAAGATTATAAGTGTCAATGAAACTTTGTAAGTATTGGCGTTAATTACTGTCCTCATTTTATTTCTTATTAATTCTTCGAATTGTCTTTTTAAATTTTTGGAACATGAAAGCTAGTGGCATTAGTAATAAGTTTAAAATATCAAAGTAATAAATTTATGAAAGCGTTATAAAAAACTAATGTCTTATGTAAGATTTCAATACAATTTAATATGCAAACATTTTTTTTTTTATTAAAAAATTAACTTTAATCGTATTATATAAAGGAAACTTATTCACTTTTAGATATACATTAAAGTATATAACCAAAAATGAAGTTTGCAGAACATCTATCTGCCCATATTACGCCTGAGTGGCGTAAGCAGTATATTAGTTATGAGGTAAATAATACAATCATTGTTATATATCATTTGTAAATGATATATTGAATATTATATGAATTTTATGATTTTAGGAAATGAAAGCAATGCTTTATACTGCAGTGGAGGAGGCACCTTCTTCGGAAAGCGTAGAACCAGAAGTGATACAAAGGCACTTTGCTTCCTTCGATGAAGTATTTTTCACATTTTGTGATCGTGAATTAAAAAAAATTAATACTTTTTATTCTGGTAAATGTATTTTATTATTTATGTAGAATAATTTATATGCTATAAGAAAATATATTATTAGTGACACGAGTAATTATGTTTTATAGAAAAGTTAGCAGAAGCAACACGTAAATATGCAGCATTACAAAATGAATTGAAAACTGCTTTAGAATTGCAACATGGCAGTGGCAAAAACAAAGGAAAACCTAATACCAAACCTCATCTACCTACAAGAAAATTACGAGAATTGAAACTTGCATTTTCAGAGTTCTATCTTTCCCTCATACTTTTACAAAACTACCAAAATCTTAATTATACTGGGTTTCGTAAAATTCTTAAAAAGCATGATAAGGTATATGATAGAGTCACATTATAATATATTTAAAATATTCACTAAAAAGTTTCCCTAATATATAAATATATCAAGATAAGGAAAAGTCAGGCAACAACCATTTCCCTTGTGTTTCCAAGTATATATCCAAGTAATAATCCTAATAATATTTGTATTGCATAAGCAAAATGTTGTAAAGAAATATTTGCATGCTTTATAATATTACTGTCATTTACAGTTATTGTCTGTGGATAGTGGTTCAAAGTGGAGAATAGAATGTGTAGAAATAGCACATTTCTATACTTCAAAAGATATAGATAAACTTATACAAGAAACAGAGGCAACTGTGACAAATGATCTTGAAGGTGGAGATAGGCAACGTGCTATGAAAAGACTTCGTGTGCCACCTCTAGGAGAACATCAGAGCCCATGGACTACTTTTAAAGTGGGATTATTTTCTGGAAGCTTTATAATTCTATTTATAGCAGTTGTTCTCTCAGGTATTATACATATAACGCACGTATTTATTATAATAACGTGGGCTATAATTGCAATGCCTTATCTTTACTATTTACAGCAATATTCCATGAGAGTGGAGAAAATTTGAAAGTAGCTTTTCGTTTGTACAGAGGGCCATTGCTTATCATTCAGTTTTTATTTCTCATTGGTGTTAATGTTTATGGTTGGAGATCTTCGGGGGTAAATCATGTTTTAATATTTGAATTGGATCCACGAAATCATCTCTCTGAACAACATCTTATGGAATTGTCTGCAGTACTTGGAGTAGTATGGACATTAAGTCTATTAAGTTTCCTTTATAGTGCTAGTCTTAGTATTCCACCATATGTAAATCCTTTAGCTCTTGTCTGTCTTATGCTGGCATTTTTTCTGAATCCATTCAAGATCTTTCGTCATGAAGCACGTTTTTGGTTACTCAAAATCATTGTAAGTAATCATTGTAAATAATGCCATATTGATTTTCTCATTAAAACTATCATTATTCTAATTAATCTATTTTATTGTAGGGTCGTGTTTTAGTTTCTCCATTTGCATATGTTAATTTCGCAGATTTTTGGTTAGCCGATCAGTTAAATAGTTTGACTACTGCTCTCTTGGACTTCCATTTTTTAACATGTTTTTACATCACGAATGGTAATTGGCTCGAAGCAGGGAACACAAAGCAATGTACATCAGGATCTTTGATCCTCAGACCTATTGTTAATTGTTTACCAGCTTGGTTTCGTTTTGCACAATGTTTACGAAGGTATCGTGATTCAAAAGAAGCATTTCCGCATTTAGCAAATGCTGGAAAATATTCAACTACCTTTCTAGTTGTTATAGCTAATACGTTACATAATTATCATCAAGGTGGGTTTGAATATTTTATTTATGTAAATTGTTACTTATGTGAAAGTAACAAATTATCATTCAGTAAGTATATTGTGTATATATATTAGATGAATATAGTAATCAATGGGAGAATCCATGGTTATGGTCTTGGGTGGCAAGTTGCGTCGTTAATTCAGTATATTCTTATACATGGGATCTTAAGATGGATTGGGGTCTTTTGGATAATAATGCTGGTGAAAACCGATTTTTAAGAGAGGAAGTTGTTTATTCTGCAGCGGTAAGTATTGCTATTATTTAATTTGTCATTGTTAATTTGATAAAACATTGTAAACTATTTTAGGCCTTCTATTATTTTGCAATAATAGAGGATTTTGTATTAAGATTCATATGGGTTGCAAGTTTCATTTTAATACAATGTGGACATATTTCCAACGACTTAATGACATCTATAGTTGCACCCCTTGAAGTTTTTAGGTAAGGTATTCAGTTCTTCTCTTAATTTTTAAAAATATTTTTTCATATTAACAATTAACAAAATATCGACGTGTACAACTTTTAAGGCGTTTTATTTGGAATTTCTTTCGATTGGAGAACGAGCATTTAAATAATTGTGGTAAATTTCGTGCTGTACGCGATATTTCCATAGCACCAATTGAAAGTTCTGATCAAATGCAAATTCTTCGTATGATGGATGATGAAAATGGAGTATTAAACAGAGGTAAACGTAAAGGTGGTGGTAAAAAGCAAGGAAATACCAAGGAAGAAAAGAGAGCATTGCTTAAGGAAACTATTGATATCGATATATCGAATGCTAGTTGAAATTAGTAAGTACGAGATGTATAGAAATATATGTATATTTGTATAGAATATTGTACATGCATCTTAGAATAGATGGAATCTTGTAGAGTTTCTTGAATTATGGATGATTAGACAATATTAATTCAATTTTGTATAAAATGTTATATCTGCAGTATACGTACATGAACAAATGACACAGTTGAAGAATATAAAGGTAATATGTCTTATGCGCCTTTTGTGTTATTCCTATAAAATAGTCTCTTTCAACGTGTAAATACTTAATGGTATATGTCATAATATTTTATGTCAAGAGTCTTCCACTATAAAAATTTATAAGGCACTTGAGAATATGATTTATATTAAATTGTTAATTTTCATCTAGTGAGTACGATCTTCTATATTTATGTACATATACACGCATAAGTTTAATTAAGTTTAAACCCAAGTTATATTCAAGTTTATAGAGAAAGAAAAGAGGGCTCATTCCAAATGTTTTCGTTCCAATCTCTGTTTTATATTCTATGTGATGGACACTTATATGATGGAGTGCGCGCGCGCGTGCTCGTCTGTATATATATATAACATGTGTATATATAATAATATTCACATACATTACATATTCAATATAAAAATATATATTAATAATTTAATTTAACGATAAAGGTACCTTTTATATAGTCTGTTTAAAATATACAAATATGTTTAGTGAGTAATTAATTAAATTTAAATTCCATAAGACATAATGTGTAGCTTGTAAAAATTATGAATGAATGGTGCAATTATAGATTTAATTACAGTATTCATATTATGATCAGTTAAATAGTACTTTAAATAGTAAGACAGTATTATAGACAATTTCGTTTAATACTATTCTTTACTGTAATAAATTTCAAAAAGGATTATTTTAATATTATTTGTTTAAAACATTAAAAAAAGCTTAACAACTTATCAATAACATGCTTGTGATTAACCAAACTTAAGAATTGAAGTTTATGTAGAATCATTGTTGATCTTTTAAAAATTATTGCATTTGTAATAAAGTATACTTATTATCGAATTTGTACAAAATTCGTTTTTAAATTTTATCAAACGAATGATTGCATTTTTCTTATCTTGTATCTTTTTCATTTATAAAATTAAGTTAATGTTAATTTTATTTTTTAGTTGAAAAAAATTATTAAAAAGTAAAGATTTTATTAATATATTCCAAGGAGATAAATTGTATGTTATTGTATAAAGCATAACATATTGTTTTACTACATTTATATATACAAAAGGTATTTTATATATTATAATGATTTTGTTCATGTTATCTTTTTTTTTCAACATGCAATATTAAATATGATTTAAATTAATTAATATAAAGAGCAAGTTCTAATACAAAAGCAACTCTAGATGTTAATGAAAATTATTTTTACTTTTTTTAAATGTGCATAGAATCATACAAAAGATATAAGTTGATTTATGAATTGTACCTTTGTCTACAATAGTTTTAGTTTCAATGTATTTCAATTATTTTTTATGAAGTTGATGTTATAATCTGATCAATGTAATTATTTTATATCTATTTCTATATACGTTGTTTAATCAATAATCGACGTATGTTATATTAAATAAAAATCTCATATATTTCCATGAACCCATGTGTCTAATTGGCGAACCTATACTCTATTAAATATTGACATAAGAAATTTTCTATAATAGAGATATGCAACTTTTCTTCAGAGAAGAAATGACTACTCTCTTACTACTGCTATTCAATTGTTTGATCACGGTTATTGGGTTCCCTACAAGCGAATATAGGATGTCACATTACCTTCCTCTGCAACTTAATATTACATCATTTGTATCACGTGACATAAGTTATGCTTATATGTCATCGCGTCTCTAACCTAACTTAACCCTAAAGACTACTATTACTACTTTTCTTCGCATTACAACACAATTTTTTCTCTTTTTCCTCTATGACAACGAAGTATAAACATAACTCATGTCACGTGATCCAAGTGAAGTATAAGTGGTAATGAAGCTAATGTGACGTTATCTATTCCCTTGTAAGGAATTCTCCCAGCAACCATGGTGTAGTTCAAGTATTCTTAGGTACACGAACGGCTTGTTAACAATTTTACTTGTCAGCGTATTAATAATTTTGTATTAATAATTTTGCTGAGTCGGCGTCAATAAATTGTGGTGTTCATACAATGAACATTTGCTCAGTTTGGCTTTTTGACTGAACATCCATACTCTCCTCGCATATTTGGTTTTTTTCAATTAATAACACAAGTCTGAAATTTAATGTCGCTTGGCCAGGATTAATGCTAAATTTACCTTATTGTTTTACCTACTTAATCGTTAATTATAATAAAACAATTGAATTTTCTGAATGTTGTCATTATCATATATCTGTCACTGGGAATCAATTTGGTTTTTCTTATAGGTAGATGCGTAGATGGTTGATACTAATATAACAATATACATACAAATGCTGAAAAGTTTGGTATGGAACGAATTCTTGATAGGAGAAAAAAGAAACAAAAGAAAGAGTAACATATTGGCTCCAGGATCGAATTTTGCATATTTCTGTTCTATGAATTCTTTATTCTTTTAATTATTATAATTTTAATAAAAATTAGAAATATAATGTATGTTAGAACGCGTGATGATTCCTCAGATAAATTTGGATTCATCAGGTTGAAATAAAAAATAAAATTATAATTTTAATGTAAATTTTATTTTCTACAATTTTTTTCGATGTGTATTTAAAAGAAAATGAAATCTCATAGTAAAATATACGATTTTAATAATCTATATGCTTTTAATCGTCGTTGCTATGCGACTTCATGAATCGGTGATGCTAAATAGTAACAATGATGATAATTATAACGATGGAAAATGTATGTGACAATGGTAAAATAATAATAATAATAATAATAATAATAATAATAATAATAATACCATAACATAATATATAATATAAAATGGTGTAACACGTTAATATTTGCGATGACAAACGGCACGCCGCTACTACGCTAGGACTACACTCAGGGAAAGAAAAATATTTGTAATACATCTAATACTACTAATAATAATAATATTAATAGTAATAGTACTAATTAATAATAATAATAATAATAATAATAATAATAATAATAATAATAATAATAATAATAATAATAATAATAATAATAATAATAATAATAATAATCATAATCATAATAACAACAATAATAATGATGACGATGACGATGACGATGAGGATGACGACGACGACGACGATGATGATGATGATGATACTGATGGTGATGGTGGTGGTGGTGGTGGTGGTGGTGGTGGTGGTGGTGGTGGTGATGATGATGATGATGATGATGATGATGATGATGGTGGTGGTGGTGGTGGTGGTGGTGGTGGTGGTGGTGGTGGTGGTGGTGGTGGTGGTGGTGATGATGTGATGATGATGATGATAATGGTGGTGGTGGTGGTGGTGGTGGTGGTGATGATGATGATGATGATGATAATGGTGGTGGTGGTGATGATGTGATGATGATGCTGATAATAACATTAATGATGATGATGATGATGATGGTGGTGATGACGATGATGATAATGATGGTGATGATTATAATGATAGTAATAGTCATACGCGCAGATGTGCATATATATATATATATATATATATATATATATATATTTTTTTTTCTTTTCTGTACAACAAATTGGTTGCATTCTTAACAAGTGTGTCAAAATCTTACGTGCAGCAAAGAATTAGTATAAATTGAAATATGTTTTTTGCAATGTTTTTCCTTTATTTCAACTTGAAGAGTTAATTTGACGTAAGATAATTTAACCAAGATTAAACGCATTGAGAAAGCCTCGTAACTTTGGCAAGAAATAGGGAAAAGCAAGGTGCGTAAGTAACGCATATATCCTATATGTGTATGTGATGCACGCGCGCGCGTGTGTGTACATATTTATGCATATATATATATATATATATATATATATATATATATTTATATATATATATATATATAGAAAAATTGGAATGCTTTTTACGATAGCGGTAAACAAAATACTTTTTTTGATATAATAAGAGAAAGAATATACATTAAATTGATAAAATATCAATCATATAAAACTAAGTATTCTGTTCTTATTTATGGTATATTGATTTGGACAATGTCACGTTGAAAATATCTTCATTATTTATCTGTTTTTATTTCTCAGTTTCGTATTATATTTCCCAAAGCGTGTATATAACTACGTGGTAGCAACTCATAGAATAAATTATTCATGTAATTGTAATATCTCACGAAATCGATATCAATGACTGACTATGTTATTGTTTGTGTGTTAAAATATTTTATTCTAATTTTCTAATTCGCAAAATATTTAAAATCGATATCGTTAAATGTTGTACATACTTATAAAACATATGTGAAATTGATGTGCGTGCACGAATGTGTGTGTATGTGTGCGCGCGCGTGTGTGTGCGTGTGTGTATGTATATATAGACCGTTTATCCATAAATGGTTTATTAGATTATACATTTCTTTTTAAATTATACAAAATATTATAAAGACTGTTATAAAACACAAAGAAACGAGGCTTTTCTGTTGTAGATCTAATTTTCATTTTTCCACTTAAATGAGCAACACCATTTTTTATACAATACGTGATTGCGAATCGATCAGTAATTGCTGAGAAGTATACAAAGGCTTATTTATCCGCTGTTGTATTAACTTCGTCTTACATTTGTTATTAGAACCCTCTTACGATTATTATTCTTAATAATATTATATTTATCTACACGTTTTTTTTATTTAGCGAACTTGCGCTTCTTAAGAACTAGGTTTTTGTGGTCTAGTTTTTCATTAAATTTATATATTAAAAGAATAGAAAAAAAAAAAAGATAGAGAATAGATGAAGCCAGAGAGAAGAAGGAGAGAACGGTAATATGCGTATTTTTAGTAGAATTTTCAATGTTACATTCTACTAGTAATGGCCATGTTTTCATTGTCTATTATCGTGCACAGCAAATTTTAAGAGATTCGATATCTCGGTTTGGAGACGAGAAAAACATAATACTTTGAATTGAATTTGTATTGCCCCAGATAATCATTTTTCTTTTCCTGTCATTTTTTTCGAAATAGTAATTCATTATCTCCCACAAAGGAGGGAATACTTTATTGTCATTTTGTTTAATCTTTTACTAGGAAGGACAAGTGGAATTTGAAAAGAGCATGAAGGAACTGTTCGGAGGAATGCACCGTTCGATTCTCTTTCCGAGGAATCGCAAGGTCGATCACGACACTTATTTTTCTCTTCCGTCGATGTTTCCTCTTTCTTTATCAATATCTTGCAATTCGTATAATATATCTCTATTATATAATATGCAAGGAATAATAGTAAGATAGAGAGATCCGAAAGAACAATAAATCGCATTAAATCCGCGAAATTCAGGTGAAGCTTCAGACTTTGATTCGGAGGAAGTTGAATGAATGATTCGTGATTAATGTTTTTGTGAAGATGGACGAACAGCGACGAGGAATAACGAGGAGCATGCTAATGAGAGAAATGAGAGGTTGTACTTTGAAACCTTTCCTACCTTGGAGTATGCTCAGGAAGGTTCCTGACCTCTGAGACGAGAAACTATAGCGATGGGATACGGACGAAGACAAACGATTGCCTTTCTTCGTTGAATAACGAACGATAGGGTGATTCGTGCCGTTGGTACACAACCGGACTCTAAAAATAATCCTTGTCTCGCGCCAGACGTTTAAAAAAAGAGCTAAGATCCCTTTAGAAGGATGCACCGAAGAGAGGAGTCTTCTCTTTTGCTTGGAGCTCGCGGAATTTAAACTCTGACGATCGTCGGTAAGAAAATTGTATATTCTCTCTTTCTTTCTCTCTTATACTCGATAGAACGGGTTTAGGCGAGCCTGAGTATCCATCAGCCGGTGAAAGAAGAGCGAGAAAGAGGAAGAAAGAGAAGGACGAAGAAGGCATTTGTTCGGAGACCAGAGTCGGTTCTCCGCACATTGGACGGATAAGTAGTTAGCGATACCTATAAATAGGTACGAAGGTAGCTTATGTAGGAAAGCACCGTCGCTAGAAGACAGGATTGTCGTGATTTTCCTCTACGGGCTTCTCGTTCTGGCGGGAAAAAGCGGCCAAGCATAAAGGGTTTCTTTGTAGAATCTTTGCCAAAGAAGAATCTTGATGCGAACGTATCTATCCGTCCAAATAGGTAGGCACGTACGTCGGTTATTCTTTCTGTTTGATCAAGATCTCGAAAAGAATATTTTTTCCTTTTCTCGTCGCGACGAAGACATCTTGGAATTCGATAGATTTTTTTTGCTTTCTTTCTGCCTACCATCCATGAAGAAACAAAATATGATTTCGTCGATACGTTCGTATGATTAAGTCGATTACGTTGTTGATATTTGTTCAAGAAATAAAAAGAATTGATTTGATGGGAAGAAAAAATGTCTTCAATAGATGGCAAATGGATGGTAAATCGACGCCGAATGGATGGCGAATAAACAGTAAATAGACGGCAAATATACGGTAATTTTCCTTTCCCGAACTTTTCTTTGCGACAAGAGGAATCGCGAAGAGTGGTACTTTCGTTTCATCGCGAAAGACCATCTCATGTCATTTTGCAGGCACATAGTTTTTCACTCTGTTTCTTAATTTCATTTATAAGACGAGGAGAAAGGATTAGTATCCGAGTTGAGAGAAGAAAAAAAATTGAATTAGATCTAAAACGAAAAGTAGAAAAGGAAAGAAGGAAGAAAGAAAGAAAGGAAAGAGAAAAGTGGGTAGCCCGAGGTCACTCAAGATCGTCCACAAATTGTTCGAAATATTCTATAGTCCTCGATTTCGGTGAGAACGCGAAAAAAGACAGAAAAGTGCCTTTTTCCTTTTTTTCGCGTTATCGAAACTTGGTGAACCGATGTGTCAGTTTAAAGATGCGTGATGATGATGTCGTCATCGAGATCGTCCTTCTCATCGTCTGTTTCTTCTGGTTGATTGGCCTCCGCTTGCGCGGCTTTCGGGTCCTCAGCGATAGCCTTCAATCTCCTCTGTTTACGTCTGTGGAGAAGTTCGACGATTATGTAGCCCATCGTGCCGATCATCAGGACAGTCAATAAAACGTAAAGCTTCATGCGGGCGCACAGGTGTGTACTGTACGCGTATGCAATTACGAATCCTGCGCTCTCCCATAGCCTGTAATTCGAAAATGCGGCTTCCTTGTTGCGCCTGAAGAGAGTACCGTAGAGACCTGCGATAAGGATCATTATTTTTCTTCTTTAATCTAAAAATCTAACGAACTTTTTTACCTATCAATGCTACTAGATCTCTCTGGAATTTTCAATGATTCAACGATTATGTACGAAAAAAAAAGAAAAAACAAAAAAATATCGGAATTCTTTTGAACGGATATTCTAAAGCTAATGCAATTCACTAGAATCGTTATTTCTAAGCTACATCCAATAACGTAATGATGTGTTTTACTAGTCGTTAAAAACCTATGCTATATATGAATTTCGATCTAACTATCTTCGTCTTTACCTGTTTGAATCGAAGAAGAAAAGTGACGACTAACCGACCCGAACTTGCTTTTTCATTTTAATTTTTTCATATTCATATGGACAAAGTTTCGGAATATCCCTGAGTAAAAACTCAGAAGGAACAAGTTTTATTACCGATACGAATGTATCTATACACATATCAACATCGTAGCTCGTCTCTATAAACTCTATAAGCGTGTTTATCTCTTTATGAATAAATTCGTAATTGACTTTGTTTTTATTCTTGACGACGAAAAGAAAAACAAGAAATAAAATGAAATAAAAATAAAAAGAATAAAATTAGAAAAATCAAGTGTTACGGTACTATTCGTCATTGCGTAGGGGCTTTAAGATGGTCAACGATTCATAGATTACCACTAATTATTTGTGATTTGGATCTTGATCTGTCCAAATCAGATACATATCAACTAATAATACTAACCGTTGACCTGTGTCTGCCAAACGGCGTCACCAACTCCCCAAAGGCCAGAGACTGAATAAAAAATGTATGGATTATCCGGGTGTGGTTTCCAAAGAAGCAAGACGACTATAAGACAGGCGTGGACTATGGCACCAAGTGCCATCAACGGTTGCCTGCCTACGAATTTCATGAGAGAACCAAAGAGCAAGGAGCATCCCGCATTTACCACACCAAAGCAGATCATCACGTATCCCACTTTATGAACGCCTAGAGCGCAAGAGATGTATGCCTGAAACCGAAAGCGAAAAAGATTAATTCTTTCTTTGAACCTCCAATTAATGGTCAATAAAATTTCGACTTGGAATTTAAGTAGTTTATGTGAAAAACAAAACCACATTCGAATCTTTTCTTCATCATCTGATACTATTTTGAAATAGATGGACAAAGAAAAAAGGTAGTTTCTGTTCGTTCATTTGATTGTTCAACAATAACTATACTTATGGTTATAAGCAACATTGATCGAACCGATCGAACAACGTGATCATTATTTGGCTGACGAGTGCATCTGTCGATTTAGTTCAAAATAAATAAAAAAAAACCAATCTGTCAAATTTCAATCCTTAATCTTCTATAATATTTAAAGCGTGTCGAAGAGCACATATTTTTTTTACACTTAAATAACATGGAGATCTTAATTACATTTAGATATCATTTTCTAGAACAGATGATGAATTCACAAAACAATATTTTATATCAATTTTTAGAAATCTTTTGGTCATTTTTGGGGTTTTACCCATAAAATATTGTTTAATGAACCTAAGAATATTCGCTAAATGAAGTTTACGGAATAGACGTGATTTTTATATTGGACTTAAATTTGTTACATTTTTTTATTTATTTTAATAAATGATATTTAAAAATATTAAAAATCTGTCATTTAAATATAAAAAAATATGTGGCCTTCGGCATGTTTTAATATTAAGATAAAGAGCTGAAATTTGAAGATGATATTTTTTTTTTATTTTGAGCTGAAATAAGTGCATTCATCAAAATTCCTCCAAAGATCAAATAACAACAAATTGGTATATAGTATTATGCGTGTACGCAATATATAAATGCGATAGACGTGTAAGTTTTATGAGCAAACCTTAGTATTAGACGTATATCGCGAAATGCTTTTGATAAAGTTTAAATTCCATCGTCGGTCGAGGAACTCGAATTATCGAGAATTCAAGAACGAGCCTTCGCACTTAGGACGATATCCTACCTATTGATATTGCTCTTCTCAAGAAATACGCTGATTTTGTTCACTCGATAAAGTGATGTAGCTCCGATTTTTGCATCGCGCGTCATTTGTTCTGACAATATGGAAGAAAATATCAAAATAAAAAAATACTCATTCCATTGGACGACTAAACTTTATGCTTTAAAGAAAGTGCCACCTTTTCATGAATGTTCTTTCAAGAGTAAACAGGAAAATCTGAATCATCCTGTATAGCCCCGAGCGCTCACGAGATCGAGCTTGGGTAAATGGAGATGCACGTGAGCCTGTATGCGTGCATGCTGATGTTGCAGGTGAAGAAGAGATACAGGTACATAACATTTCAGGTTTGGAAGCGGTATCGCGAGAATAAGATCGCAAGCTATTTATATCGAGCCAGCTGACTCAATGGAGTCAGTGTATGCGTGCACTCCTGATAGAGAGAAAGAGTAAGGAGAGGAGAGGAGAGGAGAACAGTCGTCATCTTTCTTCCTCTTTCTCTTTCACCATTTAATTGCCCAATTATCCGGCTTCATCGGCGAATACACTCCTCTTGTCGGACCAGTTTTGAGACGAGCTTGCTCGATCGCACCAGTCGTTGCACTTTTCGCGCCAACTAACGCAGCCGAGTACCCTCGTCGGAAAAAAAGCAAAAGTTCTATCGTATTGCGATTTTTCTCTTTCAAATCGATGAATCAAACAATTATGATTCTTAAAATCGCTAAAAAATATCGGCTGTACAGAAAATACGAAAACTTAGGTTATTTAAAAGTAGAATACTCTTTTTTATGTACACACATATATATATATATATATATATATATATATATATATATATATATATATTTATATATTTATATATATATATGTATTTGATAACGATCACTTAAAAACCATCATTCCATAGTTTATCGGTCGATTATTTTATATAAAAGCCAATGAAAATATTAAAAATAGACAAATGTACGTTGTCTATATATCACTGTTCATAAGCTGGTTTTACTTCAAACAGCATCTGTATAATTATAAGCAACCATTTTATGCGTTACGCAAAAACTTAGTTTGTTAATGAAGATTTATATATTAATGAAATGTATAGGTTGGTATATGAGCGATATAAATGAAATAATTATAGTAATAAATATAGTAATAGCTGGATGTAATATAATTTTGGTATGTTTATATATATTTATATATATATATATATATATATATATATATATACATGTGAAAAATAATATATTAAATTTTCTTAAGTTATACATAATATTTAGAGTATACGGTGACTAATGGGCAGTGGCGTATATTCAAACTAATTGACAAGGATCTAAGAAATGAGAAAAAGTTGATTTGCAAGAAAATTACACGGAGCTAGAAAAAGACAGTGGTTGGCCGTGATGAATCCTTTCTAACGCAAGGACCAACCTTCGCCTTGGTCGGTTCGTAGATATACTTCATATAACTTTAACTCGATTGGAATGGAAAGTGCAATGACGTCAAGAAGAACCTCGGAGGTTCGGAAAAATCGGCGATTATTTTCTTAATCTTCTCTCACTTGTCTTTTTTTTATGTTGTCCAGTTTATCTTCGAAATTCACATCGTCACCGCATAACAAATCCAAAGTGTATCAACAAATTTTTCGCTTTTTTTAAGGTTAAATGCACGTCATACTTTTAAAAACTTTTAAAGTGATCTACATTTCCTTTAATACAATTTACAGATTGTTTTGATCATTTCCACCTTGATGGAATCTTGATGTTTATGTAACGTATAAGATTATTTCTAGCCGGTGAAATTTTCAAGAGATGAAAATTCGCGTAACACATATACGGGATTCGTTATGAATCTCCGAGAAAATTGCATAAAAATCTTGTGAAAAACCATTATTTCCGGTTTGCAATTTTTATACTAAATTGATGAATGATTCATCCCATGGAACGGCTAATTTGAAAAATTCTATCATTGGACGACGACTGAATTGTCACTCTTCAACATTCTTGCTAATGGGTGCTCTATCATAACTATCTAGAAGAGAACATAATCGCTTTTCGACGATATTGACAATCGAAAGGTTAAAAGTAAAGAAAGGTGATTATGTTAATGAAATGGGAAAAAGAATTTAAGAAATAGAAGAAATGGATAAGAATAACGATAAAATAGCCTGATGACAATTCTTCGACATCATTTCAGTGGATCGGCAAAAATTATCTCTGGCGCCAGCGAGAAAAGTGTAAAAAGAGCAAAAACAAAAGAGAGAGAGAGAGAGAGAGAGAGAGAGAGAGAGAGAGAGAAGAGACAAACCGACCGAACAACTGACCGATCATACGGCTCAACGACCGACGAGAACCTTCCATTACGGCTCAACCTACGAGTTTCTTTGGAAGTAGGCTACTCGCAACTTTGTTGGACTTTGTCGAAAGATGCTAACGAGCAAAACATATGTGGATTGGAGCAAAGTACGTGCTCGTTATTAATATACTATTATTTTCTTATCAAGAAATTTTACCTGAGTAAAATCAGCGCCGATGAAGGCCTGTTCCATACCGATCCATACTGTGATAGGTATTAGTAACTGTTGATAAGGTTTCTTTAGTTGATAAGCGGTCGCGGAGAGCAACTGAATACCACTGAGCTCTTGACTATCAGCACGCCGTTGCTTTTCGCCGTACCTGCAAATAAAAAAAAAATACCATAAGAAATTCGTTATAATATTTACATATATCTTGAATTTTGATTGAATGCTATAAAAAAACGTGGACAATCCTATCTCACTATCTCGACACTATCTCACTATTCGAGGTCTTACGAAAAATTTAACGACGTCGTTTACATCATAAAAGCATTTTATTGACGATTATGTTTAAAATGGATATTGATACTACAATTTTTTTATATGTCATTCTTCTTTTCTTTTCATTTTTTCTTCCTTTCCTTAATGTTTTATTTTTTGTTTTCAAATATTCAAATAGGAGTTAAATACATCGCAAAAATGGAAGCAAATAAAAAACTAAATGTACAAAGAATACTGAGAAAGCCCTTAAAGCATGCCCTACCATCTAAGCGGTAATTATTTAATGCTAAATTTAGCTGTGTAATATTCACAGGCGTGCGTCGATTCCAACAACTTGGGAATCGAAGGATGAGGTCCAGAAACAGAGTGAGAAAACTTACTTCTGTTTCTATGTTTTTGTACGTAGCTATTCAACGATAAACCTAGCTTAACCAAAGACTACAACAGTGAATTTGCAAAATAAATCTCACTTGGCGCTATTAAATAGCGCCTTAACACGCTCTCCCAACGACGTCGTACGTTCTCCACTCTTGGCAAATGTTCCAACCCAGACGGCATTCCAGAGAACACGTTCTGCCGTTTGACTTTCTTGGACCAGCCGAAGCTACGGATACTTTCGAGGTGGACGAGAGCGCGCTGTACGCGGTAACTCGAGGTCTTGGCTCTCGCCTATCTTCTCAAAAAACACACCCGAGATTTACGTCCATTCGCGTTGAACCATTCTTATGTAATAGCTTTATTCTAATCAGCATCTGGGTTACATATTTTTCCTTTTCTTTTTTCTCTTAAGAATCAAATCAAATGGTTAGGAGAAGAGAGTGGACATGTTCTGTTTGAAAGCGCGTATCTATATATTTGTGTATATGTGTATATATATATATATATATATATATATATATATATATATACTACAACACATTATTTATCAACGTTATGGAAAAAGACAACACATTCGACATTGTAGGCGTTCGATGCATTCCCAAGCAATCTAGATACATAATTCAACCAAGCACTGATTCATTAATCAACAACGCTCGAAACAAACAACTTCCTCACAATCGGAAAAACTGCTTTATGATCCACGATTGTGCGATTGTATAACGGGAAATTTCAACTACAATCATAAATTGTTTTTTTTTTTCAAATACCTTTACGCATACCATGGATACGTAAGATATATAATGAGGATATTGAAAACTGTTAATTATTGCTATTATTACTTCTCACGGTATCACATATACGATCGGCTACTCAACCTTGCAAGGTCATCAAGAATTGTTTTATCTTTTTTCACAAGGATAAAGGCAATTGATCTACTTTGGTTAGTAAATCAAACACGGGAGCATCCAGCACATATGTTCTCGAAGATAGAAATAATTTTTGTCTATTTTATTTTCAGTTAGTATTCAAATTCAAATCATCGTATAATGTCAGGCCAAGCTTGCGCACACGAATGTACAGGTTTTTGTTTTTTAACCAGAGAAAACTAGCAATGGTCTAACGATGTTTATGATCGTCTACGCGTATAAGTGCTCCATTCGAGAGAAGAGACTCGCTTGAACCGTTACGACTCGCAACCTTGAAAACTCCGCAATGTGGAAAAGATACCGTGAACGCGTCGTCGATGCGACATCTAACGCGCGTCTAACAACTTTACGTAATATCGCTCGTAGTATCTCAAGATATTACAGAATTTTTTTTTTTTTTTTTTACTTACGAAAAATGAGAAAAGAAAAAAAGAACGCGATGAAAACAGTTTTATGTTAACGAATGATCCGTTTCTTTGAAATTCCAACTATATAAGAATTTTGAAGGCATACGAGTCAACAATTTTTATGGAACAATCCTTTCATTACTAAAGATGACTACAATCACCAAACGTCAAGCGTTTGCTGTATACTAAAAGTGACTATATTTTGCCGTTGATATGTATTTGTTCAAAATTTCTTTTCTTTGAAATGTTATAATTTCAAGAAATTTAAATCAAATAAATAAAATTATAATAATTATTTATTAATTAATAAAGATCAAATAATTTCCGTAATACAATAAAGAAGCAATTTTATTATATTCTACAGCTCAACTATCCCGTATAGTGGCAGTATATTGATGATTAACTCTATTGCAGTGAAGGTATTACATCGACTTCTAAACCGTCCGCAAAGAATCAATCTGAGAATACTTAACTCGAAGAATGATAGCAGGTTAAATTAACAAAGAGCTGCATTTAAAAAACATCAAACTGTTCAATTTTAGGTATCGATCGATTTAGACTTGATTGCTCGAATTCATTTATTAAAGATTACAATTATAAATTTAGATTTGGTTGGACAATACCTCATTAAAAGCGTGTTTAATATAGCGACAGAAAACAAACAAATACATATGTACACGTGTATTGATCGAAAAATGCAAATTTCGTAATTCCCGTTCGATTATGCAATCTCAAAGCCGTCCGGCAGCACGATGCTTCATTCATCGCCCAGATCTCTGCCGCTCATTGCAGAAAATGGTTAGAATCATTAGAGGTAGCTAATTATAATTCGTAAGAGACATTTCCCTCTAGCCTGGGATGTATATCCGTTTCCTGTTTTAAAATTGCATGAATCTGATATGTTTCGTTTCTCAAATCATAGAAGAATGATGCGATGCAACCGTTTGTTTTTTTATCAATTCTTTTGATTTTTCGATAAATCCGTTTAACTCTTTCGCTATAGCAGAGTTGACCGCCAGTATGTTGACACTCTACCGGAAAATTAAATCGCGAGTATTTGCTTTAACACAAAGAGCAACATTTAATACTTCGTTTTATTACGCAAATTATTGATTTCTTATTTAAGTTATACGAATATAATTAGAACGAATTATAAATAGATATATAGTATATCAGAAGAATATTCATTGCCACGAAGATATTAAGATATTCTATATTCACCAACAAAGTTCTTAATTGAAGCACAATTTTATTGGAAGACTATAGTTATATTTGATATATAGCGATTTTTCAATATTGGGCGACTATATTCCTATTATTCTTATAGTAAGGGAAGGATTAACCTTATTTAAATTCATGTTTTTTCGATTATGACGAAGTATCATCGGTATTATATACTCGTTGTACCATACCGATAGTACTGGCCTTTGCTAACGATATCTTTTCATAACCTAATGGGAGAACTCGTATGCATTAATTACGAATAAAAAATTCCTAGTATACACGCGCACTTACTCGTTCACGTCTAGCCAACACAGGAAAATGAGATTTTCTAAGACTTTGTAATATGAATCCTACTTCGGCTCAATAATTTGATTGACGGCCTGCCATTAAATGTTGTATAAATTCTGCATAAATGAAATTATGTAATTGGTATTGTCGAACGATATTTCGGGAAAAATTTTAGATTTTTTCAATCACAAAAAATAAAAATAAAATTGACGGATCGATTTTCACAATATCTTTTTTACGTCAAGTTTATACTATTATATTTTTTTATCATAATATACAAGGACGTACATTCTCATCGGGCGTTCTACCACAACAATGATTGTGATTAACAAGCTATTTTATCGATAATTTTCAATAAAGTGCTTGTCTGTATTTGCGTTCAAAAGATGGTTCCTATATGTTATTAAGACTTCTTTTTTTTATTATTCTTTTTGCTGTGACAATTTATCGTTTCAACAATTGTTTTTCTCAATTCTTTTTGCCATGATTAAATCCAATTTTTGCACAGTTTTGATGAATTGTTTCTATATTCCATGAGAGAGAGAGAGAGAGAGAGAGAGAGAGAGAGAGAGAGAGGAAGAAAGAGACAGAGACAGAAAGAATAAATTTGTATGTGAACGAACAGATTATTTTTTGCTGGATTGTATTTGTTTGTTCAAGTGCAATGTTATCCTCGGCTTCTGCTTCGACCTAAGAAGCGAAGTAATTCGGATTAGCCGTCGTAGCGTTTTTAATAAGTACAAATAGCGATCGTTACGATTGTAGTTACGCAACGATGTGGTCGGTGGCTTTGCATCTATGCATCCTGTCAGGATGTACGCTATTTTGCAATCATGAGCAGAGCAATGTTTATGGCGATATAGCATCGAGTAAGAGAGAGAGAAAGAGAGAGAGGAAGGGAATACCCACGGATCTCGCGATACTCGCTCGTTAAGGCGGGTTTCGTAATACTTCTCTGGAAAAAAACGACGCTCTGTCTCATCCTCACTACTCTTTTGCAAACCGATTATACGGACGAATCTCCGAGAAATAGTTCGATATATATTAACTTGATTTGTCTTCTCACATATATCGTTTATGGTTACGACTATATATCTAGAATCAATTTTAGAACTTATATACGCTCAAAATTATTTTTCTATAAATTTGTTCTTAAGAATATTATGAGCAAAATGAAATGACGTTAGATAAAAATGGACGATAAAATGGTTCATTAAAGACTCACCTTGATAGAGGATCGACAAAAAGAGCGACAATGATTACTGCAACGATAACGCATGTCAAATAGATCGATGAAATTTCATAAATTTCCGATTCAGGGGGTCTCTCCAAGTTTTCGTGTGCTCCATTTCCAAGAACGCAAAATTCGGCACCACAGAGTTTTATCTTGTTCCAGCTAGTCGTACTGTTACCACCACCGCTACCGAATTCTCCTTCGCTCAAGACTGAAAATAGATAATTTTATTTTATTTATAATCGCATTGAGAAATATTGAAACTATGCATAATTGAAACTATGCATGAGACAAATAATAGCACATAGGAATATAAATGTAAAGAGAAATCGTAAGGCGCTATATTCGAAGAAACGAATGTTTTGCTTTTCATATTACGTTTGCATTTATCTATACATAGATACGCGTCGTACGCGCTTAATTGATAATTCCGTCGTCAAGGTAATATGCGGATCAAGAGAAAAGATCAAAAAAGTTGATTACAGGATTATACCGGAAATCCCGGTTATCTTGATCGTATCCTATCGAAGTGTCGTGTTCTCAACTATAGTTTAAAACGTGGCTATAGCAACTATAGCGTAAGTATAAATCGATAACTCAACGGTTAAGTTTCATCCAGCGAAGTGATGATATTACCACGATAACAGAGAAAGAGAGGACGAGAGAGAGAAAGAGAGAGAGAGATAAAGAAAGAGATCTTATACGAGGTTGCATCACCAAGTACTGCTGCAATCCTCGAGGATATGCGATACCGTGTCTCGTTATGCACGCCTTCGGACGTGTTAGCCGATAGTAAATCGATTGTGCTTGCTGGCTCTCTCCATATTTCAGGTGATCGCGAGATATCGATGTCACGGTTAGACCGATGTCTCGTCGTTTATGGTAATCAACGGTATTACGCCTGTAGTAATTTATATTATACGCGACACAATCAAAGATCGTTCCACGATCGTTTCAGGATCGTTCTGTTCCTCTAACAACTTCCCATCTTTCTTTCTCTTTTTAATATCTTTAATACCTTTTTCTGGTTAATACTTATAGGAACGATACTTTTCTTTATTCGAATGGAAATAATGACTATTTTCTACATTATTTTCATTCGAAGCATAAAATATAATCCTTCGGCAATCGATAGTAAACTCGCAAATCTCTCGATTTATCGTGCAGGTATATGGTATAGTGGAGTACTCGTGACGATAACGAGAAAGTGTTTCATTTGCAGCTGTATAAACGCTTGCGCGTACATACACAACTATGCAAAGAAGGAAACGATCAACGTGCGCTCTCATCCATCGTATCGTTTCCTGGCATTTACTTCGAGTTTTCTAGAAGAATCTTTTAGTTTGAGGCTCGATAACGTGAAAAAACAAAAACGTACAACGACGGACATCGAACTTACTCGTGTACAACAAAAGTCACGTGCTGAATGGGAGAGACGAGATGATTCTGTTTTCCGTTCAACTACCGTCGTTTCTGTTCTTACGAATGCTTTAATTCAGAGAAACTGAATCAAGTTGTTTTCAACACATTTTCGTCATGAGAAACTTTTTATAAGTTACTAGAAGTAACAAGAAAAAACACTGCTTTGAGCAAAACATCCAACTTTACGACAAATTATTTTATCTCCTAAGATACTAAATTTACTTAATGAAATTTTATTTCATTATCTTGTAAGAGGCTAATATAATATAAAAATCTAAACCCGAACAATTATAAGCCTAATTTCTTTGCGACACTGATAACCATTGTACAAATATATGATGATTTCTTGAACAATGATAAAAAAATGTGTTATTTAAGTCAACCATAATAAGAGAAACCGCATGCTAATGAATTCGAGTGTAATATCAGCTCATTATATTATAAAATAAAAAAATAAAATTATCATATCTACAATTAAAGGTCATTCATTGAAAAATGTAATTTTATTCGTTCGCGAAATGCAATAAAAATACGACGAAATATGGAACAAGTGGCATACATAAGTATTAATTGATATATACATTTATATTTGAACTATACATTTAAATCGTAAAAATATTTTCAAGATTGAACCTTCGATTCGAGATCATATCGAAAAGACCATCTTGATTCTCTCCTCTTTGTACGTAAAAATTATTGAGCACCACAATTGAAACGTGTTAAACTTTTATTTTCCTTCGAGACGAACGTGCCTCGAATTGAATTCTTCTCGGACATTAAGATCGCATTTTTTATAACTTTTGAGAAATCGTTTTACAATTGAAAAAACGCATAACATTTATAGATACAAATTGTTTGTCTTCGTAGAGAGAAAGAAGCAAAGAAACGACAAAACGTATGATAGAAATAACATATGTTCTATGACAAAAAAGATGACATTCATTTCTTTTCATTTTGACCATCTCATTTATATTAAAATAATTTAATTATCATTTAATAATAAGAATCATAAGCGTCAATTTTTTTAATAATTAATTTAGCTTTAGTTCGACTTAAGTCTCTGATATATGAAGACGTATTTTGTTGCCCTATATTGTAAAGTAAATTGAAGATTTATTGTTTTGAACAAAAAAAAGATTTCTATTATATCAAAATTAAATGGCGGACTACCAACCTCACAAGAACACGTACGTCATTGCATCTTATTTCATTTTTGATCAGGATTAAACAACCATAATAATAATAATTTGTGATATCTACGAAGATTTTTGGAAGTTATTAAGTGTTAATATCGATTTTGAAAAATTTTCAGTGATGATTTTGATTTATCTAATGATGTTCGAAGTGAGCGAATTGCTGAATTCGATAATCATATTTTAAAAGCACTGGTTGAATCGGATTCAAGGTTAACCGTGCAAAAGATAATTAACATAATCGGAACCTCTTAGTCGACAATGTTAATACATTGAAATTGAATTATATTTTTCATTTCAGCTAGTAATTTTTTAGAAGAGAGGGATTGAAAATTTATAGAAGAAATGAATAATGATGACAAATATGTAATTGACTAAAAAATAATTTTACAAAATTGGATATTATATGCGTGTTTAATTTCGAAATAATTGATTATTTATAAATACTAATAATAATTTTAGTATCCTTATATCGAGTTCTGTCACTTGATAGATTTTTCACAAAATATTTAAATTAGTATATGGGGAACTAATTATATTCCGTGTACTCGAAGCTGAAACGTCGTTCTGGAATTCGTTGACCAATAGACGTAGCAAGCACGATAAATATGAGAACTCGACACTTCAAGAACTTTCACCGTGGTGGCGATACTAATAATATTATGTTGTTTTTAAAGATTCTTTTTCGTTCGATCCGTCCATGCATCTGTTTTGAATTCTACTTTGTTAACGGTAACGATTAACGGCATGCCACAGCGCGGAAATTTAAATCGATGGAGGAATTTTGATCCAAGAAAGAATCTTTCACCTTCGATGAATTTATTTTTACTTAATTAGAAAATTAAAAATACACTTAACTATAAAATTAAAAGAGCATTTTTAGTTAAAAAATCCATCTATTCCTTGTTTATTTTATTAAACGATAGAGAGATCATCGGACAAAGAAAAGAAATCGAGAAAAAAGAAAGGATAGGATTATTGGTAGCCGGTATCGGAGAATGTGTACGAAGTGGTACGGAAACCGACTATCGCAAGTTTATACCGGATAAATCTTGTTTCTTCTCGCGTTCCTTATCGCTCTCACTCTTTCTCTCTCTCTCTCTCTCTCTCTCTCTCTCTCTCTCTCTCTCTCTCTCTCTCTCTCTCTCTCTCTATGTCTATCTCTCTTTCACAACCACAGACACATATCACGTCGTTGGAGTGTATACACGAGTAACGTGTGTATAACGACCTCGTGCGTGAGCATGGCCTTTGCAGGGAAAAAGCTTACGTTTGATCGGTCATCGTCTGACTTCCTTGAATCAATGATGAACTACTTCAATACTAATTGACGCGCCGACGCTCCGCTAGATACGACTTTCTTTATCCATTCATTGAAATCTCTGAATAACTAGAGAAGTGAGTAGAGAAAAAAGAAAGCACGTAGATGTATGCAATTAAATTATAATAAGCAGGATCGAAAGATGAAAAGAAATGAAAAGATAAAAGAACTTACCCAGTGAAGATATAAGATTTCCCCAGAGTTCTGCGGTTTGCCAAGCAAGAAAGAAAAAGCCAAAGAATCTGACAACAATCGCGTCAACTGGTTGGTCCGTGAGTTTCGCGTAAACACCACCGACCTGCGTAAGATAGGTAGCCTTCGCTGCCCACATAGGTGCTGCACCGAGACCGAGCAAAACGCCAGCTGGTACAAGGGTATAAAATCTTGGATAAAACTGAGAACCAATATAAGGTGCATAACAAAGCATCGAGAGGCAGAGTGTCCATTTAACGGTTAACCTCTTAATGAGAAAAGTCGGTACGAAAATACAAGAGAGCACAAGGGCCGCGTAAATTGCTGAAAGAGAGACGGTACCAAGACCGTCGCTTGCATTTATTGACGATTGAAGGTTCGCTGTGCCTTGAAACGCTGTAAACTGCACCATGAATGCTATCGAGACGGTTCCAATGTTTTTCAAAATCCGCCATTTCTCGCCACGGGAAAGTTTGAATTTCCTCGATTGAGTGTCATCTTCCGTTTGAGGTAACTGTGGTGGTTTTTGAGGCTCCGGTGGTATACAATCGGTTCCGTCATCTTTGTAACCCTCGTTTCTATAACCCACACCGCTTACCGTCACCGTGTAAACGGTATCGCTTCCACCTCCGCCTACACTTCTACCGCCATCGTTCTGCGAAGCCACCATTTTACGTCTCGGCTACCTGCGAAAGAGTAACGAATACCTTTTTAATATTTATCTTTTCTATATAATAAAGATACGTTTTAGTATAGTCGAATGAACTTACGTTGTAAAAGTACAAAGATATTGTAAAAAACTTTTGTATCGACAAGTCGTCGTTAGATGATCGAGGTATCCAAGTTTTTAACATCGAAGCGCGTCGGCCATTATTTCCGACTTGTACAAAAGATGAAAATTTATGTGTGACTCACTTATGAATTGTGTATAACTTCCAAGGTGATTATCCGATAATGAAAGATGATATATGTATGATACGTTATACTGACCGAAAAAGTAAGTTTGCACTCGTTTAAGACTTTGTTTACTGTTTTCTCTGACGTTCAAAAGAATATCCTTATTACCGATAATACTTGGTGAAAACGATTTGCATGAGTGCGTACAATTATTAGCATAAAAAAGTCTCGGTAGTTCAGCAATTCATTCCCGTTTAAACGTTGATTATATTTATGCAATTTTCTCGTATTTTCCATAGAACAGAATACAACAATGTGTGCAGATTATGGCAATACGTCTCCGTCACCGCTATCACAACGTCGTTCGTTATAATACGTGAGAGAGAATACTATCCGGCTATATATTAATGTATAGAGTTTCCTATGCCAGCTTCATTGCCAGATCACTGGCTATTGCTATTGTTCGTTTTAAGTTCTATCTTCACTAAAGGAACAACAAGGAACTTTTTCTTGATGTTCCATATATTTTGAAAAACTCGCTGCTTATAATTCATTGCTTGTTATTCGAATATTTCTCCAGATTTCTGTTGCCAGCAACAAATATCGCCACTTATTGGTGCTTTTTCTATTCAGAGTAGTAAAGATCAAAGAAAAATATGAAATACGAAGTCTCACATGCTAATATAATAGAAACAAATGCTCCTTCCGTATGTAAGCAATTGTAGTCTTGAAACCGAAAAAACCGAAACAAAATACAAATGTTTCTCAGATTATATTATTACGGTGTGGGCAAAATATTTCTATAAGTTGCTGTTTGTTAAAAAATATTTTGGTACATGTAACAACAAGAAGTGACAAGAAATTCCTCGTTTTTACCTCAATGGGGATAAGATATTACATTTATCTTTTGTCTGTAATTTGTTAATGATAGGGACCTACCTGCTACGTACTCATGTACTTATGTGCACCTCACAATCGGGATTTCTCGTAAAAATCATAATGATCAAAGCTGATTGAACGTGCTTTATCTTATATTCTTTGTAAGTATTCTAAGTGAGTATCTTGTGCGTGACGTCAAAGCCGTCAGAGTCATTTTTGAACAAAGCCTGATGTCATTAAAGTTCAACTTCAACACCTAACCTTGATAAGTTTCCACTACTGTAATTCAGAATATTATCTTCTATGGTAAACAATCGCATTAATCCTTTTAGAGTAGCGAAACAATATTTATTTTTTACCAATATGCGCAAATGGAACGTGTATTTTTACGATTTCATCATTTAAATCTGAATCATTATAGATCCGCTTGATACATCAAATTGTTCCAAAGTCACAAATTGAAAAAAGTTAAATTCTTTTTATTTTTACCTATTGCGTTTTTCGTCGAACAAGTTTTCTTTTTCTCGAAAACAAAAGAAATACGAAAGAACATATAAAACATACGTGCAAAATAAATGATAGTTTTATCTGAGTGATGACTAAAGGAATCTTTCAGTGTTCTTTCTATCCAATGACAAGTTTTTACTTATTCGTACGTGAATTTATGCATAATTTTGTACGATAGTAGCATCTTCAGAATTTTTCTTAAATTTTCTCATTCGATGATGAAAAAGAAGTTGTGATATCGCGGTATACTGTAATATCAGAAAAAGAACAAGTTGTTTCGCGATTGCGTTATTTTCACATTACAATAACTCACTATATTTCTTGTAATTAATGATTCACTAAGATATATGTAAGTATGTAATATCAAGCCCTCCAGTTTTAATAAACAACTTTAACTTTTTTTCTTTAAAATTAAATTAAATTATAGAATTCGCGAAAAAAGTTAGACTGTCGGGTAGTTTGGAATAGACACTCGAAAACCCGGATCTTCCATTTTCTGGGCGGTTACTCTAATTAGCTATTCAAATCCTTCTTCAATCAAATTCTCCATAAATGTCTACTTGTATCAAATGGAAGTATTCACTTCCACGTATTGTTATAGTTCCGTGATTTTTACCAAAAATTTTATTTCGATAACTTTTATTAAGATAATTTTCAGTATTAATAAAAATGAAAAGTGAATTTTACAAAAAATGGACGCGTTTTCGTCACGATAATAGTTCAAAAAACGAAGCTCTTTGGCTGACTTAAATTTAATGATATTGCGAGGGCAAGGACAATGGAAGTTGAAGCCAAAACGATCCATCTTGCACTTTCGAATTGACGCAAGTCAATCGGCTTGAGTTAATATCGAGCACGAGTTATGTGGACGTCCTTGCGGATAACCTCAAAGCCAAGTTGCACCAGGCAACTATCATTGTGCATTGTCATTAATAGACTTTTGTATCAAATGGAACGCACGTACGAATATATGTAAGTACGATGCATACATAAGTTAACGAAAACGATTATCAATCTATTTACAGGTCTTCGAAAGGCATATTAAAAAATTTATGTTAAATTCATAAACGAATCACATTAAAAACATAGAAACGGATATCGTATGTATCAACAATTAGTCACTCACTAACCAGAATTAAAAACGATGTTACTTTAGAACTTGACTGTTAAGCCTGTTAGGGTTTAATTGTTAAAAACTGACGACGAAATCAATATGCGTTAGGTAGTTGGATTTAAAAGTCATAAATTTTAAATTATTAGTTCGCATCACCGCATGATAACCGCACGTTACGTATGTATGTACTGTACCCTCTTCCCTCTCTCTTTCCCTTTTCATTAGTCTCATAAGAATGGCAACGAACACGTAGGAGAGCACGCTGGTAGATTCATATGTCGTCGATGTAATCGATTCGAGTACGTGACCGGTCGGTGCCGCGCCGTGACACATGCTTCGTCGCGCATTGCAATTAAGTGCTACTGATTGTGAGAGATCGTCGATCCTTGGCCACTCCCTCCTATCTTCTTTTCCCCGACCACCCGCCATCACTTTGCGTCTATTTTCGAATACCTCATTCGAATGCCTATTCTTGCACGTCGATAACGAACGGCTTTTCATCTCAATTGATCACTTCGGAAATAAAAAAAATCAGTATGATACGATCTTTTATTAGTCCTTTATTTTTTCTCAAACCAAAACATATATCAGAAAAGAACTAATATATATCTTTATCGTAGATATACGAGAATAAAGAAGAAAGAAAGAAAGGAAGAAGACAAATTCACAATTTAATTTACTCTAACTCTAACTTATTAGAAACGTTATTGGGTTATAATAACGATCGCGAATGACTGTCAGGTTGCATGCGCCATATCGGACATTAAATTCAAGGGAATATATGAGCGCATACACATTCGGTCACACTGGTGACCAGTAGGTCGATGCCAACTAGAAAAAATATGTGCGATCGCTGGTCATCCCGACTAGTGAAATATATTGAATCAAATGCATGCGTTCGCATTATAAAAACATTCTTGGACACAGCGGACATTGGCGAATGTAACCTCCAAGGGACACGATTAAAATAATTTTAGCTAGTGAATACAATTCTGGAAAATATTTTTGTATCCAAAATTTCTTTATCCAAAAATTCTAAAATATTAGACTCTCCTCACGGCAGATTGAGAGTGAAGAACTACTCCTGGTAACAGTGTCAAGGGGAGATTTATATTTTCTAATGTTTTCAAGAAATTACTTTTGTATGGTATTCTTATAATAAGAAAAGCAGCCAATATTTTTTTTTTTTTTTTTTTAATAGCTTCATTATTATAACAATCTTCTCGATATCTATTTTGTTCGAAGTTTTCTACAATACTGATAAATTCGATTTGTCGAGTTTATCACAGAGTTCGGTTGGCTGATTTTTTGGTTGTTCGTCAACCTGGTCGTTGACGGCTGGTCGACAGTGCGCATGTAGCCTTAAAGGTGGCGCATAGACATGAAGGTGACGAGGCTAAAGAGCGGAACGAGGCAAAATATAATCTCTTCATTGCATAACTGCCGAGGATCCGGTCGTGCCAGGTAAGTGCGATAACAATAGAATTCGTGTCATATAGAATAACACGAATGCGCGCCACACTTTCTTTTATCGCAATTTTTTTATTTTTATTAATTTTTATTTAATATCTGTTTACTACGATCGGAAATAGGATAAATTTGCAATAAATTTTGAAATTTTGTCAAATATAAAATAATTGATTAATTTGTCATTACGATTAATGTTCGATTAATAAAATAAAACAAATTCGCATGGAAAAAAAATAATTAAATAATAATAGCTACTTAAACGACAATGGCGCTAATAATGAGATAAATATTTTACGTATGCTCTCTCACAATATTTATTAACGTTACAAAATGTTAATAAGTATTCTTTCCTTTCCTAAAATTCAACGTTGATAAAAATTCACGCTAATTCAGCAGATGCTTAAAATTTACGTGCGAGTTAATCAGTACCGCATTAAAATGAAACGTGTCTCTCCGACAAAACATATCACCACAGTTATTCTTGACCTTAACGAGCCAAAAGATTTAGAGATACAATGAAGAAGCAAAAAGGAAAAAGGAAGTCTCTAAATTGTGCTTTACAATTGGAAGATTTTTTTAATCGAAGAGAATATTTAGTCAATCTAAAATTAAATATTTCATTGAGACTTCAAAGTTATGTGTGTGTGTGTGTGTATATTTATATATCAAATTGTAAGAAGAGACATTGGACGAAACTATGAGAATGAGTCAAGATGCTACTAGAATTAATTTTACCAAGAGGCAAGCTAAAACAGTAATCGTTATCGTTAGTCTCGATATTTCAAAACGAATCTGATTCCTTCACTTGAGTACGTTGTTTCCAAGAACATGCAAACACGCATACATATACAGATAATCAGACCACTAGCCACGTGCGTACTACGCTGACTCACCTCTTACTTATCGATCGCAATTATTAACGATCGCGTGCGACGCGCATTGCGATTGACAGAGTCAATGTGTCATTGTTTTCAAGAAATGAATCTATGTGTGTATCTGAAAATATACGTCTATACGAACATACCGATGGATCGTTGGCTACGCCTTCGACGTCTAAATTACAATTCGAGATGTATCAAATGGCATTTTCTCTTTAACTTTGCTGTTACGTACATCTTTATGTACATTCTTCACGAAAGCTTTTAAAGAACATAATACAATGATATACAGATAATTTGCTGAAAATTCGAATAAAAAAGAATGCAAGTAAAAAACGATGATTCCATTTTTATTAATGTTGAAAAAAAGAATAATTACCAATCTATATCTCCCAAGAAGAAAAATTGAGATGCTATGTAATTCATTTGAGAAATTAAATTTGAAGTTGCTTAAAAGGCAGCTCGTTAAGCTAATGATAAATTATGTAAGGCTTCTTTTGATGCTTTTTGCTGCTCCTTTTTGTTGTTTATTCGCAAAAATGATATCGGCTTTTATGATGAAAATATAGAAATTCGATCCGTAGAACCTTGGTTTCCGGGTTTAATTCAACAACGGCTAAGCCGTAAAATTATTAAATGAATCATACTAGTTATCCTCCTGTCGAACAAAAACAGACTTAGAAATCAACTTTTACAATTAGTCAATCAAGATATTCCAATTAATTATACCAAATTTTTCTTGTACGAACGAAATCTATCATGATAATTTCCGTGAATCAACACACATAAATATGTTACAATAGTTACTTCCATTTAAAGATAAAAAGTAGTGAAATATTTTTTTTTCTACTGTCGTATCATCTTATAAAAATCTTACGTACTACTTTCAAAAATAAAGCAGTTATTCGGCCCATTTTATTCCTTCTGCATTCTTTTTCATACTCTCTCTCTCTCTCTCTCTCTCTCTCTCTCTCTCTCTCTCTCTCTCTCTGTCTCTCTTCAACATTGTTTGTAAATCAATTTGCGAAAAAAGAAAACGAAGAAACCATCACGGAAATTCTATGCCGCGTCGACAAGCCTCCATCCTGAATACTGAATGCACGGAAACGTCACCAACATCCTGCACAATGGTGGTGGTGGTGGTGGTGGTGGTGGTGGTGGTGGTGGTGGTAGTGGTGGTGGTGGTGGTGGTGGTGGTGGTGGTGGTGGTGGTGGTGGTGGTGGTGGTGGTGGTGGTGGTGGTGGTGGTGGTGGTGGTGGTGGTGGTGGTGGTGGTGGTGGTGGTGGTGGTGGTGGTGGTGGTGGTGGTGGTGGTGGTGGTGGTGGTGGTGGTGGTGGTGGTAGAAATGTATTATAGAGTGGAAAGAGATCAGTATTATTAAAACTAATATATAGTAATCGCATACCAAACATTATCAATGCAATCAACAATACACTAGAAAATCATATAAATGAAATAGGCACACTAGAGAATATACGTTTATTAATTTACACTGCAGCTGTAGTGACCATAATAAGGAGAATAAACAAAATGTGCCGAACCAGTTTATTCAAAAAAATAAATTGAACGAAATCTAGGTAAAACGGACTTAAAGTCAAGATATCTAGACACAATAAGAACAGACATCCGCAAAATGACACAATATGATCAGAAGAACGATTTATGATTGTATTGAAATTTGATATAAATTTGTCGACCACAATATTTGATATTCGACACATCGATATGGCAAAAAAATATTGCAGAGATCTGCATCAAAATCATTTTGATTCAAATTAATATTTCACTAATTCATATTAAATCACTGATCATTTCATATCATTAACTCCCCATCGTTTTATATAAACTTAAAAATTTCAAATTCCTCACAAATATCATACCAACATATATAGTAACGATCGCTTGAACTCAAGCACAAATCTTTCTTCCTTAAAGCAAAAGAACTAAATTATATCCTTTGTTTCCATATATTGTGTTGTGGATTTATCATAGCGTCATGCAATATAGATCATTTTATTGTTTACATCTACATTAGTAGTTCTATCACTGTGTGCATTATCATTCAGAGACAAAAAGTCTTGCCGAGAACAATAACTTTAACATAGTATATAGAGGATTAATCTGTCGTAAATATTATCGGCTATATATAAATATACTCCCCATTTTCGTCCAAACGATGTCGCGCCGCGACATGCAGCGAAAATAAATCATGACATGAAAAATAGACGAACTTCCAGCGCAATACAACATACTAACAAAGAAACAGAAAGGATGCCAGGAAATCAGTAGAGGATGCAAAGAGTAGGTTATAATAGACAGTATAATTATGAATCAGGTAGTAAACAACAGTGAAATCTAATTATATGTTACATAGATCATAAAAAAGTTTTTTTTTTCCATATCACATAGTTGGCTGTTTAAAGTATTAGAAATATATAAAACAGACAAACATATACATAATTTTTTGTTCATAGTCATGCAAATATGGAAAACAACAATACATTTAATTACAAATCAAATACACAAATAGATGGATGAAATTTAAATTATCAGAGGAATAATCTAAGGCAATGTTTTAGTACATTATACTTCTACCTATGTATCAATTCATTATCAAATGCATTAAGTAGAATCACATATAGTTTCAAAATAAACATAAATGCACAACATAATAATCACTTATTCTATAGGGACGATATCAAAATATTCATGACAAGCAAAACACAAATGCAAGCTCTTTTAAAAATAATAAAAAATATTATAAGAAACATAGGCATGGAGTTCGGAATTAATAAATAAATAAATAATAATAAATAATAAATAAATTAATAAAAGGAAATTTAAAACGCAAAAAACATCAAAAATACTTAACAATGAAACACTTAAAAGCATGCAAGCAGAAGAAACATACAAATACTTCGTATTCATGTAGAACATACGTACAGACAGAAACTCAATTATATATTCAAATCAAAACTCAATTCCAAAAATATTTTTGATGTAATTAATGTATACGCTATACCTGTCCTAACTTACTTATTCGAAGACTCACAGAATTGGAAAATCATAAAACTCACGAAGTACTGTAGCAAATTATATCCATAGTCAAATTGCAATAAGCAGAAAAGAAGGAGGAAGAAAATTAATAAACATACAAGCGTTATACAAAACACGAATAGAAAGTTTAAGAACCTATTTACACAACAAAACCATATTACTTCCAAAGTAGTCATCAAAGTAAACAAACAATATTCATCACTCAATCCAAAACAAAATACATACAAGAAGAGACAACTACGACGGAACAAAAGAAAAAATAATAATCCAAAAAAGCATTACACGGCAAACACTATAACATTATAAAAGATCTAAAAATAGATAAACAACTTTTATAGCAGGTCATTATAGTAAAAATCTCACAGCAGGACAACTGTTCTCAAAAACAGAAGGATTCATTCAAGCAATACTGGACACCGTTATAGTCACGAGAAATTACAGGAAGTAGATAATCAAAGAAACCATAAACACAGACATGTAAAAAATGCCATCAATACAGAAAGGCAATAGAGGATATAACAAGAATATGTAAGTTACTAGCTGGAACAGACTGTATTAACAAACACTACATTACACAAAGATCATACACCAAAAAATCGCAATTCAAAATCATCTTATACAAACATACACATTATATTAGAAATATACACCAAGAAACGTACTTAAAAACTACAACTATAAACTTTATTGGAACAGAACGATATACACAGGTAAAACAATCATAGATAATAGACTATTACATATAAATATTAACAGAGAGAAAAGAAAATCTACTTAGTCTACATCGCAATACTGAATGATACAAACATCACAGAAAAGGAGCAAGAAAAGATCACAAAGTATGTATCATTAGCAATAGAAATAAAAGAGCTCTGGGTCAAGAAACAGTAAATTAGTAACAATTATAATATCACAAGAATTATAACAGAAAATATCGGAACATTTCGAGTATTTTAAATAAAAATAAATAACGACAATTTCAAACGCTTCGAAATTTATTGATAACTTAAAATTGTTGACATAGTTTTCAAAATCTTGATAAGTCTCGATTCTTCGATTAGTTTCTAAAAATCTGATCTAAAACACTTCGAATTATGAGGATTTTTCATTGCGATCATTTGCAACTTGCCATTTACGTATATGCAATTATTTCGTGAATAGAGTCTTAGATTTAAAGTTACAATAATCAAAAGTTACAAAAGACTGCAAATTTATTAAGACTTTGATGACTTTGCATGCTTCCAATCAAGCTTAAAATGATTCGAAGTTGTCATCAAAATAAACGAAAAGATATGAAATGGTTCCAAGTATTTCAGATCTCATCTCTATTATTATAAAATTGACGAAGCTCGTCCATTTGAAACTCTCGCGGGAACATGAAAACCTCGCGACATAAAATAAAAAAAAAATAATAATAATAATAAAAACAAAATAACAACTATGACAACATCGATGATAATGGTAGCAACAGTAATTATAGTAATGATAGTATGATAATGATAGTATGGTAATGATGACGACGACGACGACGACGACGAGGATGATGATGAAGATAAAGATAATATTATATGACAAATTTCTCCTATTTAAAAAGCATTTTGCCGTATCATTTTTATTTAATAAATTAATTAAATATATAAAATAATTCATTATATGTTTCATTATATATATATATATATATATATATATATATATATATATATA
This sequence comes from Vespula vulgaris, assembly GCF_905475345.1. Lineage (NCBI taxonomy): Eukaryota > Metazoa > Arthropoda > Insecta > Hymenoptera > Vespidae > Vespula > Vespula vulgaris. Next base: position 9,779,123 of record NC_066587.1, read on the forward strand.
TATATACACATATATATATGCCATCTTCGAAGCGAATAAGTATACTCCAATATTCCAAGGTGAAAGTAATCCAAAACATGCTCGCCATTTGGTTCGTAGCAATTATTGAAAGTACCATACAAATTTTAATGAAATATTATCTGCCAATCGGAAAGTATCTGCTAATCCTGCGATTTTTTTTTCTCTGTTGTGCTCTTTCTGCTTCGATTTTCAAAATGGTAAGACCCGACAAAATTAACGAAAATTTTATTAGGAACGAATCAAGTACAATTAACCTAGTTTTTGTTAGTAAATAAGATGAAAAATTACTCGATCGATCAATTTACGTAAATGCGAGAGGTTCTTCTATTTTTCGTCGTTTCTCTGCCCTTTCAGGTTCGTTCGTTTCATGTTTATACTACTAACACTCCTCTACGTTATCTGTATCAATAGAATTATCGCTAACTTAAATAGTTTGCATATTAGAAAGTTAATTTTGTCAGGAATTAAATTATGTACATATATTCACAAACGTATAAAACCAAAAGGAAAGATCGAGTAATAACAACATATAATATAAAACAAAATAACGAGATCGCATTCTAAACAAGCGATTACATCGCACAAATGATATATATTCGCATAGAAAAATATTAGTGGTATATGAAACGTTTGAGAACTATTTCTTATACTAAAACTAAACTGATAGTCCAATAAGATGCTATACAACATTTGCTTCAGTTAATCAATGACAATCTAGACTAAAAGTATGCAACTTTTTCTTCGCCGTGGACTACACAATACTATCCACAAAAAAAAACAAAAGAAAAAAACAAACAACAAAAACTGCACAACTTACAAGGCACAGCGTTATCAAATAGCCCTGGGGTTCCTCTTCTCCCACTTTATCGGAGCAGGCAAATAAGGGCGCAAACTATATACATATGACTCTAGTTACCCATTTGCTCTATACTATACTATTTCATTTATATCATTCCAAGATTATTATTATATGTTTTTTAGCTCTTATGTCAATAAAAAGAACAAACTTTTGTTCATATCACATAAATTAGATTTTGTTCACAATAGACAAAAATAAAATATCGAAGAATATTAAATCTTTTACATCGTGGCTTATAATTTAATTCATAAAGCTTCGTGCTCACTAAAATAACAACGACGAACTTTTTAGCGTCTCTTATTACTATATGTTCCAAAATATTTCTAACAAACATCCGAACTAACAGAAATATTTTTTCAATACTAAAACAACATAAACAAGAATATTTGGATTTTATTTCGGTTTCAAGATTACATTTGTTGTTAGCAACCAGTTGTCCACATGCAAATCAATTTCTATTGAACAGCTAACGATAATTGAAGAATACTTGCTCATTACAGAATTTATTGTTATCGTTGATAAAAAAATGGAAGAGCGAAAAGTATGGACTCGATCAAGTCTAGACCAATAAAAATTACATACAATTTATGAATGCATTGAAACATGATGATAGCTTATTATCAGATGGACAATATCTACTGTCCACGCATCATTTTTTGCATTTTTACATTTATAATTCCTATCGAAAGAGAAACACAAACGTTCGTATCTTTTGTACTCTTCAATTAACTTAATAAACAAACTATTATTCCATATCATTATTTCACTAATATATATCTATAACATTCCACTAATATATATCTATAAAGTGCATTGTCATCACCTACATTATAAATCGAATGACATACAACAAACAAATTGGAGAAATATTTGTTTCTGTTGCCACATATTTCTTATTTATCTTTGATCTTTACTATTCCGAATGGGAACAGGTATCTGGAAGAAAACTGGAGAAATATTTGGCAACAAGAGACAACTTTTTCAAGATAGATGCAACACTAATAAAAAGTTTTTGTTGTTTCTTTAATGAGGATAAGACTTAACGGCATATTTGACGATAAAATCGCACATACGCTGAAATAAAACCCATAGCAATCGGGCTATACGTTCGATCTTTTTTATTGACCATTTAAAAGGTAACGATACTGTAATATAAAACGATATGCATTATTTTATATATCACAAAAGCTGATTACTTGTAATAAATATATATTTGTACAGTTTTTATTAAGGTTTAATATTATATTAAAGCCACCACAAGACTAAGTCCTGTTTCTTATTTTTGGCCCATACATCGTTTCACAAAGCCACATATTACAAGATGAGAGTTTAAATTCATCGACTAGTTTAAATATTTACAAAAATTGTGTTTATTAAATATTTATAATAAGTGTAATTAAAACAATGGCAACGGTAAAACTAACAAGATAACACTATTATAATCAAATAGCTTACGTATTTGGATTATGTATTACGAAATAATAATTTAAGCGTAATTATCGAAATGAAAATCGGCCAAAAGGAATTCTTGCGAATTCGTTTCAAATTGCTATACTTCATTTCGTGCAATACTCAATGTCGTTAGAACGATAAAATCATTCTCACTGTTGTCATAAATCTAAGCCTGCCGAAAATAAACGTGGTAAATGACATTAGCCTTTGTTAGAAATACGGGAACCTTTCCTGCCTATCCAGGATCGAAGATAACCATGTTACGTTTGTTTTGTGTCAAGATAACGGAACATTTTTGCATAAAGGAAGTTTCGATTACTTTTACGTATCTATTTATTTATATATCTCTGGTACATATATGTATATAGGTGATATTGTTTCTATTAGAAATATCACTGTTATTTTATTTCACTGACTAATAAAAATGCTTGAGTTATTGCTAAAATTCTCTTTCGGTGATCAAATTACTAGTAAATTCCTTTTTCAGAACAATAAAAGATTCACCATATTGCTATCATTTCCAGTATCCAAAATTGGAGCTACCATTGATCATGAAGTTAAATGAAAAATTTGTATATTAATTACATCAATTAATAAATCTGAACAAATAACATAATCGAGTAATAATTGAAGATTTTATTAAAATAATCGTTGAAGTAATCAAAGCTCTTCGCGACAGAAGGCATGTTTACCAGTCTTTCAGTGAAACGAAGCCACGTGGCCAGAGTGTGCGCGTTGTATTCGCCGCGGTTTAGAAAGTCTTCGTCAGGGATCAGCCAGTGAACGCTCGTTCGTTTCACAACGAATCGCCGGGTGAAAAGGTGCGCCCGTATTTATTATTATACTACGTGTACCTTCTACATATATGTCTAGATCAATTTAAAATGTTTATAGCAAAAATGCACTTTGTTATATGCAACTGAATTAAATAAAGAGAACCGTCTTTCTATATCTTTTCCTTTCTTAATCAAGCCGTCCTTTGAGGCAGAATTTACAGTTAAATACTTTCAATGTACTTTTATATTTTCTTTTTGTTATCTCCATTGCATATACATGTGTCTGTCTACGATTAATCAAGAAGAATATTGAAAAGAATCTTGACGACCTTCCATAATCTCGAATTAAACAAGATCGAAATTTGTTTACGCGTATTCGTGGTATTACTGTAAAAATAAATTTATAATCTATCTCTTTCATTTTTCTCTTCCTCGAGTCCACGTTTTTGTCTCTTAACACGTTCACGCTGGCGCTTGTTTTTGCTTTTATGGGACAGCGCTCATATTAATGCTTCATCCTACTTTTTTACGATTAATATACGTTAAATATCCATTATTGAAAGTTTAACTATATAGCAATTTTTTTTAGTTACTAATCGAATTAAATTTTTGGTGATACGCAACACTTTGACGGAAAATTCAAATGTATATAAGATTCAAGCGCGAGCCACTGGTGGTACGCGCCGACGTGAACGTGTTAAGCTTTATCCACACTGAAGGAATAACAAAGGAATTTTTATTCATATTTTGTGTATCTTGAAAAAGTCGTCGTTTGTTATCAAATATTTCTCTAAATTTCTGTATCTAGTAACAAATGTCCCCGCTTATCACCTATTTCTACTCAACGGCGAAATTCAAAGAGAAACATAAAACACGAGGCTACATCTGGCAATATAAATAAATTCTCCTCTAGTAACCACATAAATATACTTTTGAAAACAAAAGGAATTGAAACAAAACACAAGTGTTCCTCAGATTATGTTGTTTAGTGTAGACAAAATGTTTTTATAAGATGCTGTTTGTTGAAAATGTTTTGAAACATGCAGCAACAAGAAGCAACAGTAAGTTTCTTGTTGTTACTTCAGCGAGAATAAGGCTTTGTGAAATTCAAATGCGAATTGATGTTATCTCACTGTACTCATATTCCTAGATATAGTCCTTTCACGTATCGAAACATGAAATTCTATCCTAAGTGACATACGCGTTCGTTCCTGTGCGCGTGAATTTTGTGAGGAATGAAGTACACGTGCACATGCTCGCAGGAATGTTTACAGGAATCTATCTTCTTGCTCGCGTTTTTGTTATGCGTATAGTAATATTTTCGGGTTTAAGGTTTTTAAAAATTTGCGTATCATGCTCAATAGATGTGAGAGGAAAAGAAGGGGGGGGGGGGAAGAGTATATAATACATAGTAGATAATAAGAATATGTATGTCCAATAGAATCTGAAGTTTATAATTTTAATTTAATTTCAATAACGAAAAAATATCTATATTTCGATTGATATATCCAAGTGCAGAGAACATTAACTATTTCGAAAAACGTATGTAAGATTATTTGCGAATACTTTCTATGTTTATGCGTTATTTTCGTAATACATTAAATCAGGAGATTCGATTTTTTGTAAGAGCGGGAGGAAACTTAAAAATATGATTTCAAAAGAAAAATCATTTTTTTCTACACCTGTGAGTATCGATTGATGCTATTACACAAAGCCGCCCATTTAAATTCCTTCGCAATGTGTCATGCTAGAAAAATTATGTACATACAACATATGCATGTAAATACTTACACATATCTCGCTTAGAAAGGAGCCGCTGAACTTTCCTCTACTTGCATACAACGCACGTCTTTGTAACATTTGATATTATCGAGATTAACGATTGAAGATTAAAATAACTTGGACTTAAAATGTTACGAAAAATTTAATCGCAATAATACTTGACGAGAATTTATTTCATTTGAGGAACGCTAAATCATTAAACCATTAATCACATCACTAAACTGTATTCATATCGGCATTTTGATACTCTTTATTGTAAAATTTAGTAAAATCGAGAAAATCTTCGAATAATCGTTTTTCTGCTTGACTAATGATAGCTTCAATTATCTATACGTTAAACTATCAAGAGAACCATAAAATAATCATTAAGAATATTTTATTGAAAGAAAAAAGTTACAGGATAATTTAGCCATTAAATGTGAGATCCAGTCATGCTTCTTCTTATTCTTCTTATATAACAGTTAAACAATTAGAACTCATGTAAATGTATATGCATAAGCTAAAATGATAGGATATTGGGAAACAAATAGCTGCAAAAGATTGATTAGGTAAACAATAGATTGACACATACGTATACATATAATGCGTTTCGTTTATCTCAAAAAATAGGAATATCTCGTGAATCTACCAAAAAAAATTTGTTTGATGTCAATTTTTTTCAAATGAAGTGTTCGGGAAAATTTTTAAGTCAAATTCGTTTTCTTAAATGGAACCGTATATTTTTCTTTTTATAGTATGATGACATTTGTTTTGGACTTGAAATGTTTTGGACACAAAACAAATTTAACAACTTGCCATATGAGATCATTTATTGTTATAAATTAATATTATATTATAAATTAGTAAGTGTCTAAGAAGTTTAAGACTGTATGATTGCCGGCTGTTAGGTTATATACAGTAAACGAAGATTCGAACTTCTTATTTTATATACACGTGTATATTTGGTAATATATATTTGATATATATATATTTGGTAATTAGAGAAGCATAAGGAACAACACATTGACATTATATGATGTTTTATATCAAATAAATTTGATGTAAATATCCCCTTTATTTGAAATATTCCTTTCATATCAAATAAATTTGTAAAAAAATTTTTTTAATAGGTTCAATCCCTCAGAGGATATTCCAATTTTTCGAAATAAATGGGATACCCTGCTATATACACACACACATGCATAAAGACAAATGAAAAACGAAAGAGATGAATCACAGAAAAACGGACGTTACTAGAAAAACAAACGTCCGCACTTATCGATAGTTCACAATATAAATATATAAAGTTATCATAAAAAATATAAAGTAAAAACAATTAATTTATTTATGACAGTCCTAAAGAAATCGATGGAAACGTTACGCATGAAACATAATTTTAACAAAAGTATCATTTTCCCTTAAATATTTCATTTATACACTAAAGTTCAACTCATTAATATAATTGTATTATAATTATAATATATAGACTGAAAAATAAAAACTAAATACATTTTATTGAAAACAAAAAGAAAGGAAATACACACTAAGGGTCTTAGTTTAGGATTTGAAAAATTCTTTGATTTCAATTAAATTGTATTCTTTAGCGATAAAAAGAAAAGTATAATCAATTAATATAAAAAAATTAATTATTGATGAAATTCAAAGTAATCTTTATTACAATTATCGTTTTCCTGTGTCATGAATAGACTAAAGACATCGTACTTACGCGAATGTACAGATAAATCTACATTCTTCATGCCCAAAGCAGAATGTTATACATGAACGTATCGAGCCGTGTTTTCTCTTCTCGAGAAAACTACGACAAATGTCGTTTACAAACACTGGGTTTTTATGCAAAGAGACAAATATACCTCCGAGAAATATATGATATTTTACGACATAGTTCCACATAAGTTACTGATGCTCAGAACAATACATTACATTTACACCATACGATACATATTTCAAAACATTTCAACATGAACGATCTTTTTTTTTTTTTTGATATGACAAAAAAACAGAAAAATGGCGAAAGTACAACAGGACGATTACTATGTCGAGAAAATATAAAGATTTCTCGGATTCCTTTCACGTCCAAAGAAAGCAACGCATGCGTCGTATCGAGAGTGAATCCGGATATGAAAAGTACACAAAACTAATACTCACGTTTTAAAAGGTGTAGTTCCTTTCCTCTTTGCGAGAATTTGAGAAAATACTCCAATCTTTCGTCTCTTTCACGTCGATATCCTTCGTCGTAATAAAACCAAGTAAGCCGCTCTCGCAGAGATCTTCCAATGGGAGAAAAAAGCTTCGTTCGAAGGCTCGACAAAAAAAGCCTTGTCAATGACGTTTCAAATCTCGGTTTTTTTCAATTTCAAAATTTTTATCGCTTATATCGCTTTTCTTTCAAGACAGAGATGGAAAGTACGATTTTCTCTTGTTTCACGCACGCGAATACCCAAACACTCTACCGCGCAATAAACTCAAAATTAATTTCGTGAATATCTAAATCTCGCGCGTTTTGTATCCTAAGGAAATATGAAAATATGTAACGCGTGCGCGTGTGCATGCAGAAGGACAAGGAAGAGCAGAAGAAAACAAGAGAAAGAGAGAACAAGGAAAAATATGTATAAAACGTGCAACAGTTCAAAAAAACGAAAAAATAGAAAAAAATCACTCGGCCCAAACCACGTCCGAACAGTTCGGGGATTCGAAGACAACTGAACCTGCCAGCGGACTTTGGAATCGCTGAGCGGATTCGGTTCGCCGACTCGAGTTTGTCGTTCTCTTTCTAACCTCTCTCCCTCTCTCTTTCCAACAATACATGCATACACCACATATTCCACACAACGTACACACCTTCCTTTTCTTTCCTTCCATTTTTCTCGCTATTTCTCTTTTTATACATCGTTTAGTCGTTCGTGGACACTCAGTTTTACTGCCAGGTAGTAGCACCGCACTGTTTTCCCTCCTACCACTCACTATGTCACTGGCCGTACACTCTATCCGCGCGCGCATACACATACAAACATTTACTATGGTCCGTAAATTATCGGATACTTACTCCTTTCTGCACAGATCTATACATCTTGTTTATTTTATATTATTTTACATATTCAAGCATGTTTTTAGAAGGACTATTGAACTTAAAAGGACAACCGATCACGCAATCAAGTATATATGCGGATATTTTTTTCTTATATAAAAATAATGTTTTCTTGGGATATTGTAATTACAAAAAATTACTATCAATACCATATTTAAATATTACATCACAATTAAAGTTACGTCACAATCAACGTAGTGCCATAACGAATTTGTACATATTTCGTAAATGAAATAAAAAAAAACAATAACAATATAGAGCTCGAAAAGGATGGAGAACATTAACATAACGTAGGAAAATATTGATACGTTTTAATGACAAAAGCAATCGTATTATATGTTTTCTATATATATTTTTCTACTTGTATTATATATTTTCTATGTTCTTATTAGATTTTATTTCGGATATTTAAATTGAAATATAATAATTGAAACATCAAAACTAACTTGAAATTTATTGTAGATAAGATATTTGTGCGAAAGTTTAATCGACGGTTTCATTCCTATACTAACCTTGATAATCATCCGAAAGTCTCGTCACGATGGATCCGCACCCACGACTAGAGAAATCGTCGTAAATCATGGACGTATTGAAAACTTTCCACGATAAATTATCGAATGTGCCAATGATTCGTTAATTATCTTCGCGAACATCAAGAATTTTGAATCATAATGAGAAATGAAAAATTAACGATAATAACTACAAGACTACTGTAATAGTGTGATAAGAGAAGGATTCATAGAAAAAATGTTGCTTCTATTGCACGCATAACGAAAAATAATAAAAAGAAAAATTGGCCGAAATCCAAACGGCCTTGATACATAATTACTACGTAATTCCATATAATAGTATAAACTTGATTCTTGAAGTATGTAGATTTGAATAAAAACAGATATTTTCGAGATGAGAGTAAACGAAACTCCACAAAAGATAGACATGCGATGGCCTTCGTTCAAGGTTTTGTAAACGATAATAAAAATGAAACGCGACGTCAATGACTTTGTCGTCATTATTGTTATATAGAAAACACTTGTTAATTATTAACAGTCCTATAGGGATACATAAATTAATTCAATTTATATATGACTTCGAGGTTGTAACGTCAACACGTCGCAATGAATTTAAAAAAGAAGAATTATTATGAACGTAAGTAACGTTACTTTTTCATTGATGTATTACTGTTTTCGAACGATTATAATTCTAGATATTGTACTTTAACATAAAAAAGTTATGAAAAATTGCAAAAACGAGAGAGTATTTCCAACTTTTTCACCCGACAATAAGAAATTTTTATTATGCTATTCAATAGAATACATACAAAACTGAAATTCTAAGAGAAAAGAATTATTAAGAACATTTTATGATAAAAATCATTACAACTTCTTGATTAAACAAAAAATGATACTGAGAAAAATCATCGGTTTAAAAAAAAATTATTATTAAGAATGGACCGCAAATTTAAAGGCAATATAGAATTTTATTAATTTTATCCACATTACAATATTTGCTACCTTTTACAAACAAAAAAGTATAAAAAGTGTTTTGCCTCACATCGATTATACTAAAGATTCATTATGTGTATTAGAACGATCGGTGAGTATATAAAAGTGTGTATACAGAAGTATAACATACGTCAAAATCCAATCGAGTTGTCTTCATTCGGTGCTGAATGTTTGAACGTATTATCTTAATGTATTTTCTTCTTCGTTTTGTCTTCTATCGTATTTGTATCAATGTGTGTTTTACGCAGTACCCGTGTCGAGATAACTACTTTATATAAAGCTATATTCTTAAAATTTCTTATTTAAATTTGATTACTATTATTAACACCTTGTTGATTCATAAAACATTTCTAATCCAGAGGATTTTTATGAACAGAGAATATTTACAGACTTGATCATGATTTCATTTTAAGCGCAGCTTGATTAATTCATGCTAATTTATATTAATTTAGATTAATGTAGACAGACAACACTAATATGATGATACTAATGATTAATATGACATTTTATATAAGTTGCAAGTTCATAAAATTCCTTTTACTAATAAATAATAGCATAGATGCCTACTTCTGACAACTTAAAATGTTGCTAGAAAAATATTCACAAAAGAATCATACAAAATAATACTTTCCAACTATTTTCCACGCTTTTTCGGCAAGATAAAAAAATTAAATAACGATATGATGAATATTTTGATAAAGTCTACGACTCTTGTTAATGGTGGAACTACTCGAGCTATTTTGGTGACAAACACGTTCGTGTGAATCCAATGAAAAGTTACCGTAGCTGTGTGGAAAATATATTATCGCAGAAGGACGGTAGTTGGTTATCCGATTACGCAAGAACACCATGTATCGGTATTTATACAAAGTAATCATGAATGCTAGGAGCATCGGCAAAACCAAATCGTTTCGCAAAGATGCCGAAGACGTGACATTACGACTTGTCGCGAGAAGCGTGTTCTTTTCGAAGCAACATATTTCTACTAGCAATTCAATGTTTACAAATAAGTACTGTGATTCTTCTCATTTATCCTTACCAGAAAAAAAACGATAATATATCACATGTAGGTAAATACGTTAAAGACATATCAATAAAGTGGTTTATTTTCTATTGTTTAAACAAACATAACTTCGATTAAAATATTTGAAAAAGAAAGAATCGTGAACGAAAAAAAAAACATTGTTACGTTTTGTTGCAAAATATAATCTTTGTAATTTTATATTCTTCTTTTTTTTTATTAGAAAACTAATCGATGTAATACGTCTATAATCGCAAGAGAAAGAGAGAACCTGCTCCCAATAAGAATGAATCTAAAAACTTCCTGAACCTATAAATTTGTAAGCTAAATTATATAAGCTTAAGGGGGCCAATTAACTACGTATAATTTTTTATTTTTTATAAATATTGCTTTTCTTTTAGATATAATTATTAACAAGATAACGACTTAACAGCTGATCATACTTTCTTTTGCAAAGCATGATTTAAAAGAAAATAACTTGCCAGGAGATGAAAGCGAATTCTTCTACCAGAAAATCCTAAAAGAAAATTTTTCTCAGCAGTAAAACAATCGGTATCTTATATCGGACGAATAGATGTAGCATCAAATATTTAAATGCGTAAGGTATTTGTCACTTTTACAATATTACGTAAGATCATTGGTATCCTTATAATCCGAGAAACCATGGCCTACTTCGAAGTATTCACAACTTATCCGCGATACGACCCACCGATCATCAATTCGCAATACGATTGACCAAATTTCTTATATTAATTTATTATTAATTAATTTCATTATTAATTTATTATTACACATTTTTGCAAGAAAAAATATAAAATAAAAATTTCATATCTTTTTAAGCATAATCGTAGTTTTTTATTATTATTTCGTATTCATTTTAAATTTCATTTGATTATTATACATCCTCTGGAGATAAAAGAAAAGAAATAAGTTAACATTTTCTCTAAATATATAATTCGACAGACTTTAGAAGCTTCGTATAGCTTCTTCTTTTACAAATATATACATTATAGTGTATTTATAAACATATCAGTATAATTTCTAAAATTGACTTCTGTTAAATATAGACGAATACTTACGTATTTCTCATTGTTATAACTACTTTTATTACTTGACATAAGTTGGACAATAAATCAACGTTCTCCTATATATTTTTAGTTAAAATTTTTTGTTAAATGCGTACAAATACGTCCAGAATTTCAAATAGTTTGTTAATACACTCTTGATTTTAACATTAAATATAAGCCTTAAAATGTCTACGTGAATTTATAGTGCAATTTTATTAGCAAAATTACTGCAAAATTTATTAGCACAACGATTTAAAATAAAATTAGAATAAAAAATAATGAAAAATAGTACATATTAAGAAGTGCTACATTAACATTATCGGTATTTTTTTATCATGTTATACACTTCATTTGCAAAATAACTACTTACCATGACAGCAATATTATCAAACATTATGCTATATTACCTAGCGGAAAAATTAGAAACTATAAACTCAATAATAATTTATACTATACAGCGATAGGTGGCACGATAGACTTTCTCATGTAGTCACAGTAACATTACGTGACCAATTGCTACTTAACGTGCGATTTTGTCCAGCCAATCCTGTTCCAGCAATACTCGTGGCTATGATCTTTAACAACGCGGGAACGCTTTAGTTTTTTCTTTTCTGAGTGTTGTCAAGTCTAATTATACGCTTCGTTTTATTTAATCCCGTATTAATATAAAATATAGTCATTGTTTTGTTAAGAAAAAGTTTAACTGTTATCCTTCGCAGTTAGAATTACTCGATTGACTCGAAATTCAAGTGTAAATGTAAATAATATTTTAGTAATAGCCAACAAAAATATAAATTTAATAAAATTTAGCAATAAAAATAGATTAATTTCTAAAAAAAAAGAAGAAGAATTATCAAGTACAACAAGACATCTTCTCTTATAAAGACATCATCTCATCAAGCACAATGCATCATGTGTATATCACTGCCCGTGTTCGATGTGTGTCAGGGTATATGAATGGGTAAATGAAAACCACCCAATATATGATAAGTTTCGTATACAATTTTACCAACAGAGAGCGCGATGATAATAGCAACGATACATTTCTTTTGACAACGAAAATATATATTATTTTTCATAAATTTGACATATCCTATATGTCCTATATTTTCAAGTATACTTCATTTATTTATTTTAAACATAGTGACTCAATTAAATAATATCAAAAGACGTTATCGAATAATACAAATTAATAATGATATTTACAATTTTTAATATTTCCCGTACAGCATGGTTAAATAGCCAATGGTGTAAAAGAAATTATACTGACGACCAATTAGAACGTTCATAATAAAACTTTTTTAAAATACTACAAAAAGTAAGATGCAATTACATTCAAGGTAACTCTAATCTTCGTAAGTTAACTATGTGAATTTGACCATTAGATATTATGATATTTTAATTTAAGAATGGAAATAAAAGAAGGGAGCACAAATTCATTTCGCGAAATATGGATTATGTAACTCAATTATTTTCAATTTTCGAAGTTAAAACTAAATTTTAGAAGAATCTCACATTGATCGATGAATTTTGGTTTAATAATTTAATTTACTTTAAATCTTCCTCGTGTAATAATTGTACGCATATATACTTAAGTATTCTATTAGTCGTAATTATTTTCGCTCGCACAAGGATGACGTATGGTTAAACAATTATTAGTTGGAAACTCCAAAATCCTATGGATGAATCTACGATTCATCTTTTGTTTATACTGTATATACGTCACGTATAAGAATGGTGTAAATTGCAGTGCAATAAGAAAAGCTGTTTAGAATTCAGCTCCTAACAGCAGTAAAAACGGTAAAAGCGCCCTGCTGGAATTATTCCTAATTTCAACGGAAAAGAATTAACAACTGTGATTATTCATAATTACTCAATACTCTTTATAAACAGGAAATAAACTGAGAATATTTTTGTCATGAACCAAAATTCGTTTGCTTAAAGTGAAAACCTATTCAAGAGAACGCAATTTATTATATATTCGTATATAGATAGAGAATATGAAGAAACACATAAACAATGGCAGCGTCAATGAATGTTCAACAGAGAGAGGCGAGTGCGAGGGAGTTAGTTTCGTGCAGTTGGAGAGGCTACTTTGTACTTACGTAGGTGTCGGGGAAAAGGAGGAGAAGGGAGCAGGTTGCGCATGGTCGCTTGGAGGGATTGCGTTGAAACTTTCGTCATGGTATGTCTCCCTCCGATCGATCGTAGTAGGTGAAAATACTTATTCCGGTAGGTTCGTGAAGAAATCAGCGCGAAACGATATTATGTTCCGCTATATATCAAGGATGTAAGTAGGTCTCGCGGAAAATACATCCGACGAAGCATCAAGGTGCACGTAATCCTTTTTTCGAACGGCAATAAAACTATTCTTTGTCGCGTGTAGAATTATTTTATATCGGCCGAGCAGTCGCCATCTTGCCTTACTGGGCGGACAGAGAAAGAAAGACAGAAAGAAAGAAAGAAAGAAAGAAAGAAAAAGAAAGAAAGAGAGAACGGGCCGTGGCTGTGGTATAGATCGTCATTGTGACAGCTTGGGAAAAGAAGCGTTCGATAGACCGTCGGTCTTGATGCGGTGCGCGCGTTCATCGCGTCGCTTGTGCTCTCTACGAACGTAGGGAGAACGTATCATTTATAGAAGAGAGTAACGAGCTCAAATATTGGAAAACAAGAGGAAGACTCTCTGAAAAGTGTGAAATCTAAGAAGGTGGCATAGAACGTACTGAAGGTAATGGCAATGGAGACGCCGAGAGAACGAGAGATAGCCGCGGAGGATAGTATTAAGGTAGTCTGCAGGTTTCGACCGTTGAATGACTCTGAGGAAAAGGCTGGCTCAAAGTTTATTGTCAAGTTCCCATCCGGTGGAGAGGAGAATTGCATCTCGATTGGGGTATGTTCTTATTTCGTGGAGCTAACACTATTGTCCTTTTCTTCTATTCCTGCCAAGTCTCTTATTAACGTAACGTTCATCACCCTAATGTCGCGATATTACGATAGACAACTGTTTTTGAATTGTTTTATTTTCTTTTTTTGTATAATTCGTTGTTTATAATCGTATAAACAGATCCTGATTAAATTGTCGTTGAACTTCTTTTTCTTCCTTCAAACGATTGCAGCCTGTTCATTTTACGTTTTCTCTTTCAATTGTTCGAGTTAAAGACAACCTTTTAATTTAGATTCAATCCTTTGTGATTTAGATTTAATATAATTTTTATACTACATTCCTATATGACTATAAAGGATATATACATGCATGCGTTTATTTCTTCTCTTTTTACTATCTGTACATATAAATATATAATATGATAATCTTTACTATTTAATGAGAATATAAATACTAGTAAATGTTATTATAACGTAAAGAAAATTATAAACTTACAATGCTACATACTTGAAGTTACAGCATATATAGGTATCATTTTCTATTATTTATATTTGACGTTATTACTTTTTTGCTTTTATACAAACATATATTTTAATTATCTATGTATGTACATATTTATTTATTTTAGGGAAAAGTATATCTTTTTGATAAAGTATTTAAACCAAATGCTACGCAAGACAAAGTATACAATGAAGCAGCTAAATCTATTGTCACAGATGTATTGGCAGGATATAACGGTACCATTTTTGCTTATGGACAAACATCATCAGGTAAGATATAGTTTATAAATTAATAAATGTACAATAACAGATGATTTATTTGTATTTTACTAAATTTTAACTTATTATTTCATAGGAAAAACCCATACAATGGAAGGTGTTATTGGAGATCCTAATAAACAGGGTATCATTCCAAGGATCGTTAATGATATTTTCAATCATATTTATATTATGGAGGAGAATTTAGAGTTTCATATTAAAGTATCTTATTTTGAAATTTACATGGACAAGATTAGAGATCTTCTTGATGGTAAGTACTTGCTTGCAATCTTATAAGTTACTATTAAAAAATTCAATTTTGTCTCATTTTTATAACGGTTATATATAAATATGATAAAAAATAAATCATATGTTAAATAGTATGATATTTAATTGTCAAGTTTATTATAGTAACGTATATATTACACATGATATATATATTATTCTGTTTTTCAGTCTCTAAGGTAAACTTAAGTGTGCATGAAGATAAAAATCGAGTTCCGTTTGTAAAAGGAGCAACTGAAAGATTTGTATCTAGTCCGGAAGAAGTTTTTGAAGTAATCGAGGAAGGAAAGTCTAATCGGCATATCGCTGTAACCAATATGAATGAACACAGTTCTCGTTCTCATTCAGTTTTCTTAATTAATGTCAAACAAGAAAATCTTGAGAATCAAAAAAAACTTTCAGGAAAATTATATCTCGTTGATCTGGCTGGTTCAGAAAAGGTAACAACCAAACGAAATTATCCTCATCATCTGAGAAATCAAAATATTTGATTTTTCATAAATTATAGGTGTCTAAAACTGGAGCTGAAGGTACTGTTCTTGATGAGGCAAAAAATATTAACAAGTCTCTATCTGCTCTTGGTAACGTTATATCTGCGCTTGCCGATGGCAACAAAACGCACATTCCTTATCGTGACTCTAAACTGACAAGAATTTTGCAAGAATCACTTGGTGGCAATGCTCGAACTACAATTATCATTTGTTGTTCACCTGCTAGTTTTAACGAATCAGAGACTAAGTCAACTCTAGATTTCGGTAATATATATGATAGAACAGGAGTCTTGTGTTAATATATATACCACTCTTTTGTCGTTAATTAAAAACTACGGTATTTATTTAAACACTTGTTTAAATAAAAGATATTTCTCTTGTTATAGGTAAACGTGCCAAAACTATAAAGAATGTTGTGTGTGTCAATGAAGAATTAACTGCGGAAGAATGGAAACGCCGTTATGAACGTGAGAAGGAAAAGGCTGCTAGACTTAAAGGCAAAGTTGAAAAATTAGAAGCAGAATTGTCTCGTTGGCGTCAAGGTGAGACTGTAAAACCCGAAGAACAAGTCAGTTTAGTGGAAGGACCTGATGTTATTACACCAATTACTGCATCTGTCGAAGGTAATGATCTGAAAATTAAAATACCGTCTCCCATTATTTATATTAATACTCTAGAAATATGATTTCTTAAATTACATTGATATTTCGAATGATGAAAAATGATTTGCTCTGTACTGCCTTTGTATTGTCCAATTTAATAAGTGATTTCACTATTATTTACTTTATCAGGCAAACTTGACGACGGTCCTCTGCCTGCTACACCTGGTGGTGGACTTATGGCTGGATCTCTTTCGAATGAAGAAAGACAAAAACTAGAAGAAGAACGTGAAAGACTGTATCAACAGTTGGATGACAAGGACGAAGAGATTAATCAACAATCTCAATATGTTGAAAAGTTAAAGGAACAAATGGAAGAACAAGAGGAATTGATTGCGAGCGCTAGAAGGGATTATGAACAATTGCAGCAAGAAATGAATAGAATACAACAGGAAAATGAAAGTGCTAAAGAGGAAGTCAAAGAAGTTTTACAAGCTCTAGAAGAATTGGCAGTGAATTATGATCAAAAATCACAAGAGGTAATGATAGATTAAGCTTAAAAATATTTAATATTATAATAGTATATTCAAAAACAGCAATATTTGATTTAAAGTATTCAGAAAGAATTTGTATACCAAGTTATTAAGAGGATAAAGAGATATTAATGTAGAATAATAATCAATTTGAAGTGTAACTGACTTGCACTCTTTTTTCTTTAGGTGGAATTGAAAAATAAACAGCATGAAAGATTGACAGAGGAACTTCTCGCTAAACAAGCAACATTAAATAATATTGAATCTGAATTGCAACAATTGCGTGATATGTCTGCTCATCAAAGAAAACGTATTGCTGATATGTTTGCTAATTTTTTGAAAGATTTAGGAGAAATTGGAGTGGCTATAGGTGGTGATGAAAATCTTAAAGTAACTTTACTTTGAATTAATTACATAATAAATTTTACCCCAATACATTTAATAACCTTGTGTAAGTTTCATATACGATTTGATCTTTATTTACAAATTAGGTTACACCAGAAAGTAATGGTAAATTGGAAGAAGAATTCACAGTTGCAAGACTCTTCATTAGTAAAATGAAATCAGAGGTAAAAAATTTAGTTCAACGTTGTCAAGGATTAGAGAGTTCTCAAGTGGATTGCAACAAAAAAGTAAGTTAAATTAGTGCGATCTCTATTATTTAAATATATTGCATGCGTATACGTAAAAGTTATTTATTTACGGATATTAGGTTTCTGAATATGAAAAAGATTTGGCGGAATGTCGGCTCCTAATCAGTCAACATGAAGCTCGTACACAAACATTATCAGAATCTATGAAAGAAGCAGAAGCTCGAAAACGTGCTTTGGAGGAAGATGTAGATGCGCTACGGGAAGAATGTGCAAAGCTTAAAGCAGCAGAACAGGTTCAAGCAGTTACTAATAAAGAGAAAGCAGAAGAGAAAGAAGCAGCTACAAAGATGAAAGTAGCTTTAGAAGAGCAAATGGATCAGCTGCGTGATGTACACCAAAAGCAGGTAAAATTATAAAAAATAAATCTACTGTCTATATAAGTAAGAATTTAAAATATAAACAAACAATTAAAATAATGTATTCAACATATCATATATATAAAATTAATATTCAGGTCGCTGCGCTTAGGGATGAATTATCTGAAAAACAAGATTTGATCAGTGAATTGAGAGATTTGAATCAAAAATTCACTTTAGCCCATCAACGAATGCAAGCGGATTATGAACGATTGAAGCAGGAAGAAGTAAATAAATCGGTTAAACTCCAGGAAATGATATTGCTTCATGAACGTCGAGAACAAGTATGTTATGATCTTGTTTGATAAATTAAAATTACCGTTTATAAAAATTTATCTTATAATATGAATTTAAAAACTTTAGGCTAGAAAAGAGCTTAAAGGACTGGAGGATACTGTTTGCAAAGAATTGCAAACACTTCACAATTTACGTAAATTATTCGTTCAGGACTTGCAGACTAGGATAAAAAAATCAATTCACGTTGAGGACAATGAGGACGATGGTGGCTCACTGGCTCAGAAGCAAAAGATTTCCTTTTTAGAAAATAATCTAGATCAGCTTACGAAGGTTAGTATCGCAATTAGAGTAATTATATTTATGTTGTAATGATATAATACACGTGTTCTATTTCAAGCAAGTTTCCATTTGTCACATTTCGTTTTTTATTAGGTTCACAAACAATTAGTCAGAGATAATGCGGATCTTCGATGTGAATTACCTAAACTTGAAAAAAAATTAAGGACAACCGTTGAACGTGTAAAAGCTTTGGAAACAGCTTTGCGAGATGCCAAAGAAGGTGCAATGCGAGATCGTAAGCGTTACCAATATGAAGTAGATAGGATTAAAGAAGCTGTCAGACAGAAAAATTTGGCTCGTCGTGGACCTAGTGCACAAATTGCAAAGCCTATTCGAGCTGGTCAGCATCATTTAAGCAATGTTAACGCTATTAGAACCGGCAATCGTGGTAAGCAATAATTTATCTATATGAAATAAATTATACACATATAGAATAAATTCACTTTACCTGTTACTTTTTTTTAGATGCTCTTAATTAAGATACTACATTATGATTGGGAAATCGTGGGTTTGTTCGATTTTGTACAAAAGGAGTCACTTCAGGCCGCTCTACATTTTAGAGTAAGTGAATGGATTTGTCATGCTAACGATTTTGTAACTTTATTTTCACTATTTTAAAACGATATTTTTGTTACGAATTGACAGAGGTATTAAAGCTGATACTTTCTTCAGAATACTTTTGTATGTCACGAAATAACAAACGAACAAACTTAGCGATATGTTATTTCTTTATCTCTGCGCTTTTTTCTTTCTTCCTCTTCCAAAACCAAATGTAATACATACTTCCAATTCTGTGATCTTTCGGACACGTGGTGTAAACTTTAGGGAAAAAATTAATTCATATATCTCTGTCATATGCTTAAGTTTTTTTCTTGGAGAACGTGGTTAAGAACGTATAGTAATGTTGAGTATAACGTCAAATCCTTCACTTTTGCAGAACACGATCGCAAGAACGCTTTGCGTGCTGAGGTGCTAGGAGATCGAAACAAACCAATCTATGGTGTATTCATATAAATGTTATATTTTAAAGGCAATAGATGTATTATAATCTTAAAAAGCACCGTCACTTCTTTTTTTGTAGAAACAAGCATGTGCTTAAAAGTATACTAATATGAGTGCATCAATTTATCAATGCGCTGCATGTCCTATCCATATATAAATATTTAACTCAATTGCACTTATAAAAAAGGAAATTACCATAAATATTCTCAATTCTTTCTCAATTACACGAAACAATCTTGCTAAAATAGCTTTGTTCTTCTGTAACTACATAGCATAATTTTTTTCAAAAAGTTAAAAATATATAAAAATAATGATAATGATAATGATAGTAAAGATAATGGTAATAATAATGATAATGATAATAATAACAACAATAATAATACTATGCGATTGTTATTGTTATAACATCCGGTCTACCATGGACTTTATTTGTAATATCAAGTATCATTAAACTTACGATAAATACATTCAAAATCGAATGTTTTGGATGGTACTATTAGACTTGGAAACAAAATGTTATTAATTCAGTTAAGAGATATGATCGGATATGCGGCCTTGAAAAGAACAGTAGAAATAATCATGGCTTATAAGTATTCTTAGTTATAAAAAAAAAACTCCCTTTGTAGCTATTGAAGATTACAATTGTCAAGAATCTTATCGAATCTTGGATCTATTTGGTGTACCCACTTAACGATAGTTAAGTACGTTGGTTTCTTACCAATAAAATTGTAGGTCCAAAAGCGAATGATATTTATAAAAAAAAAAATATAGACGAAAAGATCTTTCATCTTCACTTTCAATTTACATATATTATTTTTATATAGCCAATTATCGCAGCATTAAACATTGCTAATTGTTTCACTTATATTAATTTATTTTGTATTCTAATTTATATTAAAGACAAATGAAAGCTGTTCGTCAAACAAATGCTTTGCGTTCTATACAAATATATTAAATACTTATCATTTTTAAAGTCTTTCGTGCTGAATCTAATTTTGAAGTTACCAGTTTTAGATAATTTGGATTTTAATAATAAGATTTGTTTACGTTCTTAAAACTCGTTGTAAACTCTCAAAATTACAATCATATCTCACTTAAAATTATTTTAATGTTAGGAATAGACTATTTAAATAATATTTTTTATAATTGGGATACATATATAAATATTGAAGCCATGTATAGTAAATATAGTTTGCAAATTTTGCATATCCTTAAATTGAAAATAAATTTTTTCTTTTTCTTCTCTCCTTTTCTATTAAATGTAATACAATATACTTTATGAAATTATCCATAAATTATTGTTCCATATCAAGAAACTTTTATTAGATAAAATAAATTTATTTTTTTATTTCATTTTTAAAATTTCTTTCATATAATAGTCTGTTTCATTAGGTCTATCTTATTTTTGTGATATGAGCAGCAAAATTATATTTGTCGACATAGTAAAAACGAATTTGGAGTGTAGAATAAATGCAATTATTTTAAAAATATTCTTGTCAAATATATATAAATATAACTGCATTTGAATGTCTTTATATTAATTTAAATAAACATATTATTATCCATGGTACACTGCTCACAAATAACATAGGTATACATTAATCACCCGAAATGCTTAATGTGTTAATACTCTGTTATTTAAAATCTACAAAAAATGCTGTTAGGTTCCCCTCATTATTATAAATAAAAAAAATCACTGCTGAGTTTTTTTATCATGATTCATGTATTTTTCTGTAACTAATGAATCATGACATAAAATCTCAGTATACCGTAACATTTATTTTTATAGAACATCGAATAAGCATCAATGCTCTTTTGCACTTCCGTATAAAAATAAAGAATCATTGCAAAGTGTACACAGATTATAATTAATTAATACTAATAATCGTAAGCTTCATGGCACTGCATTCAAAATGCAATGGATGTATGTTCCAATGAGATGTAAAGGGTATAGCATCGTAAATTATAAAATAATTCCTATAAAAGGATGACTGAAAGTGTATCTATTTTCTTTTAATGTAGCCAAAATAAACATTTTTCAGACTAAGGAAAATCATGATTGCTCACATTACTATACGTTATATATTCTACAATGTTATATCTCTTATTAAGATAGAATGTTTTACATTCTTTTTTATTCTTTTGCGATGCACAATGTAATTATATATTTAATGAACTACATTTAAAAAAAAATTAAATAATTTTGATCTATGATTTATAAAGATATATACTATTGAATGTGATTGAAAATTAATTTAAATTATCTAAATAAACAGTCTATAACTGGAATGAGCACCCGTATAGCTGTATTCAAATATTGTTATTTATTAGAAACTGAGTGTTATATAATATTGCATTTACATGTAAAGGCATTTTGGTTCTATAAGAAATAAAAAAGATATTGCTATATCCTTTATGATATCTGTTATAAGTCAGGTTATTCTATAACACTTCAGTTATTTTACCCGTAAATATTTAAAATATATTTCATATTTTTATTAATTACTTTAATGAAATATTTCAGTATTTAATTAAACAATCTAGTTCAAAGGATTCTTAAATAGAAATTTAATAAATCAATTAAAAAATTATAACACATAATAAAGTTGTCAATGCAGTTAATATAATTTTTCGTTATATAATAAAGTGTAATCGGTATCTAAAATGATTAAATTTTTGTAAAATTATGTATTCAGTTGGCAATTATACATAAACATAGCCTATTATTGTTAAAGAGGAGGTTGATCTATAGCTGCTATCTTTGTAAATGGAGCAATGCGAATGTAAAAGAAAATAAACAAATTAGTAATAAAATTATGTTTCACTATTTTAATAATTATTAAATATTAAATCATAAAACTTGAAAATGTAATACATTCAAGAGGGTAACCAGGAGGGAGGAAGTCTGCTTTTATTACTTTTTTCATGTTTTTAAAAAATCTAGTTTAATTCAAAAAATAGTTTTAACTCAAACAAGACATTAAAATATTTTATATATTTATGGCCCATCCTGCCAAATTCTTTCCTACTCTCTCAATTCTCTTACCTGCTTTAACATTTGAATCTGTTTACGCCTTTAAATACACATTTTGTATGAACATTTGAAAAAAGACCATGTTGGACAAGTATAACATAGTGTACAATATGTTACTTATATCTCTATCGTTATATATACATATATGCAATATATATATTTCGAAATACGACGCAGTCTACCTTCATATATTTATGTATTTTAGACTAATTAATTTTTGACGTAAAATATTTAACTGCAAATAACTTTATTTTTAAACAGTGAATAAATAACATATTAAATGTCACGATTTTGGATTCGTAGTAACAGAAATTCATAATTGCATGTATTAAATCCTATTTAAAAGCAAATAATTGGAAGTGTATGTAAGATAAATATGATCCTTAAAATGCTACACGAAATATTAATATATAACGAAGTTATTAATAACTAATTTATATAATTATAATAATAGAAATAATGACAATGTTTAAATAACTTTATCTTCGGTAAAAAAATCATTACAAATTGTAAATGGACGATTTTTGACAATATTCTTATCATATAAAAAAGAAAAATTAGTTTTAAATGTTATTGCTTTATTCTTATCTCTAAAGTTTGTCTTGATAAATTATATTATAAAAGAAATTAAAATCATGAAATCAAAACTCATATCGTCAAAATTTACAATAACATTCAATGTTTATTATATCCGAAGTCAGATGCTTTCATTTTATCATTCATTTTAGCCATTTATTTTAAAATGATTTTTGAATTTATAAATACGCCGTTCAGATCTACTTCATCTGAAACAGTTTCAAGGATTGTAGTATGAAGCATTATAATTTCAAAATAGTTAATTCTAAATAATAGATTCGTGTGCAAGATGCAGAGAGGCTTTAGAATCGAGATAATATAAATCGCAATACATATTTGTATTTAATTCTGACTACTTCTAAAAAGTATTATTATGACTATTGTTATCATCGTCGTCGTCGTCATTATCATCATTATTATTTTGTATATTTTTTCGTACCAAGATGTACCTTTAAGCATTTGTGTATCCTACGTGGGATGTATCCAACACAAAGAGATTATTAATGTTCTTGTTATTGTTGTTGTTGTTGTTGTTGTTGTTGTTGTTGTTGTTGTTCTTCTTCTTCTTCTTCTTCTCCTCCTCCTCCTCCTCCTCCTCCTCCTACTCATTATTATTATTATTATTTACATAAAAGAAATAACTTATGCATTAAAATTCCATAAAATTCCATAAAACTAATATACTCGTGACTATTTATTTAAAATATCATAATAAATATAATCCTAAATTTACTTATATTTTTGAATGTCCTAATGTACATTAGAACATTTTAATATTACTTTCTGTTAAATATTGTTGTCATTATCATAATCTGCTGCATTACTAGCGGTATTAATGTTATGATTATAATTAATATAAAAATAATTAGTATTATATTCAATTAAGATGCCCGTGCTAAGCAGTAACTTGAAACATTCAATAAATTTATCGTTGACCGACTTATCTACAAAGCTGAGTAATAAACAAGATGAATTCGATCGTGCGCCTACAGTGAGCGAAGAGAAGTATGATTCCAAAGTTTTGATAGGAAATTGGTTTAACCGTCGCGTATCTTACATACCTTCTAATAAGTGGATAACAAACACACAAACAATATATAAGCAACATTATAAATCTTATGATATTGACATATACAAGAAAGATCAAGTACCATTTTGGAATAATAAAATTAAAAATGAGGTAAGTCATATATGATAAATATCTTAATAATAAATGTATTTATTATTACGTCTAAATTTCACTTAAATATTGTGCAATATTTTATTATAAATATAAAGTACTATAAAGATTTACTTAAATATTTCAATTGAATAATTTCTATATGTAAAAAGGGTTTATTCAAAGGTACCTTAATGGATAATCATGGAAAGTCATATTACAACAACATGACCACAACATATGATTTAAGCTATAGAATTCTACCTACACAATCACAAAAATCACATTTAAGGATTTACAATATAAGGTAATATTACGTGTATATCTGACACATAGCATTATCTTACAAAATATGTATTTAAGGTTGCTAATTTGTTATACAATACTTTTTTTAAGAAACATATGTATTAAGTAATAAAATTATATAAAATAAAACAATTGAAGGAAAAATAGATGGTTACCAGAACAAGATTTAACAGAAGATTTTGGAAATTTGACAAAAATTGGTATAAAGGATGCATTACAAATTTGGTGGGACAGTACTTCAAACGAAGCAACACAATTTTGCAGATGGAGAACTACGTATCAAGATGAGTACAAAGCTCATGATATTTCACTTGTAAAGAAAAAGTAAGTTTTACTTTTCTAAAATGATAAAATAATGAACTTTCAGTGGTTATATTTAATAAGTAGTATGTACGTATCTATTACTAATTGTTTCTAAAGGTTTCATAGACAACAAGTGAACATGAATGTACCATATTTAAATAATCTTGGCCATATTGATGATTATTCAAATAGTTGTCCAATTACTTTTAAAAACTCAAGTAGTAAAATTGTAAATTAAAATCGATACATCTACTAAGGTATTTTTTTTGTATCATACTTCTAAAAGATAATACTTCATCTTATAAACATATTTATTATTGTTTGTAAATTATTCAATTTGTATGATTGTATTAAATTGTTAAAATTTTCTTGTTAAATTTGTACATTTTGTTATATATAATTTAATATAACTTTCTCTAATATAACTTTTATTTCATTTTTATTTTATTGCTTCCTCTCAGGGTTACAAGAATGTTAAAATAATGTTCTACTTACAAACTATTTTAACTTAAACTTATATCTATTTTAATCGTGTACCACGGCTTCATGGCAGTACATCACTGTGCATTCATTTTTTCTCATATTTATTTACATAATATGTATATACAATATGGAAAGGTCAAGATTCTGAATTATGTTTTGTGATTTATTTATTTACGATACATTCCATAATTCATATTTTTATCCTTATTATTCCATTTTTTTAATTCTTCCATTTCCTTTTCTCAATTTATTGTTTTTTCCTTTTCCTTTTTTCATCTTTCTTTCCCACTCCTCTCACCCAACCACTCAGTTCATACTCATTTTTTCCACTAACTTTTAAATATCTTACTTATCATGTTTCCTCTCCCCTTCTTTTTTTCCCTTGTATTCTTTTTCTCTTTTCTTCTTTTCCTCATTTTCCAGTTTTACCTCTTTTAATTTTATCCTTATTACAAAAGCATATTTTCACTTTAATAAACATTTTATTTAACTAAAATCTATTATTATAATTTACATTTCTGGTTGAAATACTAAGCTTTAATATATGATAGAAGGAAACTAAATTTTAATCTGTAAATTACTATGCATTAAATTTATAAAAAATATGAAACCGAGTAAAAGAAAATATAATCTTTGGTAGTTTACAAAAGTGTTGCATATAATGAAACTATAAATATTTTCATATTTTATTTACTTCCAAAACACATTAGAAGATAAATCTTTTTTTTATCAGAAACAAGTACTATATCAATTATTATTGAAAATACACGTGATTGCTGCAGATATTAAACATTATTTTTATAAACATGAATGCACATCCAAATAAGTCAATATTATAAGATAAAAGCAGGAAATTCTTAGTGCAAAGTAAATGCAACAATTTCTATTTTTAATATCTTGATTGAACACATTATATTGTTTTTATCACAAATTTTATGATTTATAGATGTATCAAAATTGTTTTTATATCAAATGCATAAATATCATTGCATGTATAAAAACAGTACTTTGATTACATATTCCAAATCGTACTCTGTACAACAACATTTCTTATATGTTTATTTAGATAATTACCAGGCTCTTAATAATACGTTGTGATATATTGGCAGTATATGTAATGTTATCTATAAATAGCAAATAGAGAAATGACATACTGTAATTAGAGGTAATTGTAAAAAAAAAAAAAAGTAAAACAAAAAAGATCTTGACTATCAATACTTCTCAACGCAACAAAGTGGTACACACCACAATCATATTTAATATAAGTGAACCACATAATAATGCATGTAACCAAACAGGATTGGTTGATACTGTTGTATAAGTTGGATAAGTTTGTACATTCATTGAATTTCCAATTTCATCTGTGCATATTTTTGGATGTTGTGAACAACACTCATCAAAAATTGTATTATTCTTTGGAAAATGTGCTGTTAATGTTTGCTGAGGAAATGAATGACTTTGTGAGAATTTCAATGTTTGATGGCACATTGGACTTTTTGGTTTTATAAAAGAACACGATTGAGTAGGCTGACAAAAACGTCTAACGGATTTTATAGTATTTTGCTTGTGACCATAATATGACAATGATGTATCCGAAATAATTGAACATTGATCGAATTCGTGAATAGAGGGTTCTCTGGAAGGAGCACAATTAGAGCCAACAGAACCAAAACCAGAACTTTGACTGGATGACCTTGATAATGATGGTGCATCCATACCTTCTTGCCAATATCCACCGGCAACCCATGATGTTTGTGTTACTGATTTTAATTTAGGTGGTGATAAAATATTCTTTTTACCAAACGTATTATTTGATCTTTTAAATAGATCAGAACTAACTGTACTATAGATTTTTTTTTCAAACATTTTGGGTGTTCTTATTTGACAATTTGGTAAATTATCGTCTAATGAAAATATACTGAGCGTACTCATACTGTCATCTAATCCAGAGTTATCAAATTGATTTCTTTTGAATGACAAGGTAGAACGAATATCTAAATTATTCGTAGGTGCCGATAATTTTGGAAATTCTGGACCAGTCCTATAAAGCCAAAAGAACATAAATTAATTTCTTAAAGTATTCATACTTAAGTTGAATTAAATGTTAGTAAAATACATACATTGACGATAGTGCATGCATTGTTGTATTAATGGTGTCAGGAATATCAATTGAAACAGGAGTCATTAAATATTTTGTCATGTTCACTGAAGAATGAGTAGTTTCATTTGAATCTGTTTCATCTTTTTTAAGAAACTTTCGTATGTTTCTTTTTATTTTGATCTCGGGAAATATTTGTGCTTTTGAATTTTTTACATGTGTTTCTATTTTTTTAAAAAAAATATCTTTCTTTAACCTAATACTCAATTGAGGTTTTATATTCATAAAGCCTATAATAAATGCAAAAAAGACGACCTAAAACATTTAAAATAAACTTGTACTTATCAAATATAATAAAATATATACATATATAATATATTATAAACACATCTATTTAACTTTTTATTATTTCTTACTTTATACACTTCTAAATAATAATTTTTTAGTACATACCATATGATATTGAGTTATATATTCAAGCGAAAACCAGTTAGTTTGAAGATTTATTTTTAGTAATTTATATTCTCTAAAAGGTATAAGTATGATTATACAAATCCATAAAAAGGCCAGTAAAATATCAGAATTTCTTTTTTTTGCTGCACTAGTCCAACACGCACATAATTGAAAAAATAATCCTCCAACAGGTAATAGTAAAAATTCAGTATCATATACAGTAACTGAATCAAAGATTGTTGAGAGGATTCTAAAAATTACTTCAAATCGTTTTGTGTTCTGAAATTGAATAAACCAAGACTGAAATTAAGATTATGCAACTCTAACATTTTTTTAAACTTTTATTATAACAAAAAACTATGATATCACTTACATTGAGAAATGTGTGTATAGGTTTTTGCTTAAAAAACAACATTTTATAATGAGCAAGCCACATTGTCTGTTTAGCCAATACATCTTGTACTATAGCATTACAATTTATACAAAGTGGATATTTTTTTTCCAAAGAGTGTTTAAATTGTTGAACTTCTTGATCATATTTCTTTTCATTGGCTGGTTCAAAATTTGAAAGCTCTGCTAATTTAATTTTTTGATGCTTATTGCATTCCTTACAAAGAGTATTCTTGTGAAACAATTCCATTTTAGATTGACTTCTACAATACTTTACAGAGTTATTAGTAGAATCTTTATATAGCTCTGGTATATCATACATATAATCACCATTCTAAAAACAAATAATAAAAATTCAAAATATGAAATTCACAATTTATGAAAATTATTAGTTTTATTATGGTTAAAATATCAATTTAATTTTATACTTATTAAGCAATAAGTGATTATTTTTATTATAATTACAGAAACGGTATATTTTATAAAATTGAAATTAGATATTAATTTGTATAAAAAAATAATCTATATTACAGAAAATTATACAACAAAAAATCAAAAAATAAATATAGCATAAAAAAGATTACAAATTTGAATATGGGTACTTTAGAATTTAATTATATTTATTATATAAGTGCAAATTTACCTCAGAAAAACCATTAAACTGTTCACAGAAAGGACATAACCACCATTCGAGTTCTTGTCGTCTTATTTTTGTATTATTATTGCAAAACCAGCAATTTACCTTCATAGGCCATCTTAACCTAATGTGAAGAAGAAAAAGGATTATATGAATAACTAGTGTAGAAGCTTTCACTTTAAAATATCACAATTTTCCTATAGATGTAAGTTCTTACTTTAGCTTTTGGAAGACAATAATACACGTGATAAACACTAAGAGAATAGTAATAAAGATGGATATAAAATTACACATCAAGTTATGCTCAAATTCCATTTTGTCATATTATAAAATAAATGGTCCTCATTTAAATTTTAAAAAATGCAGACTACCCGCGTTTTCAACGTCGGGAATTTTATTTAGCATCTCCCGCCAAGTTACCAAGTCCTTTCACCTTAACCTAATAATTGTAGTCATATTAAAATCATATTCTTTCTATTCTGTGTACATTATCGATAGAGCATTTATGTATTATGTAACTTTACTGTAAAAAGTAATAGATTTTCATCATAAAACTAAACCACGAATTCTTACGAAAATAGCTTAATTTTTAATAACTATAATACTTACTACACATAAAGTTCCTTTGCAATGTTCACTGTTTTATAATATCATAATACATAAATATATATATGTATATATGTGTACACACACACACACAACACACAATGTATTGTGTCCATAAAAAGTATTTACTTACACCAATCAGCTTGATTCTTCTGCATATTAACAAATCATGTTATTGCACCGGGTGGATCCTTGAATATTACGTAGTTACATGGATTCCATTGGGTTCTATCAGATTCTATGGATTGTTCGCATTTTGAAAACTGGTGATCATCTATGATATTATTTAATTATGGCCTAATCATGGCACTGTGTGTTGTAAGGTTATTCAAATACGAATATTTAATTATTAACGATAATTAGATAAAATGGATGCTAGATTAGTAGTATTTAGATTAAAAATTAATGTTAATTATAGTTGATTATAGTGAGTAGAACGCAAAAGCGCAGTTAAAGATTAATTCATATATTTTCATAAAGATATAAGCTTGATCGTACGTAGTCTACTTGATTCAAGGTTATGTTAATCACAAATCATTGGATTTAATAAGATTATTTATATATAATCGTAAATTTATATCAGCATTTATACCTGTGAGAATAAATCATGTCTGATGATAAAACAAGCTTGCCAGTGGCTCCAAAGGATTTATGTTTCTTCGAGCATGAATTTATTCAGGTTATGTACAATTTTCCAATTGTATTCCAAAAGTTATAAACAATTTAACAGAAATTTAATAAAATTCAATTGTAAGTACAAATGTGCAAATATTATTTATTACAGAGTAATTTTAATGTGGATACTTTTCTTCATGATCACCGAAAAGTTATAAAACTTGAAACTATGAGAGATGATTTAGGCATATATTTAAAGTTATTAAGATCTGCAATGATCGATTTAATTAACAAGGACTACACAGACTTTGTTAATCTTTCAAGTAATCTTATTGGTCTTGACAAAGCAATTAATGGCTTGGAAATGCCGCTTAGCCAACTTAGAGAAGAAGTCATGGTAATATAATCTTGATTTTTTATGTCATAGTATTATTATATCTATAGATATAGATCTTAAAAAAGCATTGATAAATGGATAAATATATTATCTCAAAACAATAAGAAAAAAGTCGTATTAAATAAAAATCTGTAGCTCTCATTTTTGAGATAAAGTCAGTTATATTACAGACTATAAAATAAAGAATATTCTTTCAGATTTACTTTGTATATACGAGATATTTATCCATAAATGTTCAAGCAAATATCTTTTAACTAATTGAAGTTACAAAAAAGTTCAATTAGAGAAATTTATATGATTTTAAGTCAGCTATAAAATATATGTAAAATTTTTTCTTGTTTGTGACCTTTTTATGTTATAAAAATCAATATAATTTTTTTAAATGGCTATCTATAATATTTTTGGCATATTTATATAATAGATCTCATTTGATATTTAAATTATATTTAATAAAAAATTGTTATTTTGAATCTGTTACAAGATAATCAGCAACTTAAGAATTAACTAATTAATCCGAAGTATTAATCTTAGGTATTAATTAAATAATTAATCTTAAATATTAATCTTAAGTATTAATTAATTAGTTTTAAATATTAAGTAATTATTAATCCATATTATATAATCCATACAATTTGAAAATTGTTAAACTACATAGTATTTTGAAATCTGTTATGTCGAACATCACTAATCTATAACTCGTCAAAATTCATAACTGCTTGATTTGTAAATAAAGTATTTGTATAATATGAATTACAAATTACAGTATTTATTAGTCAGTTGTTTATATATTATCAATGAATATGTATTATATTGTAAACATCACTATATTTTTAATCTAAAAAATATGTAATTTGATCATTGTTTTTCAAATTGTGATATAGAAAACAAACTATTTTAGTACTTAAAATACTGCTTATCTTGTAAATGATGCATAGTAGCAATTTTTTATTAGATATGATTTTGATTGCAAATGAGTCCTATTGTATAAATATGCTAAAAAAATTATATATATTTAAAAAAACTATGTTGACTTTTATAATTTAGTCACAAGTAAAGAAAAAATTTTGCATGTATTTAGCAGCTGACTTGGAGTTATGCTAATTTCTATTATTAAACTTTCTTGTAACTTCAGTCAGTTATGAAATTTTTGTTCGAACATCTGTGAATAAACACCTTGTATATTTATATAAATATTTGTGTGCATGCGCGTGCCCATGTGTATGCATGCATATACAAAATGTTTTATCTAACTATTGCACTTGAAATATCTTTATCACTT
Organism: Vespula vulgaris; assembly: GCF_905475345.1. Classification (NCBI taxonomy): domain Eukaryota; kingdom Metazoa; phylum Arthropoda; class Insecta; order Hymenoptera; family Vespidae; genus Vespula; species Vespula vulgaris. The sequence continues at coordinate 9,811,161 of NC_066587.1, forward strand.
TTGATGACATGAGAAAATGTCAATGGAAAAAATTGTTTGATCCTAAGGAAGATCCTAATCAATAGATACATATTACACTTTAATCGTAAGAAAGTAATGTTTAAAAAAATAAGCAAATCTTAAATTAAACGATTACCATTACTTTAATTTGAATAAATATAATCTATATAAGTGAAATTATAAAGAAATTATTTAGTATTATTTGAAAGTATATCGAAATTAATGATCCATTTTGAACATCTTTTAAAATAAATGTTTTACGTTGCAAAGTTAGAATTTTTATCTTTTTTGTTTTCTTTAATGGCACTGTTAACCAGGTCATCTAAGGTTATCTAAAAATAAAAAGATTCATATCGTTTTCTTTTTTTTTTCCCCTTGTAGTAATAAAGAAAAATCGATGATCTCGAATCTTTGGAAAAGATGATCTTGAAAACAATGTTATGGCAATGAAAACATTTTTCCCTTAAAATTTATCAATTTCTTCTTTTGTCATTTTATTATATAATTGAAAGCAATAGAGTTATTTCAAATGTTATAATTAAGTGGAATATTCCATATATAAACTATGTTTCTAATTTTTATTATTTCTTATTCTTAGCAAATTCAGCAAACATTAGATGAAGAAATAACTACTCTATCTAATAGTTTGAATGATGATTGCCAAATAAAATTACAAAGACAGAGCTTACACAGTTTGCAATGTGTTTATAAATGTTTAAGAAAATTGTCTTCAATGCTATCAGTGAATAATTATATGGAAAGTTTTACAAAAATTGATATTTTAGAACAAGCTACAGCGGAACTGAATCATTTGAAATTTAATGTATCCAGATGCAGATCAGATATCTCTGTAGATCAACAGACAGTATGTATTATATCTCTGGGATACAATATTTTTTATATTACTTTTTATTAAAGTAAAAATAATTAAAATTCTTTGTCAAAAAACATTTAAAAATAGGTGTAAAAGATCTAATATTATAAATAAATTAATGTTTTTTTTTATAACAGAATTGCTGTATACGAATTGTTCTACTAACATGAAAAATTTTATGTAGGAAAGCAAGAAATTAGAAGATCTCTTAATAACATATCTGAATGAGTTATTTTTAGCCTGTATACATGAAAAAGATTCTAATTTATTAATTCGTTGTTTGAGAATATATATTATGCTTGATAATGTTACAACTGCAGAATTAGTGGTAAAAAGAGATATTATTAGTCCAATTATAAATAATATACTTCGAGACGAAGATTCACAATCTGAATTTAATAATCTTCAAAGTATTTACAATAGATTATTAAATATTTTAAGCGGAGAACTCAAACAACTTTTAGACATCACATTATACTCCAATAGGTATATATATCTTTTATTTTTCTTTTAATTTAGATCGATAATTAATGTTACTGTAGATAGTGTAAATATTCCAATGAAACATTATGTGAATATTACTCTAGGATACAAGTAAAGGGTTTTAATTTCTTAGTAAATAGTTTTTGGATTGAAATAGAGGAAAAAATTGATCAGCAATTGAAACATATTTTTGCACCTGGAAATCCTGAATTATTCCATAAAGTAAGTGATACAATCTTAAAGATAATATAAATATAAAATCTTTTAGTGATTTTCGTATTTTATATTTGAAGAGATATACAGAAACAATGTGGTTTCGAAAAAAGCTAGAAGAATTCTATGATGTACCTGCTCATATAAACATATTGAAAGATCATCTACAATATAAAAATTTTCTTAAAAAATGGAATTTACCAGTTTATTTTCAAATTCGTTTTCAAGAAATAGCTGGTACAGTTGAAATAGCACTTAAAGAGTCAATTTCACCTGAATTGATTAAAGGATCTGCAAATATCCTAATACTAGAAGAATTCTCTCTTCACACAACATCTATTGTTTGGAATTGTTTGCACAAGATATGGTCTGAAAATATATATCTATCTCAACTTTTTCAAGAGTAAATAATATTTTTAATAAGTTTACTTGATAATATTATTAGGTCGTTAATATGAAATTTCCAATTTTGTAGTATAAATTCTCTGAAGTGTTTTTGTGTCTATGGATGTATAAAATATCATTTTAAAGCTTATTATTTGTTCCATTAGATCTTGTCATCTAAAATCATTGGTTTTCTAAGTTTTTTATTCAAGAGGCTTTCATCTCCATTTTCAAATTTTTCATATCACTGACGAATTGTATGTTATTAATTTTAAGCAACTATTATGGTATTATGATTACTTTATCAACGATACAAAAAAGTGCTCATAGATCGCATTGATCCATATCGAAACGTAAACCATGTAAAAATAATGTTAGATACATAAATACAAGGAAATGAAGATCAGATCTAATAGAGTGAATAACCGGCTTTGGAAGAATTTTTCACGCATCCACAAACGTGGAAGCATTTGTAAGCAGGAACAAAAAGTTTCAGAAAATTCATATTCTGAAATGAAACATTTCATACATAACGACTTAATACAATTGTGTCATGTTTATTTATTTATTATGTTTATTCTTATATTTATTCTTATTCTTTATTATGTTTATTTTTTAAAATAACAGATTTTGGAAATTGACCCTGCAAGTATGTTCAAGATATCAAACATGGGCTTGCACAGCAATAAGACAAGTATGTAATATAAATTTTTTCGAATTATTTATTTCTAGATTAATAATTTATAATAAATGTATGTGAATTAATAAATAATATACTTGAATTATTTTTCTATACATGAAGAAGTGGCATGAAAATAATAAGTCTGAAAGTATAGCAAATATTAATCGTTATTCTAAATTGGATTTCTTGATATATTTATACTGTGATGTGGACAAATTTGTGAATAGATTACCAAATCTCTTACGGATAGTTCAGTTAAAAAATCCAAATCCAAATCCTACTATATTTAAATTATTAGAAGGTAATTTATTGATTATAATCAAATATATTCTTTTCTAAAATGTATTTTCTAAATGTTCAAGTATACTTCATTTCTATATAGTAAAATAATCATTATATTCTTTTATATATGTAATATTTTAGATTGTTTGACTGAAACATCTAAAACAATTACAATGATTTTACCACTTACTACAGAAAAAATAGTAAATGAACTTATAATGCATTGTGTGATATATTTGAAACAAGTCAGTGACATTCCAAGATTATATAGACGGACGAATAGAGAAGTACCTATTAAACCTTGTGCATATGTTAAAAATGCATTAAGTTTTTTGACTAGTTTCCGTACTAATTATAATGATTTTGTACCAATGAATGTTACCATATGGTTACAATTAGCACTTTCTTTATTAACAGAACAGTAAGTAAACATAAATAAATATAGTAATTGAAATATGTAACTTTAATAATACATTCCCATTTTAGTTATTTAACGTCTGTAACTGATGTATTGACATCTGTTCAAAAAACTGAAGAGAGTTTAAGAAGATTGAAAAGAATACGCGATAAATCGACAGGAGTACTTTCACCAGATGCTCAAGGAATTAGTGATGATGAAAAAATTCGTATTCAATTACAAATTGATGTAAATGCATACAGTGCAATGGTAAGCATGTATCAAATTATCATAACTTTTTAACATTTTAAGTGTAGAAAATTATATACTATTAAATTATGTAATGTTCCAGATTACTGAACTTAATGTACCAGTTTCAGATATATCTCATTTACAAGAGTTAGCACAAGCTGTTGAAGCAGCTTTAAAAAAATAATATTCTAAAACTATTTATCACTTCTAGCTTGACTCGTGTTGACTTTAACAACAAGTGCAAGAAAAAAGAAATAAAAGTGTGTTAAGGGAACACTATACCTTTTCTTGATTTATTGTATCAATGTGTATGCTTATGCTTAGGTAGGCTGTATCTTCTTGCTATTTACTAACATGTGTAAATCAAAGAATTGAGTTGACATCAAACAATATAAAATCATCAATATTTTCAAAGTAGCTTGCATAAAATCAATACATAATCTGTAACAGTAAAAAACATGCGACTTTTAGATAGGTCAATTACATATATATAACTACGGATATGTATATATATGTTCTTTTTTATAATGAATGAGAATCTATAAATCAATATTATTTTACTAAACAGTTTAGCAGTTAAACAATAAAGATATCAATATATAATTTCTTGACGAAAATATTATACTATTTATACTTATTTTATATTTTAGGAAACAATTTTTTTAGCAATAAGAAGATCCTTTCAAACATACAGAAGCATGTAGTAATTGACACTCATACATCTCTATTGGTGTTTCGTGATTAATTTCTTCTGTATTTAATTAAAAAAAATAATATCTATAAATATATATATATATATATATATATATATATATATATATATATTGTCAATAATACATATATGTACATCTAGAAGCGATAGACCATTATATATTATGTACAGTAACAAGAAAAATGAAAAACGGATTTCACCAATAGAATGTGCATAGACATTAAGCATGTTTTGTATTAAAAATAACAAACGATATAAGGAGATATATTTCCTAGAATAGCTTAAAAAAAGAACTCGCGACAGTAGTTGAGAAACATAATTGTTATCTTAAACAAAAAAGAAAAAAACAGTGAGAAAAGCTTAATAGTTAGATAGATGAGATCAAAGATTGCGTTATCTGATTAATAATCAATGATATATATTTAAATTTTCTAATTTTCATTTATAGTACACAGAGTTCATTTGTTTTTGTGAAAAACACAAACAATTATATGATAAATTTATGCAGTGCATTGCAATAGTTTACAATAAGTTTTTAAAATTTTTAGAAATTCCTTTCTAATATCCTTTTTCATTTCCTTTCACGCGAAAATTGTACTCAAAAATTACCTTTCTTTTTAAACAAGATTTTTATGAAAAAAATGTCATTTCTTTAAAAATTTGTAAAAGTAATAAAGTATTTTTACTATCTATCTTTCAAATTAAAATTGAATCAGAAAAGAAATCAAGATAATTTTTAACATAAATAAACTCTTACAAACGCATGAGGTAGTGAATAGCCTTAATGAACATTGCTCCTTTTACTTCAGTAATTTTTTAATTATGTATAGTTTATAACTATTATTATAGAGTATAATCAATATATAATAACAGTTGTTATGTAAAAATGTATTTGTTTATGAATACAGTAATTTGATGTTTTCCCAAGAAATTTGTCAGATTCAAGGTGGCTTTTGAAAATGTAAGTTTATTATTATCTCTTACCAACAGCAGCATTATGTGTTCGATCGTCAGCCATTTTTCTAATCTTCCATCCATTCTTATTCGCTTCATCCGTTCGTATACATAACCTAGTATGCCCTTAACGAAGCGGTGAATTTAAAGAAATGAGTGTCAACGATTTATTGTGATTGTTATGATATTCGAACTTTGTGTATTGTTCAATATTATAGTAAATACTGTAGTAAACATTATAGTAAACACTTGTTTGATAAGAACGAACTATACATATAACGTATAAATAAATCAAATAAGTGCATTTACTAAGTTAATATTTAGACAATTCGATCTTCCTTCTTTATAAATTTCTTTCTTTGATAAATAAGAAAGTATAAAAGCAAAAAGAATGAGTTATGCAATATTACATCGATTAGTGCTGATACCATATAGGCAGAACATAAATTTTGCTATTTATCGCAAGGTTGAAAATGTTTTTATGTTCTTCCAGGAGAAGATTACTATACCGATAGCTTATTCTGTAAATATGAATGTATGTATTTCGTATAGATCTTTTTATAATAAGTGTCAGCTTCTCAAAAATGTTATTATAACTAATAAGAAAGGAATTCAAGAGAATATTTCTACACTTCAGTTAAAAAAGAGACCTATATGGAAAAATAAATCTGTTGTAGGAGAAGAGGTATCTTTAATTCCTGGAGTAAGTAAAATTCAGTTTTATTTAAGAAGATTACTTAATAGCCTATATTTCTAATTTTAATGTAATAAATATTTTAATGACTGTATATTATATCATTATTATAAAGTATTTATATTAATATAAATATTTATATTTTCTTTATTAGGCTTGGATCATAAAAGCATTAGCTACAGCAGAACAGTATAACTTGGAAAGCTTAGAAATTGGACTTTTGAATCAACAACTATATATACCTCATAAAATTTGTACATCTACAAATCGTAAGTAATAAATGCAAATAAATCTATTAAGATCTAATTTAACATTCAATCTATTTTAATAAAAACAAATTTGAAACGAGCATAATATACTAATACATAAATTACTATTTCTTATAATATTTAATAAATTTACATGATTGTTTCTAACAAGTTAAATATAATGAAAAATTATTGAGGCATGAGAAATATATACATTCATAAGAAGTATTTAAATGTTTTAAAACAAATTTACATAGATTTAAGATTCATCATTATAACTTTTTTATTGATTGGACAAGTAGCGAAATTCACGTGATTAACCTTATCCAATGAACGTTGGACTTAGTTTTATTTTATATCAACCAAGAAATTAGTTGATACAGAATTCCAAATATGTACTATCATTTTGAACAAATATTTGAAAATAATAAGAAATATAAATAAATTATATGTTAAGAAGTTAAAGATAATTATAAATCATCTTGAATTATTATGTTATTTGTTTCTTTCACGTGTCATAAATTATGCGTATTATGTGTGTGTGTGTGTTCTTTTAAACATATTTTTTGTCTTTCGAATTTTTTTATGTGAAACGATAAAAAATTTATTAAGAATGCAAATAATAAATTGTCCTAAAAGTTTCTTTTGTTTTTAAATAATATCAGATAAAGTAGCTGGATACAGATAGCGTATAGTCTATAAATACTCTCTCTCTCTTTCTCTCTCTCCCTCTTTTTCTTACTTTTTTTCTTTTATAGTCTGATGTCGTAAGTCAATCACGTTACCTCGTTGTTTATTATTGTGATTATTATTCATTTCATTTATATTAATTCCATGATAATTTAACATTGGTTTATGCACATAATTTAAAAATTAAATAATTTTTATAAAAACTTATATTCTGGATTTATTATTATAAAATTAAAAGTGTGCGCGCGCGTGTTTTTGTATATGTGTGTTTCGAATTATAAAACAAGATACAAAAAGAGAAATTAAAATATATTCTTAATATAAAAAAAAGTGGAAATATAAAAGTGAAAGTGACTTGTAATACATTATTTGTACAATAATAACTATTACTGTTGTTCTGTAACAGTTTGGCGAAAGATTGAAGTATTCAGTCTATTTTAAAAATGGATAATAATGAAATATCATGCATAGATACTCCTTTTTTGTTACCTTCTGCAAAAAAGGAACAGCATGATTTGATAGAGAAGGCAATTGATTGGGCACTTATGCATGGAATGTGTATGAGATCAAAAACAAATTTTAACAAAAATATGTTACAGTTTGCACCATTTATTCTCTTACCATCACCATTTCCTAGAAAAGAATTTGAAAAAGCTTGTAGTATACAAACTATATTAAATATCCTTATACATAAAGTAGCTCACGATTATAATTTCTTAAAAGAAACTTTACAAGAAACAATAAAAGTTGATAATTTTACTAAAAAGCTTTTTGATATATATGAAACTGTTTATAACGAAGGATTTATGCAGAAAATTTCGTTGGGTTTACTTCGATCAGATTTAATGTTAGATACCAGTTGTGCAAAAGAAAATGAATATAGGAAACATATACCTTATTGTTGTTGGAAGCAAGTTGAAATAAATACAATTGCTTCTGGATTTGGATGGTTGGGACCAGCATCCACACAGTTACACAGATTTGTATTGCAAGAACTTGGATATAAGGATCAGTTAAGTAATCTTCCTGAAAATAATACATTAGGAGAGTTATGTACAGCTATGATTGAAGCATGGAAATTATATGGGAATTCACAGTGCGTCTATTATTAAACAGAAATTTTATATTATACTTGGTAAAATATTTTTTTTATAGAAAGCATAAAATTGTTTTCAGAGCTATTATTTTATTTATAGTAGAAGATGTTTCTTATAATATTTGTGATCAACGTTTTCATGAATTTGAAATAAGAAAGCAAAACCCTGATATAAAAGTAATTCGCCGTACTCTGACTGATATGATTACTCTTTCTAAATTGGGGTTTAATAAGGAATTAATAGTAGAAGATTATGTTGTATCGGTAGTTTACTATAGATGTGGTTATGAACCTGGACAATATCATACAGAAAAAGAATGGGATGTTAGATTATTAATAGAAAGATCTGTAGCAATTAAATGTCCATCTATACAATATCATTTAGCAGGAACTAAAAAAGTTCAACAAGCTCTTGCAAAACCTGGAATTGTTGCAAAATTTTTGAAAGATGAAAAAAATATAATGAACATTAAAGAAATATTCACTGGTAAGTATAATTATAAACACTTGTAATATAGTTTTATTTGCAGGTAAGTACAATATATCATGTATGAATACAATATATATAGATATTGTCATATATATTCTTGAAAGATGGTTATATTATAAATCAATATATATATTATACGTATCTCCTTTTTTCTCTCTCATTTCTTAGGTCTGTATACTCTTGATTTTGATGAACATGGAGATATAGCTATAGAAATGGGTATTCAAAATCCTGAACAATTCGTATTAAAACCACAAAGAGAAGGTGGATGTAACAACGTGTATGGAACAGATATAAAAAAGTTCTTGTTATATATTAAAGATAAACAAGAACGTGCAGCTTGGATTCTTATGGATAAAATTATTCCACCAATTCATTTAAATTATATGATTAGACCAGAAAGCCATAATTATTTAGGGCCAAAAGAATTAGTTTCAGAACTGGGAATTTTTGGTGTTATTATTGCTGATGATAAAAATATATATGTTAATAAAAAGGCTGGTCATATGTTAAGAACAAAGTTAGCTACTGCTAATGAAGGTGGAGTAGCAACTGGTTTAGGTGCATGTGACAGTCCTTTGTTAATAGATTAGTATACTTTTGACTAGTATTCTTATTATTTTGATTAGTATTATTTTCTACAAATAATAGAAAATAAGTAATGATTAACTACCAAGGTAATGTTAATTAACATATAATAATTTTACGAATTTTCTACATTATTAAAAAGATTTATTACAAATAATATTATGTCCGTTTTTGAAGTACGAAACAATAAGTTTCTTTTTTATTAGCAGCTATTTATAAAATATGTAAGGATTTACATAGAATTTTAGAATCATCATACATAATGCAAGAAAATATAATATATTTATATAAAAATTATTGGTATATATTTTGCATAGGTTTATTCTTATGATTTCACTTTGTAATATCTTTATACATAAGACTTTTATATTTAATTATACACACACTTTAATATATAAAAATGAAAATAAAATATATGTATGTATGTATGTATGTATCTACGAACGTATGTATGATAAAATATATTTTTTCATAAAATATATTATTATTACGTTAAATTCATTTAACAAAAATATGTTGTAAATAAAACATTTGCATGAAGCAATAGTATAGTAAATGTTATTAAATATTACTCCAATTTTGTTTACAGCTCTACCAGATGTTATTCATGCAATAGCAAAATATGAAGTAGGACATGAAGCGAGAGAATTATATTTTTTCCGAGAGGGTACAATTGTCATGTGGAATGTTTCTGATTTGGAAAGTGGGAACATATTACAATTTTTAAAACATTATGAAGAAAATAGTTATACATTAGAATTAATTCATGCTGAAAGCGAATTAATGACTTATATGTATACGGAGAGTGGGTAAGTAAATCAAGTCCTAAAATTTGTTGATAAAAAATCGCGTATAAATTCGAAGTTACATTATTAATATATAATTTTACCAATTTTGTAGAAAGAAATGTCATATCAAGGATGGAAATATAATACTTACACGGGATGCTACAAATTTGGAAAAATATACATTTTCCAATGTAATTGCACAGTCTGTAAAACTTGGAATTTGGGAGACATCATTAGGTCATTATATAAATACGGTAGAATTTGTAACAGAAGATTTAAGAACTGGTAAAAAATTGCGAATGTCGCAACGCGAAGTCCTTAGAAAACAGGGTGAATTATTTGCATTAAGACATTTAATTAATCTAAGTTCAGATTTATTGGATACTCCTGATTTTTATTGGGAACGAGACGATCTAGAAAGCTTATATCAACAAATATATGGATACTTCAATATAGCAAAGCGTACAAAGGTAAGATATAGATCACTTCAATTTACATCATGATCATTTGATTCTTTCGCTTGAATCATTCTAATTTATGTATTTGCACAGGTAATGAATGAAAAGCTAAATCATTGCGTGGAGCTCGTCGCAATTCTTTCAAGTCATTTGAGCGATCGACATCATATTCGCTTGGAGTGGATGATCATAGTTCTTATAATGGTAGAAGTTGCATTTGAAATATTACATTATGTAGATAGATATCTTGTAAAATAGATATTACCATAGTTTTCCTATGCATATATTATGCACATATTGTTAATATGTATAGAATTCATACATTCATCAAACTATTGTATATATATTGTAAAATTTATTTTATAAGGCAAATATATATGTTATTTTGTTCATTTTTTGCTGAGGTAATATTTTATTATTTAATAAGTAAATTGTGCGAACATTGTGATTTAAACGTTGTTAAGTCCATTTTCGCTCTTTTTTAAATACTTTTTCTCTATCAGCTTAGAATTTGTTGATGCTATGTTTAACATATGTTAAATAGATTAAAATGTAAAAACACTTTTTTGATTTATTCATAGAAAAGTTTTTTACTATTTCCTATGCAACGCGATGGCAATGACGATGTAGGTGGTTAAATATTTCTCCCCGAGTTTCGTATTATATTTTTATGTCGCTCTGTAAATATCTTATAAAATGGAATTGTAAAAGAAAGTTTTTCGTAAGATAGGACGAAAATAAAATAAAAGAATTCATTGAAAATTTATTTATATTTGATAATTAAAATTGTTTATTACAAAAAAGAAAAAATCCGTTAAAAGTTATTTAAAAATAAAAATAAATCTAAAAATCAATGAAATTGACATGATTCGTCGAGTTTTATCCAGTGTCCCTCTTTCTTTTTTGTAAATTTGAAACGTACTGCAGGCGTTTATACCTAGTGTTTTATCTTGCTGATTATTTTTTATTTCTTTCTTTTTCTTTCACATAAAATCCAATCTAATTTTGATGGGCAATCTATCTGAGCAGTTACCTTATGTTTATTCTTGTATAAAATGTTAAAACTACATGTAAAGTATCCGATATGTTTTACAATTGTTTTTGTTGAAAAAAAATCTTAATTTTAAAGTAAGAACCTTACAATAATTGTTAATAAATGTAGATAAGTTCTTTTTGAAAAAATATGCTTGGAAATAACCATCAAAGACGAAATTGTTAAAAATGTGTATAGAGATACATTTTTCTCATAAAAAACTTAAGAGAAATTGTTATACACTGATGTATCAAAATGCTACTTATCTTTTGTGCTGAAGTTTGGGAACCTAACGAAATAATCTCTGTAAAGTAGAAAACATATATGTAATAAAACTATATTGGTATTCTCTATAAGTGAAAAGGTCACTGATAAAATGAGACAGAAAAAATTACTTCGTTTGTTGTACGTAAGGGTTGTGCATGAAGTGTGCGCAGATGGTTAAGTATCAAACTGAATTCTACAACTGTTGTAGACACACAAGAGTAGAATACAATATACAATTAAATTGTAAAAAACTATAATATATTTTAATAATTAAATAAACAAATTGTATTAAATTTTTAAGAATATATTAAATTAATAAATTCTAATTGCTTTAACTTCCAAATAGTGTGTTCTAACTCATAAGTTTGCATCCACATTTTCTTTTATTTAGAGAGAATTATCGCGCATGTGCATAACCAATAAAATCCTCTGCCAAACAAAGAGAATGATGTCATCTATACCATGATGTTTCCGGCCTCAGCTTAACCGACAATATAATTTATTACATATACGGGAACATCACTTGTAAGCTGATGAGATTGACTGATAGTCCGCTCAGGCTAGCATCTTATTCTTTTTCTTCCTTCTTTCCATTTTCCCTCACTCTTTCCCTTCCTCCTGATTTCCTCTCTTCCCCTTTATTCTTACCCTCAATGCGCTCTTATGTCGCAGTGGTGTGTGCAATGATAAGCTATATGGAGGGACAAAGCTGATTCTACGTTGAAATTCATTCTACTTCTACCTGTTCTACAAATTAATTCAAGGTTGCGATCGACCCTTTTTTTCTCTCTCGTAGACACACATATATTCAACAGGCCTTTCCTTCTTGTTTATTTTAACCTTATGATAGTTTTTTGAATCGTGAATACGAAAAGGAAGCTCGTACTGTTTTTTATTTGTCCACAAAGGAGGCAATTTTCAGGAAAGCAAATAATCAACACTGAGATTTTTGGATGCTTGTAAGTGTTTCACATGTCCTTTATGAAACTTTTTGGTTAGTGTCATATGGTATTTTATGGTAGAAAAGGATACTTTGATAACAGATATTTTATCGCGAACAGATGTGGAAAGTCGTTGAATATTTTGTTCCATCTGCATATTTGGATAAATTTAATCTAGTTTTTAAGATTAATATAATATTTAATATATTGACTTTTGAGCAACATTTTATATAAATCAATTGTATCTATTTTAATATGGCTATTGCCATTTTTTATAAAATAGTACTGTTATATTTATTTTATATTTATTTTGATTTCATTTGACGTACATTTACGATCTTATAAATAAGAATAAAAACATCTTACAAATTATTTTCGAGTATCAATCATTGGTAACTCGCCATAGTAGTCAACTTATTAAGATATTTCAAAGAAAAAAGAATACTTTTTAATTTTTATTTAGGAAGGACGATAGGAAATGTGGTTTGAGGTCGATATTGTTTATAAAAAACAACGTTCGAGTTTACAAGATTATTGGCAAGATAAAATTAACTCGGTCTAACTCGATATCTGCATCATTAATATTTTAAAGAAAATGCACCAGCTTGACCAAGTTTCTTCTTTTCGTTATAGGTGCAAAAATGACTTAGAAACGTAATACACTGTTGCACATGTAACATGCTATGACGTGGCAAACTAGTAACTTTTCAAGGAAAAGTCGATAGCGCGTTTCTCTCTCTCTCTCTCTCTCTCTCTCTCTCTCTCTCTCTCTCTCTATCTCTATCTCTATCTCTCCCCTTTTCTCGTCAAGTGTAAGCTTCATAGATATATATAATGATAGTCAGTGTTATGTGCTTTCAATTGATCGTCTTTCACGCATGTAATACTTTCGCGCTAGGTTTTTACAGACTCACATTATTGCCACGCGACAGAAATTTCATTTTTAACAGGTCAATCTAGCAGAATCATATTTTTTCTTCACGTATTTTTTTATTTTATTTGCAATGAGTACGGGAAGTATTTGTAAGTTCTTTAAAATTAAATATGTTTTTGTTAAAATAAATTCTACAAAATGCATACAATTAATTTTAATAATAGTAGTTATCAATTGCTATTGTAAAAAGAAATGAAATAACATCGCTCCTGATATATAAACATGTGTGTGTGTGTGTGTGTGTGTGTGTGTGTGTGTGTGTGTGTGTGTGTGTGTGTGTGTGATAAAAGATGTTACTATATATACATATATATCATACATATTTAGTAACATCTTTTCTTTCATTTAACAAGAGTGGAAATTTTAACTACATTCTGTCTTTTTTATTCGATAATTTTTCTAATAAGCTATAAAGAATTTTTAAAAAACAACAAAAACACTTCTTGTAGGAATTATAAAAATATCAATTAAATGTAGACTGATAAAAGGATTCTTGTGTCAACATATATTTTTTCTATAACAGCATGCGCAATGAAATTACTGGCATATAAAAAGTTGTTATCTATTTCTATCTAATTTTCGATTTGTCTACAATTCAAATATATAATTTAATGACTATCTCTATCTCTCCTTTCTTCCTGTGTTTTTCTTTTGTATTTATTGATAAATGTTTGTAAAGGTAACAAGTGTTTGCAATTTTTAATTCTTTCAAAACTCTACTCTTCATACATGAATAACACTCTACTCTATGATAAAACTCTACTGTATTAACATACATGCTAGAATTACAAATTTCTTATCGCTTATGTAAAACATAGTATCTTGGAGTTGACCATTCAACTTTCAACTAAAACTTTAAAAAATAATTTTAACAGAAGTATGTCAAAAAAGATAACATCAGTTTGATCGGTCGTTTACTGGTGTCTATTGTTCCTTTTAATTTTTTTTTAAATTATAATATGAATCATTGTTAACGTTTTTCTTTTTAGAATAAGGATAAATGACAAGTCACTGCTTTTTGTCTTATACGTCGATCGCTCGATGGAGCAAACTTATACCATGATGTATATATGGTGTTTGTGAGGTGTGATAAAGTTTATAAGTGCAATTATGGATACAACCATGGGAAAATCACAGAGTACAGGAGCACGTTGGGTTTGTCCGAATGATCGGCATTTAGCACTAAGAGCTAAGTAAGTGGTTCTATAATGATTTCGATTAAAAGATCCATTTAATCGATAATTTTATTTACTTATCACTTTCTTTTCGTTATTCAGATTGCGAACAGGTTGGTCAGTGAAAACTGGATACTTGGACTCAGGATGGGGCAATTATTCTAACGTTGGTGGTGCCAACCGTACTGAGCAATCGTTCGTATTAACAGAAGAAGAACAACATACAATCATACAGGTGAGCGATCTTGACTCACCCTTTATTAACACATAAGTGTCAGAAGCGAGAATATCATTCATAAACTATATATATTATATATACACATATTTATATAATTATACACATTTTATATGATTATTTTATATATATATGTAATTATATATATGTGTGTGTATATATACATATCTATAATTTCTTTTTCCAGGTGATTCAAAGAGCGGAGGCGCTGGACTTATCAGAGCAGAAACGCATTGGCAGGCTGGTTGAGAGATTGGAAGACATGAAGCGCAATGTTCGCATAATCACTTCCAGCCGATCGGACGAGCGAAAAAATTGCGGTAGTCGATGTCCCAGCGGTTCGCGCTGTGTCTGCTCTTGTGCCCTATGCGGCGAAAAGTTTGGTGCTGTGTTAGGGGCTACACCAACCTTCTGCAAAGATTGTAGAAAATACGTTTGTCAAAAATGTGGTAGAGAGACTGGTACGTCGAATGTACTAGCTTCCATCACCACTACAGAAGGTTTATCCTCGACTACATGTAACTCGCTCACAAGTGAATCGCCCTCACCAAAGAGGACCGCAATACAACGAATCGTACAAAGGACCTCGAACAGTCCGCAAAAGCTTTTTCTTTGTCGTATCTGTTCTGAGAGCAGAGAGATTTGGAAAAAGAGCGGAGCTTGGTTCTTTAAAGGAATGCCGAAGCACGACCTTCCGAAGAAAAAAGTACGTTTCGAGCAATCACATCAAATTCATTAAATTATCTTTGAGAAAAAGAGGGGGGCGGATATTTACTGTTTAATTGCCGATTACTTGTGTGGATAGGAACGCGATTGGTTTCGAGCGGGTCAAAGGACGCTAGGCCAAACGTCTTGTAAAACTATCAGTGTTTGCAAATCGTTGGAATCGAAGGAAACTCAGGACTCCTCGTCGGATGAGGAGGCAACAAGACGTTTGATCGGTGCACGTATCTGCTATTCTTCTTCTCCGAGTTTGCAGGGTATCCAAGACATCGACGGTATTTCCAAAGAACAAATCACCTCTTATGATGCTCAAACGCCAAATGGATTTTCCGAAGTTAAAAATCGAACAAATGATCATTCGTCATCTACAGGCCATCGAGATGAGAGTCTTTCCACGACGAATAGATTGGACAAATCTTCGATCTTTTCGATACATTCGCAGTGCAGTCGTCTTTCACCATCCACGTTAGCGACCTTACAAATCTCTCACACGAATGAAAAGAGTACGTGTGATCAACGTAACGGTAGTTCCCTCGATGATAATGTATCGACCGAGGTACTAAGATTAGAAGATAACGGTGACAAACAGTCCGATTTCATCGACGATTCTCGCAATTCTATCGATCGGTGTAAGGGTTCTCAGGTACAATCAGTCAGGTACGTAGTAACGATGTTTAGCAGAGTAGAGGTTTGACTCACGCGTCTCGGACGCTACATTCTTGTAGACGAAACTCACCATCAACCTCGCCGCCGAACACTCTGATGGAACGGATTTTGGAGGAGGCTTGGATACACGAAAAAAATGCGAAATGCGAGGCGAACTGCTCCAATCGGATGAACGATGCACCTATCAGCACGTGGTACGTGCATCACTCACCGAGACAACAAACGTCGGATTATCTCGAAAGTTGGTATTTCGATTTAATTGTCACAAATTATTATCTTTTATGTGATAATTTTCACAATTTAATGAAGTGTATAATAATATACGTATATATCTACATATGTATGAATATATATGTTTTTATGGATTACTCAGTAATGAGATCCGAAATGGAGGAAAGCTTTGGGACTCTGGAAATCTCCTTGCTATACGACCCAGTGGCTCAGTGCCTCCAATGCAAAGTGGAACGAGCATTAGGATTAAAGCCTATGGACATCCACGATCTCGCCGATCCATTTTGCAAAATCACCATACTGCCGGTGGGAATAGGTACAATTATCAAGCCGACAAGAACGAAAACTGTTCACAAGACACGAGATCCTGTGTTCAACGAGACAGTGAACTTCTACGTGTCGAGAGATGCCGATGTATGAGTAATGATAATTAAAGCGATCATTAGTTTCTTTATTTTATGATGTTTTGATAAGATAAGAATACGATTGAATGATCACGACAGATGAAGAGTGGCAGAGCCTTACATGTCATGATACTTCAAGACGATCCATGGGGAGAAGACTTTCTAGGCGAGGCGAGATTTCCCCTATACGAATTAGAACCGTTCCAGACGAAACATTACAAAATCAACCTGCAAAATCATTATCCGGTCTGTGTACTTTCAATTATGAAATTTTTTCGGAAATTTTACAATTTATACAGCGCTAAATTCTTGATATAAAACTCATTGTCCCAACATTATTTTAGGTGAGTCACGAAGAAGAGGCTTGGGATCTTCATCGAGGCAATCGAGGTCAAGTACAACTCACTCTGAGTTACTGTACCCGTCGACGTGCCCTGTTAGTTATTGTTCATCAAGCTATGAATCTTTTACCCATGGACAACAACGGGTTTTCTGATCCATTTGTAAAGCTGTGCCTTGTAGAGAATGTGATAGACAATCGATGCCAACGAGGTCACGATCCTCTCGGGTGCACCAGTGCGAAGAAACAATCCAGCAAGAAGTTAATCACAGGTCGCAGCACGTACAGCACGAGCATCAAATGGAAAACTCTCAACCCAGAGTGGAACGAAGAGTTCGTTTTTGGGATTCGATTAACAGACCTCATGAAAGTCACGTTATGCCTCTCTATGTGGGACAAGGATTTCGGCAAGAGTAATGATTATCTTGGTAATAATGTTCATTTTTTCAGAAAAGCACAATACGCATTCTTTCATTAATTGAACTTTTGTTGATGGTATTATTTTAGGAGGACTTGTACTAGGATGCAATAGTAAAGGAGCACGATTGCGACATTGGGTAGATGTCATCAAATTTCCTGATTATCGGCATCCTGCTTGGCACAATTTAACGGAAGTTCTTATGCCAATGGAATAATATTTTTCAATGGCATAAATATATGGAATGCGTAGAAAAGTTGGAAATACTGATTTCAATGTTGATACGTAAAGAGGCAACATGAAGTTTAAGTTGCATCAATGTGTATTGCCTAAGGAACCAATTGGTCTGTACTGCGCATTGTCACTATTGAAGTATTGTGAAAATAAGTATAAGAAAGATAATTATAGTTTAATAATTATCAGTTTAATTCCAATTACTCTTTATTTTTTGTCTAATTTCAAGCATAATATTAAATTATTCCATCATATTATATTACATGTAAATTATTATGTATTTATACAAATATGTATATATTTTGTTTAACTTATCATATTACAAAATATATAAAATAATAGCAAAATTCATTTTTTATATATATAATTATGTATTAGTCGCTTTCAGAAGAATCTTCTTCTGCTTCTTGTAACCATTTGATAAAAGGTTGTACTGCAATTTTTACTTTTTTGTCTTGAATTTCATCTTTTTCATCATTGGACTCATACCATTCTAAAATTTTATCTTCTGACAATATATCTCGATCATAAAACAAATGCAATAAATGTTGTAAAAACGGTAACAATTCTTGGGTTACACTGCCGACTTCTTCTACTGCATGTAAACAATCTTCTTGTGCCACATCTGTTTTAATGTAATTTAAAATAATAGGCTGAAAATAATTGATCATAATTTTTAAATTTTTTTGATAATTTTGATTATTCACTGGAACTTTTATTTCAGACAAATAATGTAAAGGCAAACTTAATATAGCTTTTATGACATTGTATGTAACTTCTCGCATAGTTACGTTATATGCGTATCTCGATGAATTTATTTCTAATATTAGATTTTCACAATTCAATTTATCTTGGAAACCTCTTAATAAGCTATCAATAACTTCTGTTAGAAATAGATTCGTGTCATCAGGAATCGGAGTGTGCTGTCGTGAACTTTCGTTTGTACTTGATTCATCTGTTGTATAGTTATTGCATTCTGTAGCTTCATTATCTTTAAAATATAATAATCTTTCATTAACATCGAGATCCGACATTCTTTTTGTAATTAAATTTGCATTTTTCATTTCTAAGATGGAATTAACATATTGTTTTTGCAGGTTAACAATTGTGTTGCAAACTAATATACATCCATCTAATTTTGCGTTTTTCTTAATATTACAATCAGAAAAAATTATACTGTCAATAATTTTGCAGAAATTCCCTATTTTGACATTAGAAAAAATAAAAGAATTTTTTATAATCGCCACTTGACCTATAGTGCAGTTATTACCTATTACAGATTTTGTAATGAAGGTATTTTGTCCAAGTGTACTATTTTTTCCGATTAAGCAATCTTTTTCCAATATACAACCTTTAGCCAGAGTAACACTTTTATGTTTATAGTTACTTTGAGACATAGAAACAAAGTTTCTTAATGAGCCAAACGTTCCTGGTGCATATGGGTAACCACGTCTATGTAAAATATCACGGCTAAGAGTATAATATGCATTCCATGATGTAATTGGTAAACTGTAATCATCAGAGTTCAATAACTGCCAATAAATCCGTGCATTTAGAATTTCTTCATTCATTAAAACTCCTTTGATAAAATCTTCTATTGTCTGTATTATATAAAAATAAAAAAGAGAGAATAAAACAATTGTTAAATATTTCTACACACATACATACACACACACACACACACACACACACACACACACACACACACATGCACGCACGCACACGCACACACATGCACGCACACAGATATAAAAATGCTGTTTACTTACTTGAAAATCAAAATTATCTGCAAATAATGGAAGTACAGCAGGTGAACATAAATATACATGCGTATCTATAAAACAAGTGCTAATGTCAATTTCACTATTATCTAAAAACCAATTCAGTTCTAATTTTATCTTCTTATCATTGTTTCTTAATTTCTTGTAAAACAAAATTTTATTATTGGCTTTGTTAGACACTACGAGAGAAGTCTCTTCTTTTATGAAAGAGTCATTCGTACAACCAACATTTCGAAGTAGCATTGTCATTGCTGCACCTTTATCTCTTTTTTCTTTAGTGCAATGGAAATTTAGGGCACTTAGTAAGTCAGTTTTTATAAAAGTATTTCCTCTAATCAATATAAAGTAATCACGTATCAAACATTTTGTATCAATATCTCTAAGAGCATCACCTAAAGATCTACATCCATCAGAAATGATTAAATTAATGATAAGATCTTCATGCTCTTCTAGTTTGACATATTTTTTTAATGAATCAACATGATTGCTGCAGTACAGAAATAGTTCTTGTATCCTGGATCTTTTTAAAGTTTCTATAAGATAATCCAACAAAGGTATGTTTAAAACTGGTAATAAAATACTTGGATATACATCCTGCATTGGAGTCAAAGCTGTTGTAAAATCGTCAGCTAATACGACGGCTTGTAAGACATCCTTTTTCCTTAATTTTGTATCCATAATGTTTTATTCACGATTGTATATCTCTTGTAAATCACATGTACATGCTTTCAAAATTAAACACATATGTCAGTAGCGTAATATATATATTGTAAATTTAACCTAAACTACTAACCATAGGACATTATTTGGTTAAATTCTACCTGCCATTAACTCTCGAATGATTCGACGAACTTATTTAGAATTCTAGCTAAATATTAAACCCAATTGGTCTATTTTCCATTGTAATGTTTACATGTAGCATACAAAAATAGAATGATCTTCGTAAAAATTTTTGTTTTGTTCTTTTTTTCGAATGATTATATTATTAATGAAATTACCTGTTCATTCTATTTTAATAAGAAAATTCTATTTGAGAACAGCTAAGAAGAATGTTATCTCATAAATAATTTATTTTTGTTGTTGTTGACTAAGCTATACTTATTGTTTGCATTATTGTATTTGTATTTCATAATATTTCATTCATTTAAGTAATAAATGTAAATATAAAAAAACTATCAATCGACATAATTGTACTGACATTTTGATTCTTATAAACAATAATGAATCGTTAAAATTAGCATATATTTCATCGTTAATGTAATAGAATTTATTAAAGTGTAATATATTTTATATTATATTACAATAATCATATGTAATTTCATATACATATTTAATAAAACGATATTGTCAATTACACAAGTGGAATGGTCATCGATGAAGTAAAACAGAAAAGTTACTTTGTTCATTGTGCACAAGATGCTTTGCGTAGGCGGTTAAATATGAAACTAAATTATAAAATCATTATAGATATACATAAAATAAATAAAATTAAAAAAAATATATGCTTTAATAATCGAATAGAAAAATTATATTAAATTTTCATAAACAACAAAATCCCCTATCGGACAGACATTAATATTATTTGATCATGATGTTTTCAGCCCTTTTTCGATCCAAATGGCAATATATAGTCCATTCAATGAGACGAGTAAGGAGTTCTAGGAATCATATCGAATGAAAAAATCTAAAGATAGTAGTTTATCTATAAGGAAAAATAGTGTAGCAGTTAAGAGAAGGCTAGGTTAGAGATGCAACGATATATCATAAGACATAACTCACGTCACGTGATCCAAGTAACGTAATGGAGATAACATGACGTCAGGTATAATCTCTCCAGGCAACGAAGGTAATAATAAAATATAATTCAATAGAATAATAAAAATAAAAACATTCTTAAATATTATGTACATTATATACATTCTATATTGTAATAGCAAAAGTCAATGATTATAGTTACTATTTGGAAATCTAAAATCATAAATATGTTGTGTTTCTAAAATGTTTCTAAACTTCGATGAGAGTATCGACACCAATTAATCTAAATTGGAAGGAGCTGTCAAGAACAATTCATCTGATAATTGATAATTTATCAAATATCAGAACAGTACTTTTAATATCGATTTCACTTGGTGAAAAATTTTCTATTTGTCAATGATTCTTTTTTAATTCCTCATCTAATATTATTATTATTCTTGAAGTAGAGATAATGAATTGACTACTAATTTCGGACAAAAAGTGTGTGGTATTTTTTTATATATTGTTCTGAATATTGAAGCAGTTAGTTGTTTTCAATGTTGCTTATTCCATTCAAATGAAGTAATTTGCCCACGAGTTTTACCCTCGAATTTAAACAGATCTTTTCTTAACAATTTTAAAAATTGTTCTATACCATATTTTAAGTCCTTATAAATCAGATACTTGAAAATAAGCTATGTCCGATTTATAATAACCATCTATGGTTTGAATATGAAATAAAACTTTCTTAGCAGCACGTGAACAATTTCTTCTCTTTTGTAAAACATAAACTCGACTTTTTTATTTATATATTGTAAAATAGAAATACCTTGCGCTTTAATAATTTTTCGATGTTATATTTTATTTCATATAAGAAAATCATTAGATTTTTTTTTAAATAATGATGTGAAATCTCAACGAAATTATCACGAAAAAAATTTCTTATGTAATATTTGATTTTGGACAAAATAATATATTGTCCTAAAATTGTTTTCTACCATAAAAATAAATCAGATATGCACATGCACAAATATTATTGCACTTATGCAACAATATAATCAAAAATACAATGTACAACTTGAATCACTCATATTTTTCCACCGACATTTTTCATCTAATTTTTTTGGAAAAAAACCATAATTTGAAACTTGCATTGGTATACAATTCTATAACGGTAAATGCACAATACAAATGTTTCGCCTTGATCATCACACCAAATAAACTTTTCTTAATTAAATCTAATAACAATTGTACTATTTAGGAGTATTATAAATTTATGGAAATATTCCATTAATTTTAAGAAACTTTGAATAGCTTTTTTATTTTTGGGTGTTGGGAAATTCTTTATTGCTGTAATTTTCATATTGCCTGGGTAAATGTCCATTATGTTAGTTGATGATTAATTCACTTTTTTAGTAACCTTTAACGTTTCTAATAAATTGTTGAATGCTTCTTCATTTCTGTCTTTCTCGTTATGATAATATCGTCGACATACATGAAAATTATTCTACGTCTTATTAAGTCTTTAAATACTTCATCTACAAATCTCAAAAACCTTGTAGGATTAACTGAAAAGCCAAACGGTGTTTTCAAAAACTTATATTGTCTTTCTGGCATTATAAACAATGTCTATATTCAATTTCCTTCAGTTATCGGGACATGAAAGAAATTATTTTTTAAGTTTATTATAAACAAAATACGAGCTCTCTTGAATTTGTTTATTATATCTTGGATGAGTGGTATTGAAAAGTGATTTAGCTTAATTTGCCTATTCAATTCGTAATAGTCCACACAAACTTGGTATGATCTGTATTTTTTAAAGGTTATAACTACAGGTTTTGCATACTCACTCTTACTCGGTTAAATCACTATTTTTCTCAGTCATTTATCTATTTATTGTTATTTAAATAGCTCTTTTCCTTTACTAATCTACGTTGTTTCGAATTTATTGACGAATTATTGTTTAATTTGATTACACTCTCAATGTTTGTGTTCACGTTTTCGCTGGTGTATATTACGCAATTACAGTTTCTAATCGGTCTTTGTAATTTACACTTAATATCTACTTCATTTATTACAATACACTGCACTTTTATTAATTCATTACATTCTAATTTAACTTTAACTTGTTCCTTCTGTGCTTGTATTATCTCGATCTTTGTGTTTTTTCTTCTTGGTGGCTTCTATTAAAATGACATTTGTTTCCTTGGTTGCTACTGGTATTTTTTCTATCTTTATCATTTCTTCTTATCATAATTGTACTTTAATATTTGCTGAAAAGTATTGCCCGAGTATCATATCATATGATATTGCATATGTTGGTATAACTAACAGATTCAGTTCATATTCTTTGGAGTTAATTAAAATGTAACATATTGTGGATTTATTTTAATTTCATAGATGGTCTTTGATTTCAATTCATATTTGTTATATTACCACGCTTTTCTTCCCTTGGGCAACGATACACACAAAAGTTTGGTACTTAAAATATTTCGGTCTTTTATCTTCTTCTGAACAGTTCTTTGGTGTGTGGTTATCTGCTCTGCAAGAATTGCAATGTTTATGGCTTACTTGATGTTTTTTGTGTATATTTGTACGTTATTTACAATCCTTTTAAATTCTTTTTCCAACCATATTTTTAAGATTTTCCAATCCGAAAGTTGTATCTCTATTTATCGTTTCCCAATTCTGTTAATATTCTTTTAATATTTCTTTACCGAAGAGGCATATAAAAAATAAGTGAGATATGCACATGCATATTCATTATTGTATTCTTGATTAAAATATTTGCGTTTTCGATCAAAGTAATTATGTTCTCAGATATTTTTTTCTTATCATAAATAATAAATAAGATATGTATATGCATTAGTCCATTTGCACAATATTATGATCGAGAATATAAAGTCTAGCTTGAACTATTCATCCTTTTTTGTTAAGTCCCATAAAAAAAAGATATAGCTTGTTAGAATTGTAAGAATCTTCTGAAATTTTTTAAGGATATTTTGTAGACTTATCATTTTTCAATGTTATGCTCCAATACTTTTTTATTCAGAATAGCATGCAAAATTAATATATATGAAAACAAAACATAAGGGTCATTTAAAAAAAATATCATTACTTCTTACATCTAAAAAAATAAAATGATCTTGAATAAAACTTTTTGTCGGTGTAATATTTTTGCCTTTGATCGAAATAATATACTTATTAAACTGTAAACATCTGCATATCAATATAAGTATAAATTCGTATAAATTCGTTTTATTTAAAATATTTTACTTTCCAAAAGATAAAATAGGCTAGTTAGACTATGATTGGATTGTCGTTGTTCTGATGTATTTTTCTCATTTTCATTTTTTCATTGTTATAATCGTTAACTTTGTGATGCTTTGATCTTGTGTCATTGAATCGTCTTTGAAAATTATTGTGTTATATCCAGATTGTGTCATGCAACAAGCAAAGTACTTGTTTAATGCATTTACTATAATTTAGTCACTATTTTTATGTCGCTGATTGTGTCACCCAACAAAAAGAAATATTCAATTTTATGCGTTTATTACAATTTGCTTACTTCTTTTTGGTTAGTGTGAAACTTTATGGGGGGGTGAGACCATTTAATTAAGACACAGGAATGATTTTCGAAACATAATTTTCCTGAAGAATTTCTTCTTTTTTTGCACCAGTAACTCCTAAATTTGTTGATGTCGAAGCTCAAGGAAAAAAGGCTCAAGGAGGTTTAAGGAAAAATATTTATTAAGGATGAAGTGTTCAGTTAAATCGCCACACTTAAATAATAATAACTATATAGATATAATTAATAAGTAACTATCACTCTTTCTACATTCTTATTTTAACAGAATTCAGATACAAAGACTGAAATAAAAATTTTAACAGAATTCAGATACAGAGACTGGGATCTTACTGCATGCGAGTTAATTAACAGAGTAATTTAAGAACAAACCGCTGACTGATGCCCTAACTTTCTTATATATTTTATGCAGATGCTGACTATACATCGGAGTTGGTCGTTCTCCACGTGTGATATTACGTACGCTGTTTTGCACGTGCGTTCACTGGCCTTGAACGCAGATAGTTTTATACTATATTATCATTTTATACGCGTATCAGCCAATTTTGGGTGCAGTATAGTCTGATGCTCTATGTGTCATTTTATATATGCGTGCTGCTGACTTTAGTTGCAGTATAGATTAACGCTAATCATCAGTCATCCTACACACGCGTTTACTGACTTTGGGCGCAGCTTAGTTTGACGCTTCAGATGTCATTCTGCTAACCTTAGTATAAGAGTTAATTCGCTAAGTTCAATAATAATTCACTATATGATTATAATAAATTTGTTAAAAGTCTATAATTTACGAGGTATTACTAAATAAAATACAATTTAATATATACAATTACACGGTGACGTGACAATTATTATCTCAGTAAATTAAGTTTTCTATTGCCTTTTGCACATCTTTCGTAAACAAATCCGAATTTTTTACCGAAAAACACATGTTTTCATAAGTGTACAGTTTTTTCGATCTCCAATCATTCTTATCTTTGCTAGTGTCGTGTAGATGCTATAACCTAGGGGAGGAACTCTGCTAAGAACGAATCTTAATCTGTTACGCCTCAAAATTATTTTGCTATATAATGTCATCCTACTATCCAGTTTTTCTACTCATTCATTGTTAGGATTTGTAACTCGACTGGTTCAGACATAACATACTTTTGGTAGGATACAAGTATGTGGAATGTTGGAAAGATAATAGTAATGGAAGATGTCACTATAACGACACTAAACTGTCGTTATGAATATCATTTTTTCTTGAGAATTAGGCGAGCAAGAAAAGCAACGTCTATCACGTCTGTGGAAAATGTCTGATTAAATTTTGTTTTACAAAACTCTGCTAAAAATGGAGCATCAACAAAAGGAGATCAAAGATTTTAAAAGACAGTTAGTCTAGCAAAACAATTCAGGAACAGGTAGCTAACAAATTTATTTCAATGTAAGTTTACTTTATAATTTATTTTAGTTATTATTATAACTTATTTTTTGTTCGATGTTATACTTATTTATAATAGCACTAATATTGCTTTTATTGTATATTCTGTGGGAAGTTGCAAAAAAGCATTAAATATGATCTCATTTGCCTATAAAAAAAATTTTACCAGATCTGTCCGAAACAAATTGTGCGGTGATGTCTATCATTCAATTTTAGGAATACAATTTCATATCATGAAGGAGCTAGTAGGGTATTTGTGCAGAATTTATATCCTATGAAAAACCGTTTATAAAGCACAAAAAAAATTAGTATACGTTTTCCAACAACTAGATAAAAATGTGATAATTTACACAAATAGAGTAAAGGAAATGGGAAAAGAATTTTAGATGCTGAAATTATACAATCTCACAAATTTGTTTAAAATTTAGAGAATAACTGAGAAGAATCTGTGATGTTTGTTTATATTGACGAGTTTACTTGCTTAGAAGTTTTGTGTGTAAAAGTATTAATCTCATCATTATGCAAGGGGAGATAATTCCATTGTCCATGTATTATATATCAATGTATTTCAAAATCCGAGCGAGATAAATAACTTACCTTAACTGATATATTACAAATAATACGAAGTGTATGCGCTAGTGATAAAGATTACTCAAAAAAGATATTTCTTTAAAGTTAATATGTGACCAAATATCTTTGACCTTTTCGAAGGTAACTTTTATAAAGGATAATCTTTATTTAAAGTTATTGAAATATGATTTAGGTATAGAGACTGGAATGGATTAATGTATTTGTAGAGGATATATACATATCACTTGAAATAGAATTTCTGTCAATTATAGTTTGGTGAAGTGTATAGGTTCGATCAAGAGTTGTATATTGATTTTCAATGATGAGTTGAGATAGGCTTCTTAAGATGTACTGCATATTGGAAAATAGGCAGCATAAGCTGATTCAAATATTGTTGACAACTTCTGACGGCGAACTTGGATATAGATTTTGAGATATTCTGTGTGTTTTAAAAAATATTATAAGGCTGTTTTAAAAGTAATTTAAGGAAATCTATCAGTGAATAGAAGCAACCCTTCCTAGATGTTCCAAAGTTGAAATAAGCATTTCAAAAGTTTTTTATCTTTATGAGAATCTTTTCTTTGAGCATTATGCATAGAGTAATCTTAATTTTTATGAAAGATTTTTAATCTAGTCACGTTTTATAAGAAGTTACGTAATATAAAGAAAATTTAATTATATAGGATTTTCAAAGTTACTTAAACGAGAAAAAGGTATCAGGCTTGTATGAAATATTAACTCTCTCTATGCTGGAACTCACTTACATTTATTTAATATCATTAATTTCGGTATTCGGATTATAATGTTATTAGAAATGATTATAGAAACTTTCTGTGACTTAGGTTTTAAAATTACTACTTATATAATGGGAACATTGATTCGTACAAAATTGGAACAAGACAGGCGCTAAATTAAAGAGAATCTTTAGGTTCTCTTTAAGGTTTTGAGAAGATTACAAAAACATGTGCAAGGACATGATGGACACGAAGAGATGAATAATTAAAAATATAATATCTCTTTGTTTAGCAGATATGAGAAGACAACTTTTATAATAAATTAATTAAAATACTAATAAAATTATTTAATAAATTATTATTAAATAAAATTTATATTAATAATTATAATTATAAAATTAATTAAAAATATAAGGACTCTTTATATAGCAGGCACGAGGAAAAATTTATTCAGTTTTAGAGTTCTATTGTAATTGGTTTCAACACGGACATTCAACACTTGTTAATTAACTTGAAGAACCTGACAGCGAGAAAGTTACTTTTTTCAGTTTTTTCGTTGGCAATTTAGTTTTTTTCTTAGTTTGATCTTCTTTTCTATTGGTGGATAATGTTTTCTTTTTCTTGTGCTGAATCTATTGAAGTTTAGCGTTTGGAGATGATCTAAGTTTATAATTTTTGATTCAATCGTAGTATAATGAAAACAGTGTCAACATGTTCCCAATTTCTTTTCCTAGGCTTTCTGTTTCTATTTGTATAGATTTGTCAACTTTAATGGTACAATAGTACTTTTGATGTTTAACTTCTCCATCCCGAGTCCGTTAAACATGGTTCGTCGAGTTTGCCACATTAATCTCTTGTAGTTTGGTAATTCCTTTGTATCCCTTTAACAAGTATCATTAAGTTCATATATATCTAACGTTATTTTAACTTTCTTGCGATTTATATAACACCATTATTGTCGAAATAGAATTTCAATTATATTGTGCTTACTTTTTGAATACTTGTAATCATTGTTAGTCGCCAGTATAATTGCTTAAATTCTATTTGAACTTTTACACTTTTCAAATTGTATTCATTAGTACTTTAATATTATATAACCAATAGTATTTAAAATTCTAAACGATTTTATGTTATCTGCATTATGTTTTATATTTTAAATTAAACCTTTAGTGTCAACAAGCCATCTTCTTCACTTATCCCGTATATTCATTAATGAGAACCTTACGAAATTTTTCCGAAGCACATTTCCGCATATATCTCCATAAGATTACACAATCTATAGCGTCTAAAGAAGCATCTTGCTGATAAGAACCTGAGAAGTCTATCATAGAAATTGTGAGTAGTAGTACAAACTATATGTAATTTTTATCTTTTTAGTGAGGTAACCCATTTATAATTTCTCTCCGTGTATTCATTTTTGTTAGATTCAATTAATCATGTATTTCTATTTAATTGTTTTCTTACATCCTAAATAATCTCGTTAAACCTTAATATGAACTTCTTGTTCTTCAATTTTAGTTTCATTTTGTTCTATTATGGTTATTTATTCTCATATCATTCTTATTTTTAAATTAGTCTATGAATCGATTTCCGTCTTTCTTGACATTCGAATTTATTATTCGTATTTTCATACTTACTTTAGGTAATAGTCATCAATAAATCAATGAATGATGGAGTCTGTCGGTACTAACTTAGGACATTGTTGATACCATTGGTATACTACTCCACCGTCGATAATCTTTTTGTATTCCCATTGATGCAACCTCATTTCCATGTTAAGTTTTATGATCGACCAAAAAGAGGCATCGTGAACAAATTATAGTAAGTTTACTTGAAATAATTGCTAAGTAGATGTAGCCCTACTTGCTTGTTTTTTTTTGTGTACATGATGTGAGCTGTGACATTACAGATATCCTCAGGACAATGAGTGTTGTCTTTCAATCAATGTAGCAAATTGCGAGACTTCGATAAGATATATATCTTTATTAAATCTTGGCAATAAATTATACGTAGAAAAAACTCTAGTTATGAATTCAGTAGGAAAAGCATATTTTTGATTCATAATACAAACGAGCATGAAATAAAGATTTCTACTCCGATGATTAAATATCAAAAATTCAATACAGCTGACACTGCCTTTGTTCAACCTAGGGTTAAAGGAAAATGCGATCGAATTGGAACATCCTTGATTCAAACGAATTCGAATTGGAAGAGAATTAAATCTGCAATAGTCATCGCCTCAATTCCACGTCTTCCTTTTCATAATTAAAAAACGGCTGATTCGATATTCCTTACAATATGTATACAGAAACGAAATTAATAAACAAATAAGTGATCTATTGGATAATGACATCATTCGACCATCGATATCACTTTATTGGCCTCTTTGAATCATTCCAGAGACGATGAAAAGCGACAACACAATGAATAGAAAAGCAGACACAAATGATAGTAAGAGATGGCATTTCGTTATAAAGTATAAACGAATAAAATATAAACGAAAAAATATTAGACTAACTACGAAGTGCTGAGTACTTTAGTATATTCGACTATAAATCGGGATGTAATTTTCTAAAGAAAGAAGTTCTTTTATTTAAGTCATATTATTAGCGCATCCAACCTTGGTAAGATGAATGATAAAATAATTTCCAAAGCTACATTTGGTCAAGAACATGAAACAATTTTTAGGTCTTATTAGGTGCTATAAATGGTTTATAGTTAACTTTTCAGTCAATACATCTCTTACAAGTTTTTTGAAAAAAGATGTGCCCTTTAAACGAGAAAAGACGCAAGAAAAAGTATTTACTTATTTAGTTAATCTATTGCGTAAAGAATTGCTTTTACTGTATCCAGTTTTCAGACAATTTGTCATGACTATGGACACTTCTAACTATGCTATCCTGAGCGAAATTGAAATTTAGATTTTTTTTATCTATCGCGTATACAGTATGCTTGTTGAATGAGGTAGGATAGAACTATCGAAAAAGAATTTTTCATGATTATTTATGCCACAATTTCCATTTTTATTTATATGGCAATTATTTTAATTTAGTTATTAATCATAAAAAGTGAATATTTACTTTTCGAACTTTTTCGAATTTTTATAAGTTTTAATTTCTTCGAAAAAATTAAAAATTAAAAATAAGTTTTAAATTCATCGAAAAATGTCAAAAAATAGTGCTTTTGAGAATACTTCACGCATTAAGATAAAGCTTTTTCAATATTTTGAAAAAAAGGAGTTCTTGTTTAAATCTTTATTTTTAAAATGAGATTTTGTTCATCAAAATCAGTCAAAAATTATGTTCAATCATTATTGGTGTAAATGTTGTTTTTGATATTTTTTGCAAAGGAAAAATTTCGTACAGTGATGTCCTTTGACATATGCAGCAAAAGAATAGAAACTCTTATTATTGATTTTCATGTACAATCTTTAATGGTATATGTTTTGTCTCCATAAAGTAGATGAGTACCTGTTTGTTCGTGTGCGTAAATTGATGATTTTTTGATCCATTGTAAATGCAAGGAAATCCGTTTCATAATGATTACACGAAGAAGTTATGGTAACTCACTCAAGCAATTTAATGAACTTTGGACAAATGATTCTATGGCAAAAATAAGAAAATACGTCTTTAGCCGTTCGTATTAATCAGTCTAACTTTTTAAGTATTGTTAAATTTTAGGAAGATTTGCAGTGCTTTTTAAATTTTATATACTAGAGACGTAAAAATCTTATAAACTATGTGCAACATATTGGCAAGCATCTATATCCGTAATTAGGAATTAAATATGTAAAATAGAAATCATAGATTTAAGGTTGAATGACTTCATCAGGTTTTTGTTATTGTATAGATGTAAAGGAATATAATTAATTAATTTATTCTTTATTTTCCTATTTGATAGTTTAGTTAGGTTTTATTATTCAATTACTTATATTTATTTCTTCCACTTGATGGTTGACATGCATTTTGCCGTGATCTGTGCTAGATAGGACATAGTAGCAGTATAATTTTGTTTGATGACAAATGCATATAAAGTATATATATATATATATATAATAGATACTTTTATATTATATATGTGGTATCGAGAATTTTAGTCAATGTGAATGTAAGCAAGTCAGTATACATAAGTGTATCATCCCTTATATCGCTTTACTTAGAAATTTGCTGAGACATTATTTCAATGTGAATGAATGTGTGTGCACATATGTGTGCGTACGAGAGTGAGACTGGTTCTTGAAGAAAAGGACAAGAGGTAATGTGAACAAGATGATCGAAAAGAACAGTTCCAAAAAATATACGAAGCGATTAAAACGCGATTTAAAATGCTCTTCATTTTTTGTATAGTTTTTGTTAATTTTTGTAAATAAAACTTATTTTATTAAAATCATCGATATTACATACTTATATTATTTTTATAGAAATCAAAATATGAATTGGTTTTTATACTATCTACGAAGTTTCTCTCTTAGCACTATTTTTTATGATTTTGTCTGTAGCAGTAATTCACTTTATATTATTACTATTACTACTATTATTACTATAATAATGATATATCTAATAATATAACAATAAGAATAATAATAAAAAGCAGAAATAGAAAAATATATATATCATGTACATTCTAAATTATTATATATATAATGATGGTAATTTATAACAAAAGAAGAAAAAATGTACCATCTCACGTGATGATTTTTCGCGTGAACTTTCAACAAATCATGTCTCTGATAATTTCAACCCATGACCACCACAGATAGGTATATCTAATATTAACGAGATAAATATGAAATGCTTCTTTTGTTTTCGTCTATTATCATTTCTCCTTGTCTCTCTATTTATTTATAATCATATTATGATCATATAACTAGTCTATTTTTATATCGTTTTTTACTTATAATCCATTGAAGCATTAGTAAGCTTATTGATTCTGTCTTGCGAGTCATTTAAGCAAAAATGTCTCTAAAGAAAGGAAACCATACAAGAAGTAAGAAGAATAAAGATAATTCACAGACGTTTGAAAATTATCAGAGGTGGAAGAGAAAAGAAATTTCAATATATTAACCAAAAAAAAATGCAAAGTGTGCCGAGTACATAGGTACAAAATATAATAATACACTGTATTCATAATACTTCATATTTTATTAACAGTATTCTTTTAATAGCGATGTGTTTTTTTTTTGAACGGTCGCAGATATATATTCAGTTTTAGTATCCAGCAAGTTTTGTTAGCATCATAAAATTAAAATGTAACATATAAAGTTTGATAAGTAAAATTAAGACTGATTAAACATCAATAGCAATTAGCAAAATATTAATAATAGCAATAGTAGTATAGTAATAATTGAAGTTTAGAGTGAACTAGTTCTACAGGGACATAAAAACGGGCGTTGGGAATTCTACCTTATAGATAGTATGGAAATGAACTCATGCTTTAATTTATATTAAAATAATATAATATGTAAGTATTTGCTAATTATTTTTGACAAAACTTTCGACAAAATCAAATTTTTTGTCGTAAAATTTATATACTAGTTATTATGTGTCAATTATCTTTATTATTTTCTATGCATTTATTGTGAAACAAATGCATACCGATGTCTGTTAAGCTGTGGATTTAACGAATATAACGAATATACGAGTCATGAAACTAACGCCGGCCAAACCAACCAAAGATTCGATCATATATACTCACGATAAAGAATGTACTTTCATACTAATATGAACGAATGAATGGATTCATTCTTTGATTTGCATAGTGTACTTTAAGTTTCTTTTTATCGCCTGGAAGAAAAATTCAAGGGGAGGATGAGAGGACCGACAAGAAGTCTAGAATTCGTTTACATTAATTCTAAATTTATCTGTATAGAAAAAGATCTGATAATTCAATTAATTATCTTATACAGAAGTATTATAATGTAAAAATATACTCTCGACAACTTGTTAACAGTAGAGACTCAAAAGCCACCTGAAGACGAAGATAAACCCAGTAAATTTATAAATAGTAACATACAAATTTATACTGAAATAAGTAAAATATTAGACGATGAATATGAAAATGTATGTAAATGTACACGTATTTTTTATGAGTGGAAAAATGTCACAGCCTCTAACGCGTAAGCAAAACAAGTAACGCTATTATTAATATTTTCTCGTGTCCACTATATATATAGTTACACTATTTTTTTTATATATTTATACAATAATCGATATATCTTTTTATTTTATCATCTTAAATTGGAACTTCTTGTATTGGAGGTGATTTTATTTAATCACATTTTGCTTCTATAATAAAGTTTCCTTCTTTCTTTTCTTCTTTTGAAATATATATATATATATATATATATATATATATATATATATATATATATAAGTACATATAAGTGTATATAATATTATGCGAAAGCGTTTGTGTGTGTGTGTGTGTGTGTGTAACGAGGAGTTGATAATATCGATAATAATTCTAATTTACGAATGCGTCAGAGAACGTAATACTTTCCCCTAATGAGAAAATGTGTTTTCTTTTATGAGAAACTTGTTATTTAAAAATGTATTTATCGTCCAACATTTTATTTAACTGGTTATAAGACTTTATACCATTATTCGCGTGTTCACTAAATTCACTTTCATTTTCAGGAGTGTTTAGTGTCTATTATCGTTCCTGATTCCTTCAGCGTTGAATTTTTCGCAAGATAAAACTAACTTATTAAAGATGGACTTTAAATTTAATAATAATTAGTTTATTTAATTGAAAAGAAACTTA
The DNA here is from genome assembly GCF_905475345.1 of Vespula vulgaris. Taxonomy (NCBI): domain Eukaryota; kingdom Metazoa; phylum Arthropoda; class Insecta; order Hymenoptera; family Vespidae; genus Vespula; species Vespula vulgaris. The sequence continues at coordinate 9,845,634 of NC_066587.1, forward strand.
ATACATAAGTCATTGACATTTATGAAAAGAGGGTTTTTAAAGATATTTCAGTATATATATTAACAAAAGTTTTGTTAAGGAATGGTGGTGGGACAAGGGTAACTCAAAGATCATGGATTTTTCAAAAACTGTTTTTTACGCAGTTTAGTAGATACAATGAAACGATGTAACTTTTGTGAAACTTCTTTTTAGATATATTTCATTGTTCTTGAGATATTTCATGAAAAAGAAAATTTTGAATTTTTTTTCAGGGGTGAACTGTGTAAAAAAATATTATAATTGTTGTAATGAAATTATGCGAAATCAAAAAGATAATTGAAGTTAGAAAAGAAAATAAAAATGAAGACTTGGATTACTTATTAATAAAAAGAAATCGTAAGGAATTAGAATATATTCAGGATTGTGTCTTAATGATAAAAACCTTTAGTACTAGTATTAGTAGAGCACCTAAATAAAGAAGAAGAAATAAATATTAAGAAAATATTCGATAGTGCAGATAGATATCATTTAGATCAGAAGAAACGTTGTTTCACAGATGCATTATAGCATAGAATAAACACTATCGATGATAAATCTCGTCAATACTGTTTTTCTTTTGTTCATAAATACAAAATTAATGGACAAATTCTGGAGCTATGAGATACAAATATAATTCACGAATCTGAATTATCGTATAATTCTCTTTTTTGGATAGTTCATAGAATACTAAACTCACAAGGTAATAAACATTTAAGAATGATACTTGATATTCGCGCGCTAAACAGAAAACGATAGGTGATGATCATTTTTTGTCCAACATTATTATTCTTTGTCAAACATCATCAAGATTCTCGATCAACTTGAGGGAGCAAAATAATTTTCGATATTCAATCTTTTTCTCATCAAATTTAAATGCATCTCAAACATTATCATAGACTGTATTTTCAACATTATATGGTCATTCCGAATTCAATTGAATACCCTTTAGCCTAAAAAACACTTCGGCAACGTTTTAAAGACTAATAAGAGTATTGACGAGAATGCTAGGTAACAAAATCTTTGTTTACCTGAACGTTATCGTCATTACATCTGATCAACATGAGACAAAATATCGGAAATTAATAGGAAGATTACGGAAAGCCAATCTTAAACTACAAAACTACAACCGGACTAATGTAAGCTTTGAAAAGAGAATGTGTGCTATCATGTACACATAATAAGAGAACAAGCGGTTCGCTCAAATCCCGAGAAAGTAACTGTTGTAAAAGCATTTAAAACCTCCAGGATATCAAAATATATAAAACAATTTTTCGGATTAGCTGGATATTACCGCAAATGTATACAAGATTTTAAAAAAATGGCGATATCTTTTACCAATTTATTAAAAATGGACATCGTATTTAAATGGATCGTAAGAGTGCAAAGTTAAATGAGCAAATTGCTTTCAATATCTTGAATTGTATAATAAACTAATCCCATTATAGTTTTTTAATAGGTGTGATTATAAGTTAAGGACAGACAGAAAAAGGTCTGTCGATCGCGTATGTATTTCTAACCTTAAACGAAGCTGATCGGAACTTAAATCAAGAAAGAATCATTAGTAATTAATAAATTTTAAAAAGAATCATTAGTAATAATAAAATAAAACGCGGTATAACATTTCAGACTTTATCTATATGTTAGAAAATTTACATTAATCACTATTGTCCTTTGTTATGAATGTACAGAGTTAAAATCCAACATTGCTGAGAAAACTAACATTGACACCAATGCTCTTTCGAAATATCCCATAATAATATCGGAAAGTCACATTTACCCAATAAGGTCGAGAATACGTATACAAAAAGGAAACTAAGAAGAGCATGTTGCATCATATTCAGACAATACGTTATATAACAATATTGTTATATGTAAAATCTTATTACATAATTAGAACTCGCACATACTAAGAAAGTGACATTCTAATGCACTAATCATTTCCAGCTCTATCGTAAAGAGAATGAAGCTAATTACATTTAGTTAGTTTGTGCTTTATTTAGGAAAATCACATGATAGCACATATTCCATATCACTTGTACTGCCAGAAATTGAAACAAGTATTAATGAAGCTGTAAATATTTCGCAAGAAGTAATCAGACAAGTTGATCTTGACTGCAACATCAGTATACGTCAAGTGTTGATGGAAACATAATGAATTCCGCCGAAATTTTTACAATTGGTAGATCTAATATTCAATCATGACAAAAAATGGAACATTGATCCTAACAACAATAGCAATACCGATAATAGCGATAATGACAACGATAGCAATATTGAAATATTGGTAGTTTCGTGATATCATCTGATTATTACGTAAATAAGGCCATAATCCAAATAGTTCAGGCTATTCAGGCTATTTTCTTGATGCATGTATGATTTCAGCGACAGATATGGACAAAATATAAATTACAAGTGCAAGCAAGAAGCATTGTCCTCAACATATTTCTATCGTATTGGTGTATAATCTTGTATTAGTTTTACATCTCTTTAGCGACATAACAATGGACTCGTCTTTTACATTTATGTTTTTTCATGGTGATGGAGTGATAGATATGACGTCGGTACACATTTCTTTCACAAAAAATTTGATAAAATACAATGTATCATTGTGCAGTGCAGTGCAATACAGTGCCATAAAATACAGTGCAATGCAATACCATACAATATCATACAATACTTCGTAATACCATACAATACCATATAATATTGTACAATACCATACAATACTGTAAAAGACCATATAATACCATACAATAACATATAACAACGTATCATACAATACAAAAACTTAAATTAATGCAATACCATATGATATCATACATAACTATATAATATACAGTACAATATAAAATCATACAATACCATATAATACAATGCAATACAGTGCAATATTTTTAAATCCTAGTGAATTCGAGGGATAATAATTATTTAATTAGGTAAGTATTTTCATTTAAATTCGGTAAATTTCAAATAAATTCATGTAAATTTGGGAAGATTAAAGCATTTTATGAATATTTATGTGTAAATTCTCTTAAATTCAAGTAGATACGGATTAATCTGTGCACTATTTAAGCAGACAAATTCGATTGAATTCCATCGAATACGGGCTTATTCGAGAATTTTGCGTAAATTCGGGTAAATTCGAATGAATCTGGGCGAAATTAAGCAATTTCGATTAAAGTCGGTTAAATTCGGTTGAATCCATGTTAATTTCAGCATTTTAGAATAAATTTTGGTAATTTTTAAAATATATGGGAAAAGTCGATAAAATTCGGTTGTAGCTAGACGTATTTATAAATGTCGTATAAATTCAAGCATATTCGAGTAAATTCGATTAAATTTGAGTAATTTTGACCAAATTCTGCTAATTTCGATTGAAATCAGGCGAATCCAGGAGAAGTTCAACAATTTCGATTAAATTTGATTCAATTCTGGCTGAATTTGTAAACATATAACAATTTTTAATTATAAATTTGGCTGAATTCGGGCAAATGTAAACATTTTCGGGAAAATTCTTGCAAATTTAAGCTATTTCGGACAAATTTCGGTAAATTCGGTTAAATTCGGTTTAATTCGGAAGTTCACACTTTATGAGATTTAACCGAATTTAATCTAATTTAATTAAATTCATATGGATTTACCCGAATTTAACGGAATTTACAGGAATTTGCCAAAAATTACTAAAATATTCTCGAATTTTTAATTTACATGAGTTTAACTGAAATTAATGGAATCTGTCTAATACTGCTTAAATTAGTTTACATTAATCCATGTATTTAACAGAATTTACACATAAATGACCATAAAATGCTTTATTTTTCTGGATACACATAAATCTATCCGTATTTAAATGAATATACCCGCATTTGACCGAAATTGTTTAAATTAGGTTGGATACACCGGAAAATGCTTCAAACCAACTGGATACAACCGAATTTATCCGAATATACCCGAATTTGTCTGAAATTAATAACTAAATCCGGACAGAAACTAATTTAACCCATTTTACTCGAAGTTGTACGGAATTAATAAATAATCTTATTATACAGCAGAATTTAGCCGAATTTTCCCCAACTTGTTCGAAATTGTTCAACTTCAATATGAGACAATCGAATATGCTTATAACCACGTGAAAATACCGAATTTTGCTGAATTTACCTGAACCAGTCCGAAATTGTTTAACTTAGATTGGATATACTCGAAAATGCATGAAATCATCGGCAAACATCTGAATTTAGCCGAATTTTTCCAAATTTTTTCGTAATTAATAAATTTTGTTGTAAGGCCCTAATTTACCTTGAATTGAGTTGGACCCATTCGAAATTTTTAAATAAAATCTAATACATCCGAAATTTAATGAAACAAATCGAAAAATCCCCCATTTAGCCAAATTTACCATAACTTAAATGGAATTAATTAATTTCCCTCGAATCAAGTTAATTTAAACGAGTTCATTCGGACCTATCTGAAATTTTTTAATTAGATAGAGAACACTTGAGAATGCATAAAACAACCTGGAAACTCCCTTTTACTTAGCCAATTTTACCTGAACTTTTAAATAATAAATATATTTTCTTTTAGTTCTCTAGTTCACCTCTCACTACCGAAATTTTTATCTTAAATCGGGTTCAACGTAAAATAAAAAACCATCCGGAAACCGGCGAACTTAGCCAATATTACGCGAACTTTTAAATATTAAAATTTTTTTTTTAGCATCCTTATTCACGCCTAATTGATCGGGACTTGTTCGAAAATTTTGTATTAGATCGAATACACTTTAAAATTAATAAAATTTTTAATAATAAAGAAATTTCTTTTAGTACACTAATTTACACCAAATTGAACCAGATCTGTCCGAAATTTTTATGATACCAAAATTAATAAAACCATCCGGAAGTCTTCGAACTTTAGAAACTAGCAGGTTTTACTCGAATTTTTAAGGAATTAAAAAATTTTCTTTTAAGAATCCTAATTCACTCCTAAATGATCCCATCTGTCCGAAATATTAATATTAAATTGGGTGCATGCTACAATTAAAAAAACAACCCGAAAACAATCGAACTTAGCCAATATTAATTAGACTATTGAAAATTAGAAAATTTTTTTTTACGCACCCTTATTCTTCCATAATTGTTGACCCGAACCGGGCCTGTCCGAAATTTTTATATTTTATAATAAACCCAGTACACCATAAAATTAATACAACCACCCTTAAACCCTCGAACTTACTCGATTTTAATAGAAATATTTAAAATTAAAAAATTATTTTTTAGCTTTATAAATCACTCCTAATTGAGCCGGGTCTGTCCAAACCTTTTATAATAGATTCTGTGCACCGTAAAATCAGTAAAACCACTCTTAAACCAAAATACTTTGCCGAATTTTTTGAAATATTAAAATTAAAAAATTTTTTTATTGAACACCCTAATCTCCTTTTATTGAGCTGGTCCTGTTTGTAACTTTTATAATAGATTCTGTGCATCCTAAAATTAATAAATCCATACTTAAACTTCCGTACTTCGCCGAATTTTTTGAAATTTTATTATTTAAAAATTTTTGTATTAAGCATCCTTAGTCGCTCCTAATTGAGTCGGCCCTTTTCAAAACTTTTATAATAGATTCTGTGTACTGTAAAGTTAACAAAGACACCCTTAAACCCCGGAACTTTGCCTTACTCTTTTAGCTATTAAAATTTAAAGAATTTTACATTATGCAGCCGAAAGCGCCCTTAATTGAGTGGACCCTGTATAAACATTTATAATAGATTCTGTGCACCGTAAAGTTAGTAAAGATACCCTTTAACCCCGGAACTTTGCCTTACTTTTTATGATATTAAAAATTAAAAAATTCATTTTAAATACCTTTAATCGTTCCCCATTGAGCCGACCCTGTACAAACTTTATATGATAGATTTTGTACACTGTAAAGTTAATAAAGGCATCCTTAAATCTCGGAATTTTACTTCACTTTTTTCGATATTAAAGTTTAAGAATTTTTTATCTTATCCACACTTTTTCCACATATAAAGCGTAACGGAGATATCTAATGACACCCTCAGGCCCTGGCTCAGGGTCATAGTTTAGGAGATAATTAACTTTAAATAATTTTACAAATAGCACCCTATCTCACTCCCTATAAATTTGGCACTGTTAAAACTTTTTTTATATATAGAAAGCAACGAATCCTATCTAATGACACCATTAAGCCCAGGTTCAGGGTCATAGTTTAGGAGATAATTAATTTTAAATAAATTTACACAAAGCAACCTATTTTGCCCCCTGTTGATCACCTGTGCTGAAACTTTTTTCACATATAGAATGCAACAAGAACTATCCAATGATACCCTTAGTCCACGCTCAAGGTTATAGCTTAAGAGATAAATATTGAAAAACATTTTTTTTATATTTTACAAAAAACTTCTTATATCGCCCCGTATTCATTCGGCCCTGCCAACACTTTTTCGGCATATAAAATGCAATGAAAACTATCTAGTGACACCATTAAGCCTCGGCTCGAGGTCATAGTTTAGGACATAATGTGTTTTAAAAGATTTTACAAAAAGCACCCTATCTTGCTCCTTAATGATCCGGCCACTCCTAAACTTTTTTCATATATTGAGCGTAAGCAGAGCTATCCGATGACATCCTTAATTCCTATCTTTGGGTCATAGTTTAGGTGATAAAACTTTGACAGAATTTTTAAAAATTTTACAATAAGCTTCCTATTTCGCTCCTTATGGGTTTGGCCCTGCCAAAACTTTTTCCACATATAAAATGCAACGAGATCTATTTGATGATACCTTTAGGCCTCGGTTCAATGTCATAGTTTTGGAAATAAAAATTAAAAAAAAATTTTTTTTAATTTTACAAAAAGCAACTTATTTCACCCCTAATTGCTCCGGCACTGTCCAAATTTTTTCACATTTAGAGCCAACGAGAGCAATCTAATGATATTCTTATACCACGGCTTAAGGTTATAGTTTTGGATATAAGAATTTTTCAAAATTATACTAAAAACACACTAACTCGTCCCCTATTTTTCCGGTCTTGACCAACCCTTTTTCATATATAGGACGCAACGACAGCTATCTTGTGACACTCTTAGGCTCGGCTCAAGATTATAGTTTTGGAGATAAATATTTTTTAATAATTTTTAAAAATTTTACAAAAAGGATCCTATTATTCTGACTCGGATGAAAATTTTTTCCCATATAGAACGCAACGAGAGCATTCTAATGATATATAAACGCCCCAGCTAAGGGTCATTCCTTAGGAGATAATTAATTTTTTATGATTTTATATAAAGCCCCCTAACTCGCCGCCGATTGGTCCGATCATACCCAAATTTTTTTCACATATAGAACGCAACGGAAGCTATCTAATGATATCCTTAGGCCCCGATTCAAGGTCACAGTTTTGGAGATAAATATTTTTAAAGAATTGTTAAAAATTTCACAAAAAGCACTCTATCACGCCCCTTATTGGATCGCTACTACCGAAACTATTTTCACACATAGAACGCAATGAGAGTTAATTAGTGAGACCATTAGATCCCGTCTCAATGTCATAGTTTTGGAGATAAAAATTCTTTAAGAATTTGTTAAAATTTACATATAGCTCCGTAACTCACCCACTATTGGACCGGTCCTGTGCAAACTTTTTACAGATATAGAGATCAATGAGAGCAAACTAATGACCCCACAACGATCTGGCTCAACATCATAGTTTAGGAGATAAATAATTCTGTATGATTTTACAGAAAGTTTCCTAACTCGCCCTCTATTGATTCGGTACTGAGGAAACTTTTTTCATATATGGACGCAAAGGATGCTAATTAATGACACCGTAGGCTCTGGCTCGAGGTCATAGTTTAGGAGATGAAAATTTTTTAAGAGTTTTAAAAAATTGTATCCTATCTTGCCCCCTATTGGTTCGACATTGCCGAAACTTATATGGATGTATAGAACGCAACGAGAGCTTTCTAATGATATATTAATGCCTCGGCGCAGGGTCATAGTTAAAGTTAAGTGCATTTAGGTACCTAGATAATAAATTTTTAATGTTTTTACAAAACATCCTATCTCGCCACCTATTAGTCCGACACTGTCGAAATTTATATTGACGTATAGAATACAACGAGAGTTTTCTAAAGACATATAAATAACTTAGCCGAGGGTCATAGTTATATAAATGACTAGGCTGAGGGTCATGGTTTAGGAGATAAAAATTTTTAAAGAACTTTTTAAAATTTTACAAAAAGCGCCTTATATGGCCTCCTTTTCGGTCCGACACTGCCGAAACTTTTATTGACCTATAGAAAGCAACGAGAGCTTTCTAATGAGATATAAATTCCCCGACTCAGGGTCATAGTTAAAGTTAAGTGCATTTAGGTACCTTATAAGATGCAGTGAAGTTCATTAAGGTGCTTTGTAAGCTGTATTGTAGTGTATTATGTAATGTAAAGAGGTCTATTGAAGTGCATTAAGGTGCATTATATAGTCCAATGACGTGCATTGGACTGCATTCACATGCGTTATAAGGCGCAATGAAGAGCATTGCAGAGCATAGTAAGAAATGTGCACCAGTGACGTGCATTGCAGTGACGTGATGTTCGTTGCAGGCTAATGACGTGCGTTCATTCTTATGACGTGCGTTCCAGTCTTATGAGGCGCTTTGTAGTACCGTGACGTACGTTGCAGTGCCTTAAGATGCATTGCGGCAACGTGCGTGCTTCGAATTCTTATGACGCGCATTGCGGTGCCGTAACGTGCGTTGCAGCTTCTTGACATGCGTGGAAGTGTTATGACGTGCGTTGCAGCTCTGTGACGTGCGCAGCAGTTTTATGACGTAAGTTCAAATGCCGTACGGTGTCGCGCAGTGTCGTTCAGGAGGTGCCACGCCACGCCGCGCCATGCCGCGCCACGCCGCGCAATAACGTGCCAAGCCAAATTGGATCGCGGAATGGGGTGCCACGCCACATCGGGCCATGCAGTACCGCGCCACGACGGGCACCGCAGTTCCGTGCCACTCAATGCAGTGCTACGCCGGGCCGTGCAGTAACATGCTATATCATGTCGAGCCGCCCAATGCCACGCAGTGCCGTAGCACGCCGGGCCACGCTACGCCAACTCCCGCAGTGTCGTACCAAGCCATATAACGACGGGCCACACCACGCTAGACCCCGCAGTGACAGGATCCGTCTGGCCACGCCAACCCGGGTCCCGGAGAGCCTGACCCCGCTGGCCCACGCAAACTCGGGCTCCCGGAAGTCCGCACACGTCAGGCCACGCCAACCCGGCCACCTCCACCCGTGCTACATCAACCCGGGCCACGTCAATCGGGGCCAAGCCATCCCTGGCCCCGGAGATCCCGGCATCGCCGTGCCTCGACAACCCGGGACCCCGGAGAGCCCGGCCACTCTGGGCAACACCAACCCGGGTTTCTGAGTGACCGGCATCGCCAGGTCATGCCAACTCGGGACCCAGAGGCGGCTGCGCCGGGCCACACCTACCCGGTAAACGTAGAGCCTGGCCGCGCCACGCAACGCTAAATCGGGTCCCGGATAGCCTGTCTATCCAGGGCCATGGAGATCTTGTCCCTGCAGTGACACGCGAATACGTGCCCCGGAGAGCCCGAACGCGCCGAGCCACGCCTACCCGGGCCTGAGAAAGCTCGGCTACGCCGGGCCACGCCAACCAAGGCCTCGGAGAGCATGGCCGCATATAGCCGCGACGGAGCATGCCAACCACGGCCCCGGAGAGCCCTGCCTTGCCGTGCTACGCCAACTCGTGCCCCGGAGATTCCACCCGCCCCGGGCCATGCCAACACGGTCGCCGGATAATTAGCTGCGTCAGGCCACGCCAACCAGGGCCTCGGATAGCCTGTCAGCGCCGGGCCATTTCTGCTCAGTCCACAGGGAACCCGACCATGCCGGGTAACTTCCACTCGGGTCCCGGGGAGCCCATCCATGCCGGAAGATATGTACTTAGCCATCGGAGGTCCGATTACGGCGGCCAACTTCTACTTAGGCCATGGTGAGACCGGCCAAGTCAGGACACTTCTAGTCGAGACCCTGGGAACCTGGTTACGCTGGGCCACTTCTACTGGGACGCTGGGGCGCGGAACACGCCGTGCTACAACTACCCGGCTCCCGGGGAGCCCGTCGACGCCGGGATATATCTACTCGAGTTACGAGGAGCCCGACCATGACGGGTCTCTTTTACTCGGGCCCAGGGGATTCCGGCCACGCCGGCCCAATTCTACTCAGGCTATGGTGTGATAGGCCAAGCCAGGCCACTTCTACTCGAAACTGGGGGAGACAGGATAAGCCAGGCCACTAATACGCGGATCCCAGAGAGCACGGCATCCCCAGGACACGCCATCTCGGTTGCCGGAGAGTCCGCCCACGCAGGGTAAGTCCAAACCGGTCCACAGAGTGCCCGGCTGCGCCGGACGACGCCACCCCGAGTCCCAGGCAGGCAGTCTAAGTCTAGCCAAGCAGGGCACCGGAGATCCCGTCTGCTCCCTCCAATCCGTGCCTCGGAGATTCTGACCACGCAATCATGTGCTACGGAGAGAACAACTATGATGGGCCACGTCAAGCCGGGCCCCGGAGAGCCCAACCGGCCCATGATACGTCAACCCGGATCCCGGAGAGCCCTGCCGCGCCTGGCCACGCCATCCTGAGCCACAGAGAGCCTGTCCGCGCCGGGCTATGCCCACCCGGTTCCCGGAGACACTAGCCGCGTCGGGACACGCCAACCCGAGTTCCGGGGTAACTGGTCACGCCCACTCGGGCCCCGGAGAGGCCGACCACGACAACCCAGGCCCCGAAGAGACCGACCATGCCGTACCACGCCAACCCGGGCCACATCATCCCGGGCCATATCAACCCGAGCCACATCAGAGCCACGCCACCCTCTCCTCCGGAGAGCCCAGCAACGCCGGACCATATCAACCCGTGCTGCGGAGGGCCCGGCAAAGCCGTGTCACACTAACTCGAGACCCGGAGTGCCCGGCAATCCATACTCTGGCCGCGGAGAGCACACACCAGGCCGGGCCACATCAACTCGGGCCCCGGAGAGGCCGGCCGAGCCGTGCCTCCGTAACCAGGGCTCGGAGAGCTCGGCCACGCTGGGCCAAGCCAAGCCATGCCTCGGAGAGGCTGTCCTCGCTGGGCCGCGCCAACCGGGATCCTGGGGAGACTGGATACGCCATCCCGGGCCACGCCAACACCGGAGAGCCGAGTCACGCGGGGCCACGTCAACAAGGCTCTGGAGAGCATGGCCATGCCAACCCGGGCCCCTCAGAGCTCGGCCGAAGCAGGTCACACCAACCCGGGTCCCAGAGAGTCCGCCCACACAAAAGCACGCACCGGAGTGCCCGGTCACGGCATCCCGGTCCCTGGACAATCCGGCCGCGTCGAGCCACGCCAACCCGGGTACTGGAGTGCCAGGTCTCATCAAACCGGGTAGCGGAGAGCCTACGCTCGCCTGGTCACGCCAATCTGGGCTCCGGAGGGACTGGCAACACCGGGCCACACCATCCCGGTTCTCAAAGAGTCCGCCCTGGACCACATTAACCCAATCCGGGCTCCGGAGAGAACGTTCAAGTCCGGCCACGCCAATATGTACCTTAGAGAGACCGACCACGTCGGGCCACGTCAAACCGGGCCGCAGAGCGCCCGGTCACGCCGGGCCATGCTTATCCGGTTCCCGCATAGACAGGCAATGCCGGACCAAGTCAATCCGGCCCGCGGAGAGCGCATCAATGCAATCCCGAGCCCCCGAGAGACCGGTAACGCCGGGCCACGCCAACCCGGGTCCCGAAGAGCCAGGCCATGCCATACCGGGCTCCGGGGAGCCCGGCCACTCCAACCCGGGTACCGGAGAGCGTGGACATTCCGGGCCACGCCAACTTGTGCCCCACAGAGCTCGGACGCGTTGAGCCATGCCAACACGGACCCGGGAGAGCCCGGCCGTGACGGACTACGCCAACCCGGGTGCTGGAGAATCTGTTCACAGCGTTCCACACCGTCCCGAGCCCCGGAGATCCGGGATACGCCGGTCACGACAATGCGGGCCCCCAGAGAGACCTGCCGCGCTGGACCAAGCCAACCTGGATCCCGGAGAGACGTCCACGTTGGGCTACGGTAACCTGGGCGCCGGAGAATACGGCCAAGACGGGCCAGGAGAAACCTGTTCCCGGAGAGACCGGGCATGCCAGGCTACACCAACTCGGCCACCTTAAACCGGGCCACATCACCCGGACCACTTCAAACCGGGCCACGCCATAGCTGGGCCCCGGAGAGTTCAGTCGCGCCGGGATACAGCAACCCGGGTCCCGGAGAGCCTGGCCGCGCTGGGCCACATCAACACGTGTTCTGGAGAGGCCGGCCAAGCCCGGTCACTCCAACCTAGACCCCGGAAAGACGAGCCTCGCCGTGCCACCACAATCCGGGCCACGGAGAGCTCGGCCGCACCGGGTCACCTCAACCCCTGCACCGGGGAGACTGGCCAGGCAAAGGAGAGCCTGACAACGCTGGGCCACGCTAACCAGGGTTCCGTAGAGCCCGGCTACGCAGGGAAACTCCAACCTGAGCTTAGGAGAGCCTATCAGCGCCGGTCTACACAGACCCAAGTCCCGGAGAGCCCGGCCGCGGCAGGCTACGCCAACCCGGTCCCAGGACAGTCTCGCCGCGGCGGCCTCGGAGAGCCTGTACGCGCCTATCAACGCCAACCAGGGCCACGGAGAGCCGTGCCATGTCATCCAAGCACCGGACAGATCGGCCACGCCATACCTGTCTCCTGAGAGTCTGCCAGCGCTGGGCGACGCCAACTCAATCCGCGGTGAGCCGGGTCACGCCAACCCGTGTCCCGGACAGTACCCCAGAGAGACGCACTATGCCTGGTCACGCCAACCCGGGCACGGAGAGCTCGGCCCCGTAGGGTCAGGCCGATCCGTGCCCAAGAGAGCCAGTTGCCCTGGGCCACGCTAAACTCTGCCCTGGAGTAGCTGGCCACGCCATCACGTTTTTTGTAGAACCCACCTACGCCGGGCAACGCCAACCTGGGCCACATCAACCTAAGCCACATCAACAAGGGCCACATCAACCCGGGCCACGCTGTCCCCGGAGAACACGGCATCGTCCGGACCACGCCAACCCGTGGATCAGAGAGCTCGGCCATGCGAACCTGTGTCCCGCAGAGAACGGCCATGCCAGGCCACGACAACTCTGCCCCCGGATGGCCCAGCCACGTCTGGCCTTGCAAACCCGTCTCCCGGAGAGACAGGCTACGTCGGGCCAGGCCAACCCGGGGCCCTTAGAGCACAGCCAAGCCGGGCTACGACAACCCGGGTACCGGAGAGCACGGCAAAACCAAACTGGGATCCAGAGAGCCCGGCTACGCCAACCTAGACACCAGAGAGCACGGCCAAGCAGGGTCACGCCAAAGAAGGATCCGGAGAGCCCGGCCACATCAAACCAGGCAACGGAGAGCCCACCCCTGCACGGCCAAACCAACCGGTGCCCCGCAGAGTCCAGCCACACATTGTCTCGCCAACCTGGACCCCAGAGAGACTGGACACGCCAGGACACGCCATCCCGGTTCCCGGAGAGTCCACCCATTCCAGGCCATGCCATACCCGCCACCGGAGAGATCAGCCACACCGGTCAACGCCAACCTGGTCTCCGGTGAGCCCGGCAATGCCAACCACGCATCGGAGAGCCTGCCGCACCCTGTCGCGCCAATCCGGGCCCCGGAGAGCTCAGCTCCGCCGGGCAACGCCAAACCGGGCCAGAGAGACCGGGCCTCGGAGAGATCGGTCACGTCGGAACACGCAAGCCCGGGCCGCGGTGAGCCTAGCCACGCTAGCCAGGCACCCGGAGTGCCCTGCAACGCCAACAGGGGCCCCGGAAAGCACGGCCACGTCGGGCCATGGAAGCCTGTCCCCCGAGGAAACCGGCCACACCGAAACACGGAAACCCGAGATCCGGAGAGCCCGGCCAAACCGGGCCACGTATACCTGTTCCTCGGAGAGTCCGTCCACGCCGGGCAAAGCTAGCCCGGGACCAGGAGAACCCGGGCACGCCAGTCCGAGCCCCGGAGGACAGGGCCAGCCGGTCCACGCCAGCCCGGGCCCCCGAGAGACCGGACACGAAAGGCCAGGCCAGCCCGAGACCCAGAGAACTCAGCCACGCCGAGTCACGACAGCCCGGGACCTGGAGAGCCCGTCCACGCCGGACAAGGCAAGCCTGGACCTCGGAGATCCCGGCCACGCCGGGTAAGCCCAACCCGGGCCCTGGAGAGACCGGCCTCGTCGGGCAAGGACAGCCCGGGCCACCGCGCCCGCGGACACGAATGGCCACGCCAGCCCGGGCACCGTAGAGCACGGCCACGCCAGGCAAAGCTAGCCTGGAACCAGGAGAACCCGGGCACGCCAGTCCGAGCCCCGGAGGACAGGGCCAGCCGGTCCACGCCAGCCCGGGCCCCCGAGAGACCGGACACGAAAGGCCAGGCCAGCCCGAGACCCAGAGAACTCGGCCACGCCGAGTCACGACAGCCCGGGACCCGGAGAACCCGTCCACACCGGGCCAGCTAGCCTGGGCCCCGGAGTGCCCGGCCACGCGGGGCAGAACAGCCCGGGCGCCTGAGAGCCCGGACACGCCTGGCCAGGCAAGCACGGGCAACGGAGAGACCGGCTACGCCTTGCCTGGCAAGCCCGGCTACCGTACGGCCCTGCCACGCCAGTCCACGGCAACCCGGGCCACCAAGAGCCCGGACACGCTTGGCCATGCCAGCCCGTGCCCCGGAGAGCACGGCCACGCCTGGGCATGTCAGCCTGCACTCAGGAGAGCCCCGCCACACAGCCCGGGGACCGGAGTGTCCGGCCACAAGGGGCAACGCCAGCCCAGGCCCCGTCGAGCACGGACACGTCTGGCCAGGCCAGCCCGCGCCTCGGAGAGACCGGCCACGCCGGAACAGATCAGCCCGGGCCACGGAGAGAATGGCCACGCAGGCCAGGCCAGCCCGGGACCCACACTGCACGGCCACGCCTGGCCAGGCCAGCCTGTTACGCGTAGAGCCCGGCCACGCAGGCCCACGCTAGCACGGGGCCCGGAGAGCCTGGCCACGCCGGACAACGCCAGGCCGGGCCCCGCAGAATCCGGACAACTCTGGCCAGGTATTCCCGGGCCCCCGCGCGCCTGGACACGCCTGGCCACGTCAGCCCGCGCCACGGAGAACTCGGCCACGCCGAGCCACGCTAGCCCGGGGCCGGGAGAGCCCGGTCACGCCGGACCACGCCAGACCAGGCCTCGGAGAGTCCGGCCACGCCGGACAAGGCAAGCCTGGACCTCGGAGATCCCGGCCACGCCGGGCCAGCCCAACCCGGGCCCTGGAGAGACCGGCCTCGTCGGGCAAAGACAGCCCGGGCCCCCGCGCCCGCGGACACGAATGGCCACGCCAGCCCGGGCACCATAGAGCACGGCCACCCCGCGCCAAGCCAGCCCAGGCCGCGGAGAGCCCGGCCACGCCTGGCCAGGGCAGACAGGCCCACGGAGAGGCGGGCACGCAGGGCCACGCTAGCCCGCAGGACGGAGTGCCTCGCCACGGCGGACAACTCCAGGCCGGGCCCCACAGAATCCGAACACTTCTGGCCAGGCATTCCTGGGACCCGGAGAGCCCGCCCACGTCGTGCAACGACAGCCCGGGCCCCGGATAGCACCGCCACGCCAGGCCGAGCCGTGGACAGCCCGGCCACGCCTGGCCACATCAGCCAGGGCACCGGAGAATCCGGACACGTCTGTCCAGGCCATCCCGGGAACCAGAGAACCCGGCCAAGACGGGCCAAGGCAGCCCAGGCACCAGGGAGCTCGGCCTAGACTGCCCGGGCCGCGGGGAGGTTGGCCACGCCGGGCCAAGCCAGTCCTGAGCCCGTAGAGCTCGGCCACGTCTGGCCAGGCCATCCCGGGCCACGGAGTTCCTGGCCAAGACGGGTCACGACAGCCCGCGACCCGGGGAGCCCGGCCAAGCCAATCCGTGAGCCGGAGAGTCCGGCCAAGCCCTTCCACGCCAGTCCGGGCTGCGGAGAGCCCGACAACGTCTGTCTTGGCCGCGGAGAGGCCGGCCACGACGTGCCACGCTTGCCCGGAACCCGGAGAGCCCGGGCCCCAGAAACCTCGGCCACGCCGGGCCAGGCCAAACCGGGCACCGGAGAGCCCGGCCACGCAGGGCCAGTCCAGCCCAGGCCCCGACGATCCTGGCCACGCCAGCCCGGGCCCCGCAGAGCCCGGACAAGCCGGGCCACGCCAGCACAGGGCCCGGAGAGCACGGTCACGCCGGACCAGGCAAGCCTGGGACTCGGAGATCCCGGCCACGCCGCGTCACGCCAGCCCGGGCCGCGGAGAGCCCGGCCACTCCTGGCCAGGCAAGCCCGTGCCACGGAGAGTCCGGCCACGCCGGGCCGCGCCAACACGGACCACGGAGAGCCCGGCCACGACGGGTCCCCTCAGCGGGTGCCCCGGAGAGCCCGGCCACATTGGGCAGTGCCAGCGCGGGTCTCCGAGAGCCTGGCCACGGCGGGTAACGCAAGCGCGGGCCCCGGAGTGCCTGGCCACGCCAGCGCGGGCCCCGGAGACTTCGGCCAGGGCGGGCCACGCAAGCGCGTGCTCCGGAGAGCCCGAACACGCCAGGGCAACGCCAGCCCGGCCCCGGAGAGACCGGCCACGACGGGTCGCGTCAGCGGGGGCCACGGAGAGCCCGGCCACGCCGGGCCACGCCGGGCCACGCCGGCCCACGCCAGAGCGGGCCCCGGAGTGAACCGCCACACCGGGCCACGGCAGCGCGGGTCACGGAGAGCCCGGCCACGCCGGGCCACTCCAGCCCGGGCCACGGAGAACCCGGTCACGCCGGGCCACGACAGCGCGGGCCACGGATAGCCTGTCCACGCCAGCGCGGGCCGCGGTTAGCCCGCACACGCCAGCGCGGGCCGCGGTGAGCCCGCACACGCCAGCGCGGCCCGCGGAGAGCCCGAAAAACGACAGCGCGGGAAGCGGTGAGCCCGCACACGCCAGCGCGGAGCACGGTGAGACAGACTACGCCAGCATGGGCAGCAGTGAGCCCGCACGGGCAAGCGCGAGCCGCTGTGAGCCCGAAAAACGCCAGCGCGTACCCCGGTGAGCCCGAAAAACTCCAGCGCGGGCCGCGGTGGTCCCTCAAACCCCAGCGCCGGCCGCGGTGAGCCCAAAAAATTCCAGCGTGGGCCGCCGTGAGCCCGCACACGCTAGCGCGGGCCGTGGTAAGCCCGCACACGCCAGCGCGCGCCGCGGTAATCCCTCACACCACAGAGCGGCCGCGGTGAGCGCGCACACGCCAGCGCTGGCCGCGGTGAGCCCGAAAAACGTCAGCGCGGGGCGCGGAAAGCCCGCACACAACAGCGCGGGCCGCGGTGAGTCCGCAAACGCCAGCGCGGGCCGAAGTGAGCCCGCAAATACCAGCGCGGGCAGCGGAGAGACCGCACACGCAAATGCGGGCCGCGGTGAGCCCGCACACGCTAACGCGGGCCGTGGTAAGCCCGCACACGCCATCGCGGACCGCGGTGATCCCTCACACCCCAGAGTGGGCCGCGGCGAGCCGGCACACGCCAGTGCGGGCCGCGGTGAGCCCGCGCACGCCAGCGAGGGACGCGGTGAGCCCGCACACGCCAGCGCGCGACGCAGTAATCCCTCACACCACAGCGCGGCCGCGGTGAGCGCGCACACGCCAGCGCGGGCAGCGGTGAGCCCGAAAAACGTCAGCGCGGGGCGCGGTAAGCCCGCACACAACAGCGCGGGCCGCGGTGAGCCCGCAAACGCCAGCGCGGGCCGAAGTGAGCCCGCAAACACCAGCGGGGGCCGCGGAGAAACCGAGCACGCAAGCGCAGACCGCGGTACGCCCGATCACGTCAGCGCGAGCCGCGGTGAGCCCGCACACACCAGCGCGGGCCGCGGTGAGCCCGCACACGCCTGCACGGGACGCGGTGAGCCCGCAAACGCCAGCGCGGGCTGCGGTGAGACTGCACACTCCAGCATGGGCCGCGGTGATCCCTCACACCCCAGCGCCGGCCGCGGTGAGCCCGAAAAACTCCAGCGCGGGCCGCGGTGAGCCCGCACACGCTGGCGCGGACCGCGGTTAGCCCGCACACACCAGCGCGAGCCGCGGTGATCCATCACACCACAGCGCGGGCCGCGGCGAGCCCGCACACGCCAGCGCGGGACGCGGTGATCCATCACACCCCAGCGCGGGCCGCGGTGAGCCCGCACACAACATCTCGCGCCGCGGTGAGCCCGCACACGCCAGCACGGATCGCGGAGGTCCCTCCCACCCCAGCGCGGGCCACGGCGAGCCCGCACACGCCAGGGCGGGCCGCGGTGAGCCCGCGCACGCCAGCGCGAGCCGCGGTGAGCCCGCACACGCCAGCAGAGACCGCGGCGAGCCCGCAAACTACAGCGCGGGCCGCGGTGAGCCCGGACACGCCAGCGCGGGCCGCAGTGAGCTCGAAAATCGCGAGCGTGGGTCGCGGCAAGCCCGCACACGCCAGCGCGGGCTGCGGTGAGCCCGCACTCGCCAGTGCGGGTCGCGGAGGTCCCTCCCACCCCACCGCGGGCCACGGCGAGCCCGCACACGCCAGGGCGGGCCACGGTGAGCCCGCGCACGCTAGAGCGAGCCGCGATGAGTCCGCACACGCCAGCGCGGACCGCGGCGAGCCCGCAAACCACTGCGCGGGCCGCGATGATCCTTCACACCCCAGCGCGGGCCGCGGGGAGCCCGCAAACCACAGCGCTGGCCGCGGCGAGACCGCACACCCCAGCGCGGGCTGCGGTGAGTCCGTACACGCCAGCGCGGGACGCGGTGAGCCCGCACACGCCAGCGCGGGCCGCAGTGAGCTCGAAAATCGCGAGCGTGGGCCGCGGCGAGCCCGCACACGCTAGCGCGGGCTGCGGTGAGCCCGCACGGAACAGCTGGGGCCGCGGTGAGCACGAAAAACTCCAGCGCGGTCCACGGTGATCCCTCACTCCCCAACGTGGGCCGCGGTGAGCCCGCACACGCCAGCGCGAGACGCGGTGATCCCGCACACGCCAGCGCTGACCGCGGCGAGCCCGCAAACCACAGCGCGGGCCGTCGTGAGCCCGCACACGCCAGCGCGAGCCGCTGTGAACCCTCACACCCCGGCGCGGGCTACGGCGAGGCCGCACACGCCAGGGTGGGCCGCGGTTAGCCCGCACACACCAGCGCGTGCCGCGGGGAGCCCGCACACGCCAGCGCGGCCCGCGGTGAGCCCGCGCACAGCAGCGCGGTCCGCGGATAGCCCGCAAACCACATCGCGGGCCGCCGTGAGCCCGCACACGCCAGCGCGAGCCGCGGTGATCCCTCACACTACGGCGCGGGCCACGGCGAACCCGCAAACACCGGCGCGTGCCGCAGCAAGCCCGCAAATCCCAGCGCGGGCCGGGAGAGCCCGCACACGCTAGCGCGAGCCGCGGTGAGCCCGCACACGCCAGCGCAGACCGCGGATAGCTCACACACGCCAGCGCGGGCCGCGGTGAGCCCGCACACTCCAGCGCGAGCCGTGGTGATCCCTCACACCCCGGCGCGGGCCGCGGCGAGCCCGCAAACCACAGCGCTGGCCGCGGAGAGCCCGCATACGCCAGCGCGAGTCGCGGAGAGCCCGCACACGCGAGCGTGGGCCGCAGCGAGCCCGCACACGCCAGCGCAGGCCGCGGTGAGCAGGCACACGCCAGCGCGGGACGAGGATAGCCCGCACACACCAGCGCGGGCCGCGGTGAGCTCGAAAAACGCCAGCGCGGACCGCGGTTGGACCGCACACCCCAGCGCGGGACGTGGTGAGCCCGCACACGCAAGCGCGGTCTTCGGTGAGTTCGCACACGCCAGCGCGGGTCTCGGTGATCCCTCACACGCCAACGCGGGCCGCGGTGAGCCCGCATACGCAAGCGCGGCCGCGGATAGCCCTCACACGCCAGTGCGGGAAGCGGTGAGCTCGCACACGCCAGCGCGGGCCGTGGTGAGCTCGCACACACCAGCGCAGGCCGCGGTGAGCAGGCACACGCCAGCGCGGGACGAGGATAGCCCGCACACACCAGCGCGGGCCGCGGTGAGCTCGAAAAACGCCAGCGCGGACCGCGGTTGGACCGCACACCCCAGCGCGGGACGTGGTGAGCCCGCACACGCAAGCGCGGGCTTCGGTGAGTTCGCACACGCCAGCGCGGGTCTCGATGATCCCTCACACGCCAGCGCGGACCGCGGTGAGCCCGCATACGCAAGCCCGGCCGCGGATAGCCCTCACACGCCAGCGCGGGCTGCGGTGAGCCCGCACACACCAGCTCGGGCCGCGGTGAGCTCGAAAATCGCTAGCGTGGGCCGCGGCGAGTCCGCACACGCCAGCGCGGGATGCGGTGAGCCCGCACACAACAGCGCGGGCCGCGGTGAGCCCGAAAAACTCCAGCGCGGGCCGCGGTGATCCCTCACACCCCAGCGCCGGCCGCGGCGAGCGCGCAAACCATAGCGCGGGCCGCGGTGAGCCCGCACACGCCAGCGCGAGCCGCGGTGTTCCCTCACACCCCAGCGCGGGCCGCGGCGAGCCCGCACACGCCAGCGCGGGCCGCGGTGAGTCCGCACACGCTAGCGCGGGCCGCGGTGAGCTCGAAAATCGCGAGCGCGGATCGCGGTTAGCACGCACACACCAGCGCGCGCCGTGGTGAGCTCGAAAGTCGCGAGTGTGGGCTGCGGTGAGCCCGCACACACCAGCGCGGGGCCGCGGTGAGCCCGCACGGGACAGGGAGAGACGCGGTGATCCCGAAAAACGCCAGCGCGGGCCGCGGTCAGTTTGAAAAACGCCAGCGCGGACCGCGCTTAGACCGCAAACCCCAGCGCTGGCCCTGGCGAGCCCGCACGCGCCAGCGCGTGCCGCGGTGAGCCCGCAAGCGCCTGCGCGGGCCGCGGATATCCCGCACACACGGGCGCGGGCCGCTGTGATCCCCGAAAAACGACAGCGCGGGTCGCGATGAGCACGCACACACAAGCGCGGGCCGCAGTGAGCCCGCACACGCCAGCGAGGGCCGCGGATAGCCCGCACACACCAGCGCCAGCCGCGGTGAGCTCGAAAAACGCCAGCGCGGACCGCGGTTGGACCTCACATTCCAGCGCGGGACTCGGTGAGCCCGCACACCCAAGCGCGGGCTGCAGTGAGCACGTACACGCCAGCGCGGGTCTCGGTGATCCCTCACATACCAGCGCGGGCCGTGGCGAGCCCGCACACTCAAGCGCGGCCGCGGATAGCCCGCACACGGCAGCGCGGGACGCGGTGAGCCCGCAAACGCAAGCGAAGCTGCTGTGAGCTCGCACACGCCAGCGCGGGTCTCGGTGATCCCTCACACCCCAGCACGGGCCGTGGAGAGGCCTTACGCGCCAGCGCGGGCCGCGGTGAGCTCGAAAAACGCCAGCGCGGACCGCGGTTGGAACGAACACCGCAGCGCGGGACGTGGTGAGCCCGCACACGCCAGCGCGGGTCTCGGTGATCCCTCAAACCACAGCGCGGGCCGTGGTGAGCCCGCACACACCAGCGCGGGCCGCGGTGAGCATGTACACGCAAGCGCGGGCCGCGGATAACCACAATACACCAGCGCGGGCCGCGGTGAGCTCGCACACGCGAGCGCGGGATGCGGTGAGCTCGTACACAGGAGCGCGGGCCGCGGTGAGCATGTACACGCAAGCGCGGGCCGCGGATAGCCCGCACACGCGAGCGCGGTTCTCGGTGATCCCTCAAACCACAGCGCGGGCCGTGGTGAGCCCGCACACACCAGCGCGGGCCGCGGTGAGCATGTACACGCAAGCGCGGGCCGCGGATAACCACAATACACCAGTGCGGGCCGCGATGAGCACGCACACACAAGCGCGGGCCGCAGTGAGCCCGCACACGGCAGCGCAGGCCGCGGTGAGCCCGCACACGCAAGCGCGGGCTGCTGTGAGCTCGCACACGCCAGCGCGGGTCTCGGTGATCCCTCACACCACAGCGCGGGCCGTGGTGAGCCCGCACACACCAGCGCGGGCCGCGGTGAGCATGTACACGCAAGCGCGGGCCGCGGATAACCACAATACACCAGCGCGGGCCGCGATGAGCACGCACACACAAGCGCGGGCCGCAGTGAGCCCGCACACGCCAGCGCGGGCCGCGGATAGCCCGCACACACAAGCGCGAGCCGCGGTGAGCTCGAAAAACGCCAGCGCGGACAGCGGTTGGACCTCACATTCCAGCGCGGGACTCGGTGAGCCCGCACACGCAAGCGCGGGCTGCAGTGATCTCGCACACGCCAGCGCGGGTCTCGGTGAGTCCACACACGCCATCGCGGGCCGCAGTGATCTCGCACACGCAGGCGCGGGCCGCGCATAGCCCGCACACGCCAGCGCGGGCCATGGTGAGCCCGCACACGCAAGCGCGGTCCGCGGTGAGCGCGCCCATGAAAGCGCGGGTCGCGGTGATCCCTCACACACCAGCGCGGGCCGCGGTGAGCATGTACACGCAAGCGCGGGCCGCGGATAACCACAATACACCAGCGCAGGCCGCGGTGAGCTCGCACACGCGAGCGCGGGATGCGGTGATCCCGCACACGCAAGCGCGGGCCGCGGTCAGCGCGCACACGACAGCGCGGGTCGCGGTGATCCCTGACACACCAGCGCGGGCCGCGGTGAGCATGTACATGCAAGCGCGGGCCGCGGATAATCACAATACACCAGCGCGGGCCGCGATGAGCTCTAGAAACGCGAGCACGGACCACGGTTGGATCGCACACCCCAGCGCAGGACGCGTTGAGCCCGCACACACCAGCGCGGGCCGCGGTGAGCTCGAAAAACGCCAGCGCGGACGCGGTGATCCCGCACACGCCATCGCGGACCGCTGTGAGCTCGAAAAATGCCAGCGCGGGCCGCGGTGAACTCGAAAAACGCCAGCGCGGGCCGCGGTGAACTCGAAAAACGCCAGCGCGGGACGCGGTGAGTTCTAAAATCGCAAGCGCGGGCTGCGGTGAGCCCGCGCTCGTAAGCGAGGGCTCAGCGCGAGCCCCGGTGAGCTCGCACACGCCAGCGAGGGCCGCGGTGAGCCCTTAAACGCAAGGGCGGGACGCGGTGAGCCCGCACACGCCAGCGCGGGTCGCGGTGAGCCCGCAAACGCAAGGGCTGGCCGCGGTTAGCCCGCACACGCCAGCGCGGGCCGCGGTGAGCTCGAAAAACCCCAGCGCGGGCCGCGGTGAGCCCGCGCACGCGAGCGCGAGCCGCGGTGGGTTCGCACACGCCAGCGAGGGCCGCGGTGAGCCCGCAAACGCAAGGGCGGGCCGCAGTGAGCCCGCACACGCAAGCGCGGGCGGTGGTGAGTTCGAAATCGCCGGCGCGGGCCGGGGTGAGCTCGAAAAACGCCGGTGCGGGCCACGGTGAGCGCGCACACGCAAGCGCGGGCCGCCGTGAGCCCGGACACGCAAGCGCGGGCCGCGGCGATGTCGCACACCCCAGCGCGGGCCGTGGCGAGCCCCGCACGCGCCAGCGCGGGCCGCGGTGAGCCCGCACACACGACAGCGGACCGCGGTGAGCCCGCATACGACAGTCCGGGCCGCGGATAGCCCGCACAAACCAGCGCGGGCCGCGGTGAGCCCGCACTCGCCAGCGCGGGCCGCGCATAGCCACAATACACCAGCGCGGGCCGCGGTGAGCCCGCAAACGCAAGCGCGGGCCGCGGTAAGCCCGCACACGCCAGCGCGCGTCGCGGTTATCCCTCATACTTCAGCGCGGGCCGCGGGGAGCCCGCACACGCGAGCGCGGGATGCGGTGAGCTCGCACACATGAGCGCGGGCCACGGTGAGCTCGCACACAACAGCGCGGGGCGCGTTGTGACTGCACACACCCGCGCGGGCCGCGGTGAGCACGCAAACGCGAGCGCGGTATGCGGTGAGCTCGCACACACGAGCGCGGGCCGCGGTGAGCTCGCACACACCAGCGCGGGGCGCGTTGTGACTGCACACACCCGCGCGGGGCGCGTTTTGACTGCACACACCCGCGCGGGGCGCGTTTTGACTGCACACACCCGCGCGGGCCGCGGGGAGCTCGGACACGCCAGCGCAGGACGCGGTGTGCTCTAAAATCGCCTGCGCGGACCGCGGTTGGACCGCACACTCCAGCGCGGGACGTGGTGAGCCCGCACACGCAAGCGCGGGCTTCGGTGAGTTCGCACACGCCAGCGCGGGTCTCGGTGATCCCTCACACGCCAGCGCGGGCCGCGGTGAGCCCGCATACGCAAGCGCGGCTGCGGATAGCCCTCACACGCCAGCGCGGGACGCGGTGAGCTCGCACAAGCCAGCGCGGGCCGTGGTGAGCTCGCACACACCAGCGCAGGCCGCCTTGAGCCCGGACACGCAAGCGCGGGCCGCGGCGATGTCGCACACCCCAGCGCGGGCCGTGGCGAGCCCGCACACACCAGCGCGGGGCGCGTTGTGACTGCACACACCCGCGCGGGCCGCGGTGAGCCCGCAAACCCGAGCACGGTATGCGGTGAGCTCGCACACACGAGGGCGGGCCGCGGTGAGCTCGCACACACCAGCGCGGGGCGCGTTGTGACTGCACACACCCGCGCGGGGCGCGTTGTGACTGCACACACCCGCGCGGGCCGCGGGGAGCTCGGACACGCCAGCGCAGGACGCGGTGTGTTCTAAAATCGCCTGCGCGGACCGCGGTTGGACCGCACACCCCAGCGCGGGACGTGGTGAGCCCGCACACGCAAGCGCGGGCTTCGGTGAGTTCGCACACGCCAGCGCGGGTCTCGGTGATCCCTCACACGCCAGCGCGGGCCGCGGTGAGCCCGCATACGCAAGCGCGGCCGCGGAAAGCCCTCACACGCCAGCGCGGGACGCGGTGAGCTCGCACACGCCAGCGCGGGCCGTGGTGAGCTCGCACACACCAGCGCAGGCCGCGGTGAGCACGCACACGCCAGCGCGGGACGAGGATAGCCCGCACACACCAGCGCGGGCCGCGGTGAGCTCGAAAAACGCCAGCGCGGACCGCGGTTGGACCGCACACCCCAGCGCGGGACGTGGTGAGCCCGCACACGGAAGTGCGGGCTTCGGTGAGTTCGCACACGCCAGCGCGGGTCTCGGTGATCCCTCACACGCCAGCGCGGGCCGCGGTGAGCCCGCATACGCAAGCCCGGCCGCGGATAGCCCTCACACGGCAGCGCGGGACGCGGTGAGCCCGAACACGCCAGCGCGGGTCTCTGTGATCCCTCACACCACAGCGCGGGCCGCGGGGAGCCCGCACACGCGAGCGCGGGATGCGGTGAGCTCGCACACATGAGCGCGGGCCACTGTGAGCTCGCACACAACAGCGCGGGGCGCGTTGTGACTGCACACACCCGCGCGGGCCGCGGTGAGCCCGCAAACGCGAGCGCGGTATGCGGTGAGCTCGCACACACGAGCGCGGGCCGCGGTGAGCTCGCACACACCAGCGCGGGGCGCGTTGTGACTGCACACACCCGCGCGGGGCGCGTTGTGACTGCACACACCCGCGCGGGCCGCGGGGAGCTCGGACACGCCAGCGCGGGCCGTGCAAAGACACAATACACCAGCGCGGGCCGCGGTGAGCTCGGACACGAGAGTGCGGGATGCGGTGTGCTCGCACACACGAGCGCGGACCACGGTGAGCTCGCACACACCAGCGAGGGCCGCGGTGAGCCCGCAAACGCAAGAGCGGGCCGCGGTAAGCCCGCACACGCCAGCGCGGGTCGCGGTGATCCCTCACACTTCAGCGCAGGCCGCGGGGAGCCCGCACACACGAGCGCGGGATGCGGTGAGCTCCGACACACGAGCGCGGGCCACGGTGAGCTCGCACACACCAGCGCGGGGCGCGTTGTGACTGCACACACCCACGCGGGCCGCGGTGATCCCGCAAACGCGAGCACGGTATGCGGTGAGCTCGCACACACGAGGGCGGGCCGCGGTGAGATCGCACACACCTGCGCGGGGCGCGTTGTGACTGCACACACCCGCGCGGGGCGCGTTGTGACTGCACACACCCGCGCGGGCCGCGGGGAGCTCGGACACGCCAGCGCAGGACGCGGTGTGCTCTAAAATCGCCTGCGCGGACCGCGGTTGGACCGCACACCCCAGCGCGGGACGTGGTGAGCCCGCACACGCAAGCGCGGGCTTCGGTGAGTTCGCACACGCCAGCGCGGGTCTCGGTGATCCCTCACACGCCAGCGCGGGCCGCGGTGAGCCCGCATACGCAAGCGCGGCCGCGGATAGCCCTCACACGCCAGCGCGGGACGCGGTGAGCTCGCACACGCCAGCGCGGGCCGTGGTGAGCTCGCACTCACCAGCGCAGGCCGCGGTGAGCACGCACACGCCAGCGCGGGACGAGGATAGCCCGCACACACCAGCGCGGGCCGCGGTGAGCTCGAAAAACGCCAGCGCGGGCCGCGGTGAGCCCGCATACGCATGCCCGGCCGCGGATAGCCCTCACACACCAGCGCGGGACGCGGTGAGCCCGAACACGCAAGCGCGGGCTGCTGTGAGCTCGCACACGCCAGCGCGGTCGGCGGTGAGCGCGCACACGCAAGCGCAGGCCGCGGTGAGCTCTAAAATCGCCAGCCCGGGCCGCGGTGAGCCCGCACACGCCAGTGCAGGCCGCGGTGAGCCCGCACACGCAAGCGCGGGCTGCTGTGAGCTCGCACACGCCAGCGCGGGTCTCGGTGATCCCTCACACCACAGCGCGGGCCGTGGTGAGCCCGCATACACCAGCGCGGGCCGCGGTGAGCATGTACACGCAAGCGCGGGCCGCGGATAACCACAATACACCAGCGCGGGCCGCGGTGAGCTCGCACACGCGAACGCGGGATGCGGTGAGCTCGCACACAGGAGCGCGGGCCGCGGTGAGCATGTACACGCAAGCGCGGGCCGCGGATAACCACAATACACCAGTGCGGGCCGCGATGAGCACGCAAACACAAGCGCGGGCCGCAGTGAGCCCTCACACGCCAGCGCAGGCCGCGGTGAGCCCGCACACGCAAGCGCGGGCTGCTGTGAGCTCGCACACGCCAGCGCGGGTCTCGGTGATCCCTCACACCACAGCGCGGGCCGTGGTGAGCCCGCACACACCAGCGCGGGCCGCGGTGAGCATGTACACGCAAGCGCGGGACGCGGATAACCACAATACACCAGCGCGGGCCGCGATGAGCACGCACAGACAAGCGCGGGCCGCAGTGAGCCCGCACACGCCAGCGCGGGCCGCGGATAGCCCGCACACACCAGCGCGAGCCGCGGTGAGCTCGAAAAACGCCAGCGCGGACCGCGGTTGGACCTCACATTCCAGCGCGGGACTCGGTGAGCCCGCACACGCAAGCGCGGGCTGCAGTGAGCTCGCACATGCCAGCGCGGGTCTCGGTGAGTCCACACACGCCATCGCGGGCCGCAGTGAGCTCGCACACGCAGGCGCGGGCCGCGCATAGCCCGCACACGCCAGCGCGGGCCGCGGTGAGCCCGCACACGCAAGCGCGGGCCGCGGTGAGCGCGCACATGACAGCGCGGGTCGCGGTGATCCCTCACACACCAGCGCGGGCCGCGGTGAGCATGTACACGCAAGCGCGGGCCGCGGATAACCACAATACACCAGCGCAGGCCGCGGTGAGCTCGCACACGCGAGCGCGGGATGCGGTGAGCCCGCACACGCAAGCGCGGGCCGCGGTGAGCGCGCACACGACAGCGCGGGCCGCGGATAATCACAATACACCAGCGCGGGCCGCGGTGAGCTCTAAAGACGCGAGCACGGACCACGGTTGGATCGCACACCCCAGCGAGGGCCGCGGTGATCCCTTAAACGCAAGGGCGGGACGCGGTGAGCCCGCACACGCCAGCGCGGGCCGCGGTGAGCTCGAAAAACCACAGCGCGGGCCGCGGTGAGCCCGCGCACGCGAGCGCGAGCCGCGGTGAGTTCGCACACGCCAGCGAGGGCCGCGGTGAGCCCGCATACGCAAGGGCGGGCCGCGGTGAGCCCGCACACCCCAGCGCGGGACGCGGAGAGCACGAACACGCCGGCGCGGTCCACGGTGAGCTCGAAAAACGCCGGCG
The DNA here is from genome assembly GCF_905475345.1 of Vespula vulgaris. NCBI lineage: Eukaryota > Metazoa > Arthropoda > Insecta > Hymenoptera > Vespidae > Vespula > Vespula vulgaris. The sequence continues at coordinate 9,873,807 of NC_066587.1, forward strand.
CGGGCCACGGTGAGCGCGCACACACGACAGCGGGCCGCGGTGAGCCCGCATACGACAGTCCGGGCCGCGGATAGCCCGCACAAACCAGCGCGGGCCGCGGTGAGCCCGCACTCGCCAGCGCGGGCCGCGCATAGCCACAATACACCAGCGCGGGCCGCGGTGAGCTCGGACACGCGAGTGCGGGATGTGGTGTGCTCGCACACACGAGCGCGGACCACGGTGAGCTCGCACACACCAGCGAGGGCCGCGGTGAGCCCGCAAACGCAAGCGCGGGCCGCGGTAAGCCCGCACACGCCAGCGCGCGTCGCGGTGATCCCTCACACTTCAGCGCGGGCCGCGGGGAGCCCGCACACGCGAGCGCGGGATGCGGTGAGCTCGCACACATGAGCGCGGGCCACGGTGAGCTCGCACAAAACAGCGCGGGGCGCGTTGTGACTGCACACACCCGCGCGGGCCGCGGTGAGCCCGCAAACGCGAGCGCGGAATGCGGTGAGCTCGCACACACGAGCGCGGGCCGCGGTGAGCTCGCACACACCAGCGCGGGGCGCGTTGTGACTGCATACACCCGCGCGGGGCGCGTTGTGACTGCACACACCTGCGCGGGCCGCGGGGAGCTCGGACACGCCAGCGCAGGACGCGGTGTGCTCTAAAATCGCCTGCGCGGACCGCGGTTGGTCCGCACACCCCAGCGCGGGACGTGGTGAGCCCGCACACGCAAGCGCGGGCTTCGGTGAGTTCGCACACGCCAGCGCGGGTCTCGGTGATCCCTCACACGCCAGCGCGGGCCGCGGTGAGCCCGCATACGCAAGCGCGGCCGCGGATAGCCCTCACACGCCAGCGCGGGACGCGGTGAGCTCGCACACGCCAGCGCGGGCCGTGGTGAGCTCGCACACACCAGCGCAGGCCGCCGTGAGCCCGGACACGCAAGCGCGGGCCGCGGCGATGTCGCACACCCCAGCACGGGCCGTGGCGAGCCCGCACGCGCCAGCGCGGGCCGCGGTGAAACCGCACCCATACCAGCGCGAACCACGGTTGGACCGGACACCCCAGCGCGGGACGCGGAGAGCACGCACACGCCAGCGCGGTCCACGGTGATTTCGAAAAACCCCAGCGCGGGCCGCGGTGAGCCCGCACACACGACCGCGGGCCGCGGTGAGCTCCAAAAACACCAGGGCGGGCCGCGGTGGGATCGCACACGCCAGCGCGGGCCGCGGATAGCCCTCAAACACTAGCGCAGGCGGCGGTGAGCCCGCACACGACAGCCCGGGCCGCGGATAGCCCGCACAAACCAGCGCGGGCCGCGGTGAGCCCGCACTCGCCAGCGCGGGCCGCGCAAAGCCACAATACACCAGCGCAGGCCGCGGGGAGCCCGCACACGCGAGCGCGGGATGCGGTGAGCTTGCACACACGAGCGCGGGCCACGGTGAGCTCGCACACACCAGCGCGGGGCGCGTTGTGACTGCACACACCCGCGCGGGCCGCGGTGAGCCCGCAAACGCGAGCACGGTATGCGGTGAGCTCGCACACACGAGGGCGGGCCGCGGTGAGCTCGCACACACCAGCGCGGGACGTGGTGAGCCCGCACCCGCAAGCGCGGGCTTCGGTGAGTTCGCACACTCCAGCGCGGGTCTCGGTGATCCCTCACACGCCAGCGCGGTCCGTGGTGAGCCCGCATACGTAAGCGCGGCCGCGGATAACCCGCACACGCCAGCGCGGGACGCGGTGAGCCCGCACACGCAGACGCGGGCTGCTGTGAGCGCGCACACGCAAGCGCGGTCCGTGGTGAGCTCGCACACACCAGCGCAGGCCGCGGTGAGCACGCACAAGCCAGCGCGGGACGAGGATAGCCCGCACACACCAGCGCGGGCCTCGGTGAGTCCGCACACGCCATCGCGGGCCGCAGTGAGCTCGCACACTTAGGCGCGGGCCCCGCATAGCCCGCACACGCCAGCGCGGGTCTCTGTGATCCCTCACACGCCAGCGCGGGCCGTGGTGAGCCCGCATACGCAAGCGCGGCCGCGGATAGCCCGAACACGCCAGCGCGGGACGCGGTGAGTCCGCACACGCCATCGCGGGCCGCAGTGAGCTCGCACACGCAGGCGCGGGCCGCGCATAGCCCGCACACGCCGGCTCGGGCCGCGGTGAGCCCGCACACGCAAGCGCGGGCCGCGGTGAGCGCGCACACGTCAGCGCGGGTCGCGGTGATCCCTCATACACCATCGCGGGCCGCGGTGAGCATGTACACGCAAGCGCGGGTCGCGGATAACCACAATACACCAGCGCGGGCCGCGTTGAGCCCGCACACGCAAGTGCGTTCCGCGGTGAGCCCGCACACGACAGCGCGGGTCGCGGTGATCACTCACACCCCAGCGCGGGCCGCGTTGAGCTCCAAAAACCCCAGCGCGGGACGCGCTGAGGCCGCACACGCTTGCGCGAGCCGCGGTGAACCCTCACACGTCAGCCCTCGCCGCGGATAGCCCGCATACACCAGCACGGGCGGCGGTGAGCCCGGACACGACAGCCCGGTCCGCGGATAGCCCGCATACACCAGCGCGGGCCGCGGTGAGCCTGCACTCGCCAGCGCGGGCCGCGCATAGCCACAATACACGGGCGCGGGCCGCGGTGAGCTCCAAAAACGCCAGCTCGGGCCGCGATGAGCCCTTACACACAAGCACGGGCCGCGGTGAGCTCCAAAAACGCCAGCGCGGGCCGCGATGAGCTCGCACACACCAGCGCGGGCGGCGGTGAGCCCACACACGACAGGCCGGGCCGCGGATAGCCCGCACACACCAGCGCGGACGGCGGTGAGCCCGCACACGACAGCCCGGGCCGCGGATAGACCGCACACAACAGCGCGAGCAGCGGTGAGCCCGCACTCGCCAGCGCGGGCCGCGCATAGCCACAATACACCAGCGCGGGCCACGGTGAGCTCGCACACGCCAGCGAGGACCGCGGTGCGCCCGCACACGCTATCGCGGGCCGCTGTGTGCCCGCACACGAAGGCTCGGGCCGCGGATAGCCCGCACACGCCAACGCGGTTCGCGGTGAGCCTGCAAAGGCAAGCGGATCCGCGGTGAGCCCGCACACGCTAGCGCCGGCTGCTTTGACCTCGAGAAACACCGGCGCGGGCCGCGGTGTGCCCGCACGGGACAGGGAGAGACGCGGTGAGCCCGAAAAACGCCAGCGCGGGCCGCGGTCAGTTTGAAAAACGCCAGCGCGGACCGCGCTTAGACCGCAAACCCCAGCGCTGGCCCTGGCGAGCCCGCACGCGCCAGCGCGTGCCGCGGTGAGCCCGCAAGCGCCTGCGCGGGCCGCGGATATCCCGCACACACGAGCGCGGGCCGCTGTGATCCCCGAAAAACGCCAGCGCGGGTCGCGATGAGCACGCACACACAAGCGCGGGCCGCAGTGAGCCCGCACACGCCAGCGCGGGCCGCGGATAGCCCGCACACACCAGCGCCAGCCGCGGTGAGCTCGAAAAACGCCAGCGCGGACCGCGGTTGGACCTCACATTCCAGCGCGGGACTCGGTGAGCCCGCACACGCAAGCGCGGGCTGCAGTGAGCACTTACACGCCAGCGCGGGTCTCGGTGATCCCTCACATACCAGCGCGGGCCGTGGCGAGCCCGCACACTCAAGCGCGGCCGCGGATAGCCCGCACACGCCAGCATGGGCCGCGGTGGGCTCGAAAAATGCCAGCGCGGGCCATGGTGAGCTAGCACATGCCAGCCCGGGCCGCGATGAGCTCGCACACGCCAGCGCTGGCCGCGTTGAGCTCGAAAAACGACGGCGCGGGCCGCGGTGAGCTCGCACACGCGAGCGCGGGCCGCTGTGAGCTCGCACACAAGATCGCGGGCAGCGGTGAGCTCACACACACCAGTGAAGGCCGCGGTGAGACCGAAAAACTCCAGCACGGGCAGCGTTGAGCTCGAAAAACGCCGGCGCGGGCAGCGGTGAGCTGGCACACGCGAGCGCGGGCCGCGGTGAGCTCGCACACGCCAGCACGGGCCGCGGTGAGCTGGCACACGCCAGCGCGGGCCCCGGTGAGCCCGATAAACGCCAGCGCGGGTCGCCGTGAGCTGGCCCACGCGAGCGCGGGCCGCGGTGAGCTCAAAAAACGCCAGCGCCGTCCGCTATGAGCTCGCACACGTCAGCATTGGCCGCGTTGAGCTCGAAAAACGGCGGCGCGGGCCGCGGTGAGCTGGCACACGCGAGCGCGTGCCGCGGTGAGCTCAAAAAACGCCAGCGCCGTCCGCTGGGAGCTCGCACACGCGATTGCGGGCCGCGGTGAGCTCGCACACGCTAGCATGTGCCGCGTTGAACTCGAAACACGTCGGCGCGGCCCGCGGTGAGCTCGCACACGCGAGCGCGGGCCGCGGTGAGCTCGCACACGCCAGCGCGGGCCCCGGTGAGCCCGAAAAACGCCAGCGCGAGACGCCGTGAGCTGGCCCACGCGAGCGCGGGCCGCGGTGAGCTCAAAAAACGTCAGCGCCGTCCGCTGTGAGCTCGCACACGTCAGCATGGGCCGCGTTGAGCTCGAAAAACGGCGGCGCGGGCCGCGATGAGCTGGCACACGCGAGCGCGTGCCGCGGTGAGCTCAACAAACGCCAGCGCCGTACGCTGTGAGCTCGCACACGCGATTGCGGGCCGCGGTGAGTTCGCACACGCTAGCATGTGCCGCTGTGAGCTCGCACACAAGATCGCGGGCCGCGGTGAGCTCGCACACACCAGTGCAGGCCGCGGTGAGCCCGAAAAACTTCAGCGCGGGCAGCGGTGTGCTCGCACACGCGATTGCGGGCCGCGGTGAGTTCGCACACGCTAGCATGTGCCGCGTTGAACACGAAACACGTCGGCACGGCCCGCGGTGAGCTCGCACACGCGAGCGCGTGCCGCTGTGAGCTCGCACACAAGATCGCGGGCCGCGGTGAGCTCGCACACACCAGTGCAGGCCGCGGTGAGCCCGAAAAACTCCAGCGCGGGCCGCGGTGAGCTCGCACACGCCAGCGCGGGCCCCGGTGAGCCCGAAAAACGCCAGTGCCGGTCGCCGTGAGCTGGCCCAAGCGAGCGCGGGCCGCGGTGATCTCAAAACACGCCAGCGCCGTCCGCTGTGAGCTCGCACACGCCAGCATGGGCCGCGTTGAGCTCGAAAAACGGCGGCGCGGGCCGCGGTGAGCTGGCACACGCGAGCGCGTGCCGCGGTGAGCTCAAAAAACGCCAGCGCCGTACGCTGTGAGCTCGCACACGCGATTGCGGGCCGCGGTGAGTTCGCACACGCTAGCATGTGCCGCGTTGAACACGAAACACGTCGGCACGGCCCGCGGTGAGCTCGCACACGCGAGCGCGTGCCGCTGTGAGCTCGCACACAAGATCGCGGGCCGCGGTGAGCTCGCACACACCAGTGCAGGCCGCGGTGAGCCCGAAAAACTCCAGCGCGGGCAGCGGTGAGCTCGCACACGCGAGCGCGGGCCGCGGTAGGCTCGCACACGCGAGCGCGGGCCGCGGTGAGCTCGCACACGCCAGCGCGGGCCCCGGTGAGCCCGAAAAACGCCAGTGCCGGTCGCCGTGAGCTGGCCCACGCGAGCGCGGGCCGCGGTGATCTCAAAACACGCCAGCGCCGTCCGCTGTGAGCTCGCACACGCCAGCATGGGCCGCGTTGAGCTCGAAAGACGGCGGCGCGGGCCGCGGTGAGCTCGCACACGCTAGCATGGGCCGCGTTGAACTTGAAACACGCCGGCGCGGCCCGCGGTGAGCTCGCACACGCGAGAGCGGGCCGCTGTGAGCTCGCACACAAGATCGCGGGCCGCGGTAAGCTCGCACACACCAGTGCAGGCCGCGGTGAGCCCGAAAAACTCCAGCGCGGGCAGCGGTGTGCTCGCACACGCGATTGCGGGCCGCGGTGAAATCGCACACGCTAGCATGGGCCACGTTGAACTCGAAACACGCCGGCGCGGCCCGCGGTGAGCTCGTACACGCGAGCGCGAGCCGCGGTGAGCTCGAACACCCGAGCGCGGGCCGCGGTGAGCTCGCACACACCAGTGCACACCGCGGTGAGCCCGAAAAACTCCAGCGCGGGCAGCGGTGAGCTCGCGCACGCGATCGCGGGCCGCGGTGAGTTCGCTCACATCGGCGCGGGCCGCGGTGAGCTCGAAAAACGCCGGCGCGGTCAGCGGTGAGCTCGCACACGCTAGCGCGGCCCGCGGTGAGTTCGCACACGCGAGCGCGGGCCGCTGTGAGCTCGCACACGTGATCGCGGGCCGCGGTGAGCTCGCACACGCCAGCGAGGGCCGCGGTGAGCTCGTACACGCGAGCGCGAGCCGCGATGAGCTCGAACACGCGAGCGAGGGCCGCGGTGAGCTCGCACACACCAGTGCAGGCAGCGGTGAGCCCGAAAAACGCCAGCGCGGGCAGCGGTGAGCTCGCACACATCGGCGCGGGCCGGGGTGAGCACGAAAAACGCCAATGCGGGTCAAGGTGAGCTCGCACGCACCAGCGCAGGCCGCGGTGAGCCCGAAAAACTCCAGCACGGGCAGCGTTGAGCTCGCACACGCCGGCGCGGGCAGCGGTGAGCTGGCACACGCGAGCGCGGTCCGCGGTGAGCCCAAAAAACGTCAGCGCCGTCCGCTGTGAGCTCGCACACGCGATCGCGGGCCGCGGTGAGCTCGCACACTCCAGCGCGGGCCGCGGTGAGCTCGAACAATGCCGGCGAGCGCCGCGGTAAGCTCGCACACGCAAGCGCGGGCCGCGGTGAGCGCGCACACGCGAGCACGGGCCGCGGTGAGCTCGAAAAATGCCGGCGCGGGCCGCGGTAAGCTCGCACACGCCAGCGCGGGCCGTGGTGAGCTCGCACACGCGAGCGCTGGCCGCGTTGAACTCGAAACACGCCGGCGCGGCCCGCGGTGAGCTCTCACACGCGAACGCGGGCTGCGGTGAGCTCGCACACGTGAGTTCGGGCCGCGATGAGCTCGAAAAATGCCGGCGCGGGCCGCGGTAAGCTCGCACACGCGAGCGCGGGCCGCTGTGAGCTCGCACACAAGATCGCGGGCCGCGGTGAGCTCGCACACGCCAGCGAGGGCCGCGGTGAGCTCGTACACGCGAGCGCGAGCAGCGGTGAGCTCGCACACACCAGTGCAGGCCGCGGTGTGCCCGAAAAACTCCAGCGCGGGCAGCGGTGAGCACGCACACGCCGGCGCGGGCCGCGGTGAGCACGAAAAACGCCAATGCGGGTCGCGGTGAGCTCGCACGCACCAGCGCAGGCCGCGCTGAGCCCGAAAAACTCCAGCACGGGCAGCGTTGAGCTCGAAAAACGCCGGCGCGGGCAGCGGTGAGCTGGCACACGCGAGCGCGGACCAGGGTGAGCTCGCACACGCCAGCACGGGCCGCGTTGAGCTCGCACACTCCAGCGCGGGTCGCGGTGAGCGCGTACACGCGAGCACGGGCCGCGGTGAGCGCGCACACGCGAGCACGGGCCGCGATGAGCTCGCACACGCCAGCGCGGGCCGCGGTGAGCTCGAACACGCTAGTGCGGCCCGCGGTGAGCTCTCACAAGCGAGCGTGGGCCGCGGAGAGCTCGCACACGCCAGCTCGGGCCGCGGTGAGCTCGAAAAACGCCGACGCGGGCCGCGGTGAGCTCGAAAAACGCAGGCGCGGGCCGCTCTGAGCTCTCACACGCCAGCGCCGTCCGCTGTGAGCTCGCACAGGCGATTGCGGGCCGCGTTGAGCTCGAAAAACGCCGGCGCTGGCCGCGGTCAGCTGGCACACGCGAGCGCGGGCCGCGGTGAGCTCGCACACGCAAGCATGGGCCGCGTTGAACTCGAAACACGCCGGCGCGGGCCGCGATGAGCTCGAACACGCCAGCGCGAGCCGCGGTGAGCTCGCACACGTGAGTGCGGGCCGCGATGAGCTCGAAAAATGCCGGCGCGGGTCGCGGTGAGCTCGCACGCACCAGCACGGGACGCGGTGAGCTGGCACACGCTTGCGCGGGCCGCGGTGAGCTCGCACACTCCAGCGGGTGCCGCGTTGAGCTCGAAAAACACCGGCGCGGGCCGCGATGAGCTGGCACACGCGAGCGCGGGCCGCGGTGAGCTCGCACACGACAGCATGGGCCGCGTTGAACTCGAAACACGCCGGCGCGGGCCGCGATGAGCTCGCACACGCCAGCGCGGGCCGCGGTGAGCTCGCACACGCCAGCACGGGGCGCGGTGAGCTGGCACACGCTAGCGCGGGCCGCGGTGAACCCAAAAAACGTCAGCGCCGTCCGCTGTGAGCTCGCACACGCGATCGCGGGCCGCGGTGAGCTCGAAAAACGCACGCGCGGGCGGCTGTGAGCTCTCACACGCGAGCGTGGACCGCGGTGAGCTCGCACACCCCAGCTCGGGCCGCGGTGAGCTCGCACACGCGAGCGCGGGCCGCGTTGAACTCGAAACACGCCGGCGCGGCCCGCGGTGGGCTCGCACACGCGAGCGCGGGCCGCTGTGAGCTCGCACACAAGATCGCGGGCCGCGGTGAGCTCGCACACGCCAGCGAGGGACGCGGTGAGCTCGTACACGCGAGCGCGAGCCGCGGTGAGCTCGCACACACCAGTGCAGGCCGCGGTGAGCCCGAAAAACTGCAGCGCGGGCAGCGGTGAGCTCGCACACGCCGGCGCAGGCCGCGTTGAGCACGAAAAACGCCAATGCGGGTCGCGGTGAGCTCGGACGCACCAGCGCAGGCCGCGGTGAGCCCGAAAAACTCCAGCACGGGCAGCGTTGAGCACGAAAAACGCCGGCGCGGGCAGCGGTGAGCAGGCACACGCGAGCGCGGACCAGGGTGAGCTCGCACACGCCAGCACAGGCCGCGGTGAGCTGGCACACGCTAGCGCGGGCCGCTGTGAGCCCAAAAAACGTCTGCGCTGTCCGCTGTGAGCTCGCACACGCGATCGCGGGCCGCGGTGAGCTCGCACACTCCAGCGCGGGCCGCGTTGAGCGCGCACACGCGAGCACGGGCCGCTGTGAGCGCGCACACGCGAGCACGGGACGCGATGAGCTCGCACACGACAGTGCGGGCCGCGGTGAGCTCGCACACGCTAGCGCGGCCCGCGGTGAGCTCTCACACGCGAGCGTGGGCCGCGTTGAGCTCGCACACGCCAGCTCGGGCCGCGGTGAGCTCGAAAAACGCCGACGCGGGCCGCGGTGAGCTCGAAAAACGCAGGCGCGGGCCGCTCGGTGCTCTCACACGCCAGCGTCGTCCGCTATGAGCTCGCACACGCGATTGCGGGCCGCGTTGAGCTCGAAAAACGCCGGCGCTGGCCGCGGTGAGCTCGCACACTCCAGCGCGGGCCGCGTTGAGCGCGCACACGCGAGCACGGGCCGCTGTGAGCGCGCACACGCGAGCACGGGACGCGATGAGCTCGCACACGACAGTGCGGGCCGCGGTGAGCTCGCACACGCTAGCGCGGCCCGCGGGGAGCTCTCACACGCCAGCGCGGGCCGCGGTGAGCTCGAAAAACGCCGACGCGGGCCGCGGTGAGCTCGAAAAACGCAGGCGCGGGCGGCTGTGAGCTCTCACACGCGAACGCGGGCTGCGGTGAGCTCGCACACGTGAGTGCGGGCCGCGGTAAGCTCACACACGCCAGCGCGGGCCGCGGTGACCTCGCACACGTCAGCGAGGGCCGCGGTGAGCTCGTACACGCGAGCGCGAGCCGCGGTGAGCTCGCACACACCAGTGCAGGCCGCGGTGAGCCCGAAAAACTCCAGCGCGGGCAGCGGTGAGCTCGCACACGCCGGCGCGGGCCGCGTTGAGCACGAAAAACGCCAATGCGGGTCGCGGTGAGTTCGCACGCACCAGCGCAGGCCGCGGTGAGCCCGAAAAACTCCAGCACGGGCAGCGTTGAGCTCGAAAAACGCCGGCGCGAGCAGCGGTGAGCTGGCACACGCGATCGCGGACCAGGGTGAGCTTGCACACGCCAGCACGGGCCGCGGTGAGCTGGCACACGCTAGCGCGGGCCGCTGTGAGCGCAAAAAACGTCAGCGCTGTCCGCTGTGAGCTCGCACACGCGATCGCGGGCCGCGGTGAGCTCGCACACTCCAGCGCGGGCCGCGTTGAGCGCGCATACGCGAGCATGGGCCGCGGTGAGCGCGCACACGCGAGCACGGGCCGCGATGAGCTCGCACACGACAGCGCGGGCCGCGATGAGCTCGCACACGCCAGCGCCGGCTGCGTTGAGTTCGAAAAACGCCGACTCGGGCCGCGGTGAGCTCGAAAAACGCACGCGCGGGTCTCTGTGAGCTCTCACACGCGAGCGCGGGCCGCGGTGAGCTTGCACACGCCAGCTCGGGCCGCGGTGAGCTCGAAAAACGCCGACGCGGGCCGCGGTGAGCTCGAAAAACGCAGGCGCGGGCCGCTCTGAGCTCTCACACGCCAGCGCCGTCCGCTGTGAGCTCGCACACGCGATTGCGGGCCGCGTTGAGCTCGAAAAACGCCGACGCGGGCCGCGGTGAGCTCGAAAAACGCAGGCGCGGGCCGCTGTGAGCTCTCACACGCGAACGCGGGCTGCAGTGAGCTCGCACACGTGAGTGCGGGCCGCGGTAAGCTCACACACGCCAGCGCGGGCCACGGTGAGCTCGCACACGCGAGCGCGGGCCGCGTTGAACTCGAAACACGCCGGCGCGGCCCGCGGTGAGCTCGCACAAGCGAGCGCGGGCCGCTGTGAGCTCGCAGACACCAGTGCAGGCCGCGGTGAGCCCGAAAAACTACATCGCGGGCAGGGGAGTGCTCGCACACGCCAGCACGGGCCGCAGTGAGCTGGCACACGCTTGCGCGGGCCGCTGTGAGCCCAAATAACGTCAGCGCAGTCCGCTGTGAGCTCGCACACGCGATCGCGGGCCGCGGAGAGCTCGAAAAATGCCGACGCGGGCCGCGGTGAGCTCGAAAAACGCAGGCGCGGGCCGCTGTGAGCTCTCACACGCGAACGCGGCCTGCGGTGAGCTCTTACACGTGAGTGCGGGCCGCGATGAGCTCGAAAAATGCCGGCGCGGGTCGCGGTGAGCTCGCACACGCGAGCGCGGGCCGCGGTGAGCTCGCACACGCCAGCACGGGCCGCGGTGAGCTGGCACACGCTTGCGCGGGCCGCTGTGAGCCCAAAAAACGTCAGCGCAGTCCGCTGTGAGCTCGCACACGCGATCGCGGTTCTCGGTGAGCTCGCACACTCCAGCGCGTGCCGCGGTGAGCTCGAAAAATGCCGACGCGGGCCGCGGTGAGCTCGAAAAACGCCGGCGCGGGCCGCGGTGAGCTGGCACACGCGAGCGCGGGCCGCGGTGAGCTCGCACACGCCACCATGGGCCGCGTTGAACACGAAACACGCCGGCGCGGGCCGCGATGTGCTCGCACACGCGATCGCGGGCCGCGGTGAGCTCGCACACTCCAGCGCGGGCGCGGTGAGCGCGCACACGCGAGCACGGGCCGCGGTGAGCGCGCACACGCGAGCACAGGCCGCGATGAGCTCGCACACGCCAGCGCGGGCCGCGGTGAGCTCGCACACGCTAGCGCGGCCCGCGGTGAGCTCTCACACGCGAGCGTGGGCCGCGATGAGCTCGCACACGCCAGCTCGGGCCGCGGTGAGCTCGAAAAACGCCGACGCGGGTCGCGGTGAGCTCGAAAAACGCAGGCGCGGGCCGCTCTGAGCTCTCACACGCCAGCGCCGTCCGCTGTGAGCTCGCACACGCGATTGCGGGCCGCGTTGAGCTCGAAAAACGCCGGCGCGGGACGCGGTTAGCTGGCACACGCGAGCGAGGGCCGCGGTGAGCTCGCACACGAAAGCATGGGACGCGTTGAACTCGAAACACGCCGGCGCGGGCCGCGATGAGCTCGCACACGCCAGTGCGAGCCGCGGTGAGCTCGCACACGCTAGTCCGGCCCGCGGTGAGCTCGCACACACGAACGCGGACCGCTGTGATCTCTTACACGCGATCGCGGGTCGCGGTGAACTCGCACGCACCAGCGCAGGCCGCGGTGAGCCCGAAAAACTCCAGCACGGGCAGCGTTGAGCTCGAAAAACGCCGGCGCGGGCAGCGGTGAGCTGGCACACGCGAGCGCGGGCCGCGGTGAGCTCCCACACGCCAGCACGGGCCGCGGGGAGCTGGCACACGCTAGCGCGGGCCGCGATGAGCCCAAAAAACGTCAGCGCCGTCCGCTGTGAGCTCGGACACGCGATCGCGGGCTGCGGTGAGTTCGAAAAACGCCGACGCGGGCCGCGGTGATCTCGAAAAACGCACGCGAGGGCCGCTGTGAGCTCTCACACGCGAGCGTGGGCCGCGGTGAGCTCGAAAAATGACGGCGCGGGCCGCGGTTAGCTCGCACACGCAAGCGCGGGCCGCGGTGAGCGCGCACACGCGAGCACGGGCCGCGGTGAGCTCGCACACGCCAGCGCCGGCTGCGTTGAGTTCGAAAAACGCCGACTCGGGCCGCGGTGAGCTCGAAAAACGCACGCGCGGGTCTCTGTGAGCTCTCACACGCGAGCGCGGGCCGCGGTGAGCTTGCACACGCCAGCCTGGGCCGCGTTGTGCTCGAAAAACGACTGCGAGGGCCGCGCTGAGCTGGCACACGCGAGCGCGGGCCGCGGTGAGCTCGCACAAGCCAGCATGTGCCGCGTTGAACTCGAAACACGCCGGCGCCGGCCGCGATGAGCTCGCACACGCCAGCGCGGGCCGCGGTGAGCACGCACACGCCAGCGCGGGTCGCGGAGAGCAGGCGCGCATGATCGCGGGGCGCGGAGAGCTCTGAAATCGCCGGCGCGGGCCGCAGTGAGCTCGCACACGCGAGCGCGGGCCGCGTTGAGCTCGCACACTCCAGCGCAGGCCGCGGTGAGCCCGAAAAACGCCCGAGCTGGCCGCGGTGAGCTCCCACACGCGAGCGTGGGTCGCGGTGAGTTCGCACACGCCAGAGCGAGCCGTGGTGAGCACGCACACGCGTTCGCGGGCCGAGGTGAGATCGCACACGCCAGTGCGGGCCGCGCTGAGCTCGAAAAACGCCTGCGCGGTTCGCGGTGAGCTCGCACACGCGAGGGCGGGCCGCGGTGAGCTCGCACACGCGAGCGCGAGCCGCGGTGAGCTCGCACAAGCCAGCATGGGCCGCGTTGAACTCGAAACACGCCGGCGCCGGCCGCGATGAGCTCGCACACACAAGCGCAGGCGGCGGTGAGCTCAAAAAACGCCAGCGCAGGCCGCGATGAGCTCGCACACGCGATCGCGGGCCGCGGTGAGCTCGCACACTCCAGCGCGGGCGCGGTGAGCGCGCACACGCGAGCACGGGCCGCGGTGAGCGCGCACACGCGAGCACAGGCCGCGATGAGCTCGCACACGCCAGCGCGGGCCGCGGTGAGCTCGCACACGCTAGCGCGGCCCGCGGTGAGCTCTCACACGCGAGCGTGGGCCGCGATGAGCTCGCACACGCCAGCTCGGGCCGCGGTGAGCTCGAAAAACGCCGACGCGGGTCGCGGTGAGCTCGAAAAACGCAGGCGCGGGCCGCTCTGAGCTCTCACACGCCAGCGCCGTCCGCTGTGAGCTCGCACACGCGATTGCGGGCCGCGTTGAGCTCGAAAAACGCCGGCGCGGGACGCGGTTAGCTGGCACACGCGAGCGCGGGCCGCGGTGAGCTCGCACACGAAAGCATGGGACGCGTTGAACTCGAAACACGCCGGCGCGGGCCGCGATGAGCTCGCACACGCCAGTGCGAGCCGCGGTGAGCTCGCACACGCTAGTCCGGCCCGCGGTGAGCTCGCACACACGAACGCGGACCGCTGTGATCTCTTACACGCGATCGCGGGTCGCGGTGAACTCGCACGCACCAGCGCAGGCCGTGGTGAGCCCGAAAAACTCCAGCACGGGCAGCGTTGAGCTCGAAAAACGCCGGCGCGGGCAGCGGTGAGCTGGCACACGCGAGCGCGGGCCGCGGTGAGCTCCCACACGCCAGCACGGGCCGCGGGGAGCTGGCACACGCTAGCGCGGGCCGCGGTGAGCCCAAAAAACGTCAGCACCGTCCGCTGTGAGCTCGGACACGCGATCGCGGGCTGCGGTGAGTTCGAAAAACGCCGACGCGGGCCGCGGTGATCTCGAAAAACGCACGCGAGGGCCGCTGTGAGCTCTCACACGCGAGCGTGGGCCGCGGTGAGCTCGAAAAATGACGGCGCGGGCCGCGGTTAGCTCGCACACGCAAGCGCGGGCCGCGGTGAGCGCGCACACGCGAGCACGGGCCGCGGTGAGCTCGCACACGCCAGCGCCGGCTGCGTTGAGTTCGAAAAACGCCGACTCGGGCCGCGGTGAGCTCGAAAAACGCACGCGCGGGTCTCTGTGAGCTCTCACACGCGAGCGCGGGCCGCGGTGAGCTTGCACACGCCAGCCTGGGCCGCGTTGTGCTCGAAAAACGACGGCGAGGGCCGCGCTGAGCTGGCACACGCGAGCGCGGGCCGCGGTGAGCTCGCACAAGCCAGCATGTGCCGCGTTGAACTCGAAACACGCCGGCGCCGGCCGCGATGAGCTCGCACACGCCAGCGCGGGCCGCGGTGAGCTCGCACACGCCAGCGCGGGTCGCGGAGAGCAGGCGCGCATGATCGCGGGGCGCGGAGAGCTCTGAAATCGCCGCCGCGGGCCGCAGTGAGCTCGCACACGCGAGCGCGGGCCGCGTTGAGCTCGCACACTCCAGCGCAGGCCGCGGTGAGCCCGAAAAACGCCCGAGCTGGCCGCGGTGAGCTCCCACACGCGAGCGTGGGTCGCGGTGAGTTCGCACACGCCAGAGCGAGCCGTGGTGAGCACGCACACGCGTTCGCGGGCCGAGGTGAGATCGCACACGCCAGTGCGGGCCGCGCTGAGCTCGAAAAACGCCTGCGCGGTTCGCGGTGAGCTCGCACACGCGAGGGCGGGCCGCGGTGAGCTCGCACACGCGAGCGCGAGCCGCGGTGAGCTCGCACAAGCCAGCATGGGCCGCGTTGAACTCGAAACACGCCGGTGCCGGCCGCGATGAGCTCGCACACACAAGCGCAGGCGGCGGTGAGCTCAAAAAACGCCAGCGCAGGCCGCGGTGAGCCCACACTCCTGAGAGCGGGCCGCGGTGAGCTCGAAAAACGACAATGCGTGTCGCGGTGAGCTCGCACTCGCCAGCGCGGGCCGCGGTGAGCCCGCACACGCCAGCGAGTGCCGCGGTGAGCTCGCGCACGCGAGAGCGGGCCGCGGTGAACTCGCACACGCGAGCGCGGGACGCGGTGAGCTCGCACAAGCGAGGGCTGGCCGGGGTGAGCTCGAAAAACGGCGGCGCAGGCCGCGGATAGCTCGCACACATCAGCGCGGCCCTCGGTGAGCTCGCACACGCGAGAGCGGGCCGCGGTGAACTCGCACACACGAGCGCGGGACGCGGTGAGCTCGCACACCTGAGCGCGGGCCGCGTTGAGCTCGAAAATGCCAATGCGGGTCGCGTTGAGCTCGCACACGCCAGCGCGGGCCGCGCTGAGCTCCCACATGCGAGCGCGTGCCGCGGTGAGCCCACACACGCGAGCTCGGGCCGCAGAGAGCTTGCACAAGCGAGCGCGGGCCGAGGTGAGCTCGCACACGCCAGCGCGGGCCGCGGTCTGCTCGAAAAACGCCGGCGAGGGACGCTGTGAGCTCGTACACGCGAGCGCGGGCCGCGGTGAGATCGCAGATGCCAGCGCGGGACGCGGTAGGCTCGCACACGCAAGCATGGGCCGCGTTGAACTCGAAACACGCCGGCGCGGGCCGCGATGAGCTCGAACACGCCAGCGCCGTCCGCTGTGAGCTCGCACAGGCGATTGCGGGCCGCGTTGAGCTCGAAAAACGCCGGCGCTGGCCGCGGTCAGCTGGCACACGCGAGCGCGGGCCGCGGTGAGCTCGCTCACGCAAGCATGGGCCGCGTTGAACTCGAAACACGCCGGCGCGGGCCGCGATGAGCTCGAACACGCCAGCGCGAGCCGCGGTGAGCTCGCACACGTGAGTGCGGGCCGCGATGAGCTCGAAAAATGCCGGCGCGGGTCGCGGTGAGCTCGCACGCACCAGCACGGGACGCGGTGAGCTGGCACACGCTTGCGCGGGCCGCTGTGAGCTCAAAAAACGTCAGCGCAGTCCGCTGTGAGCTCGCACACGCGATCGCGGGCCGCGGTGAGCTCGCACACTCCAGCAGGTGCCGCGTTGAGCTCGAAAAACGCCGGCGCGGGCCGCGATGAGCTGGCACACGCGAACGCGGGCCGCGGTGAGCTCGCACACGACAGCATGGGCCGCGTTGAACTCGAAACACGCCGGCGCGGGCCGCGATGAGCTCGCACACGCCAGCGCGGGCCGCGGTGAGCTCGCACACGCCAGCAAGGGGCGCGGTGAGCTGGCACACGCTAGCGCGGGCCGCGGTGAACCCAAAAAACGTCAGCGCCGTCCGCTGTGAGCTCGCACACGCGATCGCGGGCCGCGGTGAGCTCGAAAAACGCACGAGCGGGCGGCTGTGATCTCTCACACGCGAGCGTGGACCGCGGTGAGCTCGCACACCCCAGCTCGGGCCGCGGTGAGCTCGCACACGCGAGCGCGGGCCGCGTTGAACTCGAAACACGCCGGCGCGGCCCGCGGTGGGCTCGCACACGCGAGCGCGGGCCGCTGTGAGCTCGCACACAAGATCGCGGGCCGCGGTGAGCTCGCACACGCCAGCGAGGGACGCGGTGAGCTCGTACACGCGAGCGCGAGCCGCGGTGAGCTCGCACACACCAGTGCAGGCCGCGGTGAGCCCGAAAAACTGCAGCGCGGGCAGCGGAGAGCTCGCACACGCCGGCGCAGACCGCGTTGAGCACGAAAAACGCCAATGCGGGTCGCGGTGAGCTCGGACGCACCAGCGCAGGCCGCGGTGAGCCCGAAAAACTCCAGCACGGGCAGCGTTGAGCTCGAAAAACGCCGGCGCGAGCAGCGGTGAGCTGGCACACGCGATCGCGGACCAGGGTGAGCTCGCACACGCCAGCACGGGCCGCGGTGACCTGGCACACGCTAGCGCGGTCCGCTGTGAGCCCAAAAAACGTCTGCGCTGTCCGCTGTGAGCTCGCACACGCGATCGCGGGCCGCGGTGAGCTCGCACACTCCAGCGCAGGCCGCGTTGAGCGCGCACACGCGAGCACGGGCCGCTGTGAGCGCGCACACGCGAGCACGGGACGCGATGAGCTCGCACACGACAGTGCGGGCCGCGGTGAGCTCGCACACGCTAGCGCGGCCCGCGGTGAGCTCTCACACGCGAGCGTGGGCCGCGGTGAGCTCGCACACGCCAGCTCGGGCCGCGGTGAGCTCGAAAAACGCCGACGCGGGCCGCGGTGAGCTCGAAAAACGCAGGCGCGGGCCGCTCGGAGCTCTCACACGCCAGCGTCGTCCGCTATGAGCTCGCACACGCGATTGCGGGCCGCGTTGAGCTCGAAAAACGCCGGCGCTGGCCGCGGTGAGCTGGCACACGTGAGCGCTGGCCGCGGTGAGCTCGCACACGCAAGCATGGGCCGCGTTGAACTCGAAACACGCCGGCGCGGGCCGCGATGATCTCGCACACGCCAGCGGGAGCCGCGGTGAGCTCGCACACGCTAGCGCGGCCCGCGGTGAGCTCGCACACGCGAGCGCGGGTCGCGGGGAGCTCTCACACGCCAGCGCGGGCCGCGGTGAGCTCGAAAAACGCCGACGCGGGCCGCGGTGAGCTCGAAAAACGCAGGCGCGGGCGGCTGTGAGCTCTCACACGCGAACGCGGGCTGCGGTGATCTCGCACACGTGAGTGCGAGCCGCGGTGAGCTCGCACACGCTAGCGCGGCCCGCGGTGAGCTCGCACACGCGAGCGCGGGCCGCGGGGAGCTCTCACACGCCAGCGCGGGCCGCGGTGAGCTCGAAAAACGCCGACGCGGGCCGCGGTGAGCTCGAAAAACGCAGGCGCGGGCGGCTGTGAGCTCTCACACGCGAACGCGGGCTGCGGTGATCTCGCACACGTGAGTGCGGGCCGCGGTAAGCTCACACACGCCAGCGCGGGCCGCGGTGACCTCGCACACGTCAACGAGGGCCGCGTTGAGCACGAAAAACGCCAATGCGGGTCGCGGTGAGCTCGCACGCACCAGCGCAGGCCGCGGTGAGCCCGAAAAACTCCAGCACGGGCAGCGTTGAGCTCTAAAAACGCCGGCGCGAGCAGCGGTGAGCTGGCACACGCGATCGCGGACCAGGGTGAGCTCGCACACGCCAGCACGGGCCGCGGTGACCTGGCACACGCTAGCGCGGGCCGCTGTGAGCCCAAAAAACGTCAGCGCTGTCCGCTGTGAGCTCGCACACGCGATCGCGGGCCGCGGTGAGCTCGCACACTCCAGCGCGGGCCGCGTTGAGCGCGCACACGCGAGCATGGGCCGCGGTGAGCGCGCACACGCGAGCACGGGCCGCGATGAGCTCGCACACGACAGCGCGGGCCGCGGTGTACTCACACACGCTAGCGCGGCCCGCGGTGAGCTCTCACACGCGAGCGTGGGCCGCGGTGAGCTCGCACACGCCAGCTCGGGCCGCGGTGAGCTCGAAAAACGCCGACGCGGGCCGCGGTGAGCTCGAAAAACGCAGGCGCGGGCCGCTCTGAGCTCTCACACGCCAGCGCCGTCCGCTGTGAGCTCGCACACGCGATTGCGGGCCGCGTTGAGCTCGAAAAACGCCGGCGCTGGCCGCGGTGAGCTGGCACACGCGAGCGCGGGCCGCGGTGAGCTCGCACAAGCAAGCATGGGCCGCGTTGAACGCGAAACACGCCGGCGCGGGCCGCGATGAGCTCGCACACGCCAGCGCGAGCCGCGGTGAGCTCGCACACGCTAGCGCGGCCCGCGGTGAGCTCGCACACGCGAGCAAGGGTCGCGGGGAGCTCTCACACGCCAGCGCGGGCCGCTGTGAGCCCAAAAAACGTCAGCGCAGTCCGCTGTGAGCTCGCACACGCGATCGCGGGCCGCGGAGAGCTCGAAAAATGCCGACGCGGGCCGCGGTGAGCTCGAAAAACGCAGGCGCGGGCCGCTGTGAGCTCTCACACGCGAACGCGGGCTGCAGTGAGCTCGCACACGTGAGTGCGGGCCGCGGTAAGCTCACACACGCCAGCGCGGGCCGCGGTGAGCTCGCACACGCGAGCGCGGGCCGCGTTGAACTCGAAACACGCCGGCGCGGCCCGCGGTGATCTCGCACAAGCGAGCGCGGGCCGCTGTGAGCTCGCACACACCAGTGCAGGCCGCGGTGAGCCCGAAAAACTCCATCGCGGGCAGGGGAGAGCTCGCACACGCCAGCACGGGCCGCGTTGAGCTGGCACACGCTTGCGCGGGCCGCTGTGAGCCCAAAAAACGTCAGCGCAGTCCGCTGTGAGCTCGCACACGCGATCGCGGGCCGCGGAGAGCTCGAAAAATGCCGACGCGGGCCGCGGTGAGCTCGAAAAACGCAGGCGCGGGCCGCTGTGAGCTCTCACACGCGAACGCGGCCTGCGGTGAGCTCGCACACGCGAGCAAGGGTCGCGGGGAACTCTCACACGCCAGGGCGGGCCGCGGTGAGCTCGAAAAACGCCGACGCGGGCCGCGGTGAGCTCGAAAAACGCAGGCGCGGGCCGCTGTGAGCTCTCACACGCGAACGCGGGCTGCAGTGAGCTCGCACACGTGAGTGCGGGCCGCGGTAAGCTCACACACGCCAGCGCGGGCCGCGGTGAGCTCGCACACGCGAGCGCGGGCCGCGTTGAACTCGAAACACGCCGGCGCGGCCCGCGGTGATCTCGCACAAGCGAGCGCGGGCCGCTGTGAGCTCGCACACACCAGTGCAGGCCGCGGTGAGCCCGAAAAACTCCATAGCGGGCAGGGGAGAGCTCGCACACGCCAGCACGGGCCGCGTTGAGCTGGCACACGCTTGCGCGGGCCGCTGTGAGCCCAAAAAACGTCAGCGCAGTCCGCTGTGAGCTCGCACACGCGATCGCGGGTCTCGGTGAGCTCGCACACTCCAGCGCGTGCCGCGGTGAGCTCGAAAAAGGCCGACGCGGGCCGCGGTGAGCTCGAAAAACGCCGGCGCGGGACGCGGTGAGCTGGCACACGCGAGCGCGGGCCACGGTGAGCTCGCACACGCCAGCATGGGCCGCGTTGAACCCGAAACACGCCGGCGCGGGCCGCGGTGAGCTGGCACACGCGAGCGCGGGCCACGGTGAGCTCGCACACGCCAGCATGGGCCGCGTTGAACCCGAAACACGCCGGCGCGGGCCGCGATGAGCTCGCACACGCGATCGCGGGCCGCGGTGAGCTCGCACACTCCAGCGCGGGCGCGGTGAGCGCGCACACGCGAGCACGGGCCGCGGTGAGCGCGCACACGCGAGCACAGGCCGCGATGAGCTCGCACACGCCAGCGCGGGCCGCGGTGAGCTCGCACACGCTAGCGCGGCCCGCGGTGAGCTCTCACACGCGAGCGTGGGCCGCGATGAGCTCGCACACGCCAGCTCGGGCCGCGGTGAGCTCGAAAAACGCCGACGCGGGCCGCGGTGAGCTCGAAAAACGCCGGCGCGGGACGCGGTTAGCTGGCACACGCGAGCGCGGGCCGCGGTGAGCTCGCACACACAAGCATGGGACGCGTTGAACTCGAAACACGCCGGCGCGGGCCGCGATAAGCTCGCACACGCCAGTGCGAGCCGCGGTGAGCTCGCACACGCTAGTCCGGCCCGCGGTGAGCTCGCACACACGAGCGCGGACCGCTGTGATCTCTTACACGCGATCGCGGGTCGCGGTGAACTCGCACGCACCAGCGCAGGCCGCGGTGAGCCCGAAAAACTCCAGCACGGGCAGCGTTGAGCTCGAAAAACGCCGGCGCGGGCAGCGGTGAGCTGGCACACGCGAGCGCGGGCCGCTGTGAGCTCCCACACGCCAGCACGGGCCGCGGGGAGCTGGCACACGCTAGCGCGGGCCGCGGTGAGCCCAAAAAACGTCAGCGCCGTCCGCTGTGAGCTCGGACACGCGATCGCGGGCTGCGGTGAGTTCGAAAAACGCCGACGCGGGCCGCGGTGATCTCGAAAAACGCACGCGTGGGCCGCTGTGAGCTCTCACACGCGAGCGTGGGCCGCGGTGAGCTCGAAAAATGACGGCGCGGGCCGCGGTTAGCTCGCACACGCAAGCGCGGGCCGCGGTGAGCTCCCACACGCGAGCGTGGGTCGCGGTGAGTTCGCACACGCCAGAGCGAGTCGCGGTGAGCACGCACACGCGTTCGCGGGCCGAGGTGAGATCGCACACGCCAGCGCGGGCCGCGCTGAGCTCGAAAAACGCCGGCGCGGTTCGCGGTGAGCTCGCACACGCGAGGGCGGGCCGCGGTGAGCTCGCACACGCGAGCGCGAGCCGCGGTGAGCTCGCACAAGCCAGCATGGGCCGCGTTGAACTCGAAACACGCCGGCGCCGGCCGCGATGAGCTCGCACACACAAGCGCAGGCCGCGGTGAGCTCAAAAAACGCCAGCGCAGGCCGCGGTGAGCCCACACTCCTGAGAGCGGGCCGCGGTGAGCTCGAAAAACGCCAATGCGTGTCGCGGTGAGCTCGCACTCGCCAGCGCGGGCCGCGGTGAGCCCGCACACGCCAGCGAGTGCCGCGGTGAGCTCGCGCACGCGAGAGCGGGCCGCGGTGAACTCGCACACGCGAGCGCGGGACGCGGTGAGCTCGCACACGCGAGAGCGGGCCGCGGTGAACTCGCACACACGAGCGCTGGACGCGGTGAGCTCGCACACGCTAGCGCGGCCCGCGGTGAGCTCGCACACGCGAGCAAGGGACGCGGGGAGCTCTCACACGCCAGCGCGGGCCGCGGTGAGCTCGAAAAACGGCGACGCGGGCCGCGGTGAGCTCGAAAAACGCAGGCGCGGGCCGCTGTGAGCTCTCACACGCGAACGCGGGCTGCAGTGAGCTCGCACACGTGAGTGCGGGCCGCGGTAAGCTCACACACGCCAGCGCGGGCCGCGGTGAGCTCGCACACGCGAGCGCGGGCCGCGTTGAACTCGAAACACGCCGGCGCGGCCCGCGGTGATCTCGCACAAGCGAGCGCGGGCCGCTGTGAGCTCGCACACACCAGTGCAGGCCGCGGTGAGCCCGAAAAACTCCATCGCGGGCAGGGGAGAGCTCGCACACGCCAGCACGGGCCGCGGTGAGCTGGCACACGCTTGCGCGGGCCGCTGTGAGCCCAAAAAACGTCAGCGCAGTCCGCTGTGAGCTCGCACACGCGATCGCGGGCCGCGGAGAGCTCGAAAAATGCCGACGCGGGCCGCGGTGAGCTCGAAAAACGCAGGCGCGGGCCGCTGTGAGCTCTCACACGCGAACGCGGCCTGCGGTGAGCTCTTACACGAGAGTGCGGGCCGCGATGAGCTCGAAAAATGCCGGCGCGGGTCGCGGTGAGCTCGCACACGCGAGCGCGGGCCGCGGTGAGCTCGCACACGCCAGCACGGGCCGCGGTGAGCTGGCACACGCTTGCGCGGGCCGCTGTGAGCCCAAGAAACGTCAGCGCAGTCCGCTGTGAGCTCGCACACGCGATCGCGGGTCTCGGTGAGCTCGCACACTCCAGCGCGTGCCGCGGTGAGCTCGAAAAAGGCCGACGCGGGCCGCGGTGAGCTCGAAAAACGCCGGCGCGGGCCGCGGTGAGCTGGCACACGCGAGCGCGGGCCACGGTGAGCTCGCACACGCCAGCATGGGCCGCGTTGAACCCGAAACACGCCGGCGCGGGCCGCGGTGAGCTGGCACACGCGAGCACGGGCCGCGGTAAGCTCGCACACGCCAGCATGGGCCGCGTTGAACCCGAAACACGCCGGCGCGGGCCGCGATGAGCTCGCACACGCGATCGCGGGCCGCGGTGAGCTCGCACACTCCAGCGCGGGCGCGGTGAGCGCGCACACGCGAGCACGGGCCGCGGTGAGCGCGCACACGCGAGCACAGGCCGCGATGAGCTCGCACACGCCAGCGCGGGCCGCGGTGAGCTCGCACACGCTAGCGCGGCCCGCGGTGAGTTCGCACACGCCAGAGCGAGTCGCGGTGAGCACGCACACGCGTTCGCGGGCCGAGGTGAGATCGCACACGCCAGCGCGGGCCGCGCTGAGCTCGAAAAACGCCGGCGCGGTTCGCGGTGAGCTCGCACACGCGAGGGCGGGCCGCGGTGAGCTCGCACACGCGAGCGCGAGCCGCGGTGAGCTCGCACAAGCCAGCATGGGCCGCGTTGAACTCGAAAAACGCCGGCGCCGGCCGCGATGAGCTCGCACACACAAGCGCAGGCCGCGGTGAGCTCAAAAAACGCCAGCGCAGGCCGCGGTGAGCCCACACTCCTGAGAGCGGGCCGCGGTGAGCTCGAAAAACGCCAATGCGTGTCGCGGTGAGCTCGCACTCGCCAGCGCGGGCCGCGGTGAGCCCGCACACGCCAGCGAGTGCCGCGGTGAGCTCGCGCACGCGAGAGCGGGCCGCGGTGAACTCGCACACGCGAGCGCGGGACGCGGTGAGCTCGCACACCTGAGCGCGGGCCGCGTTGAGCTCGAAAATGCCAATGCGGGTCGCGTTGAGCTCGCACACGCCAGCGCGGGCCGCGCTGAGCTCCCACATGCGAGCGCGTGCCGCGGTGAGCCCACACACGCGAGCTCGGGCCGCAGAGAGCTTGCACAAGCGAGCGCGGGCCGAGGTGAGCTCGCACACGCCAGCGCGGGCCGCGGTCAGCTCGAAAAACGCCGGCGAGGGACGCTGTGAGCTCGTACACGCGAGCGCGGGCCGCGGTGATATCGCAGATGCCAGCGCGGGACGCGGTAGGCTCGCACACGCGAGCGCGGGCCGTGGTCAGCTCGTACTTGCGAGCGCGGGCCGAGGTGAGCTCGCACACGCCAGCGCGGGCCGCGGTGAGCTCGTACACGCGAGCGCGGGCCGAGGTGAGATCGCAGATGCCAGCGCGGGACGCGGTAGGCTCGCACACGCCAGCGCCGGCCGCGGTGAGACCGAAATACGACGGCGCGGGACCCGGTGAGCTCGCACACGCGATTGCGGGCCGCGGTGAGCTCGCACACGCCAGCATGGGCCGCGGTGATCTCGAAAAACGCCAATGCGGGACTCTGTGAGCTCGAACACGCGAGTGCGAGCCGCGGAGAGCTCGCACACGCGATCGCGGGCCGAGGTGAGATCGCACACGCCAGCGCGGGCCGCGGTGAGCTCGAAAAACGCCGGCGCGGTCCGCGGTGAGCTCGCGCGCGAGCGCGCTGGGCGCGGTGAGCTCGAAAATCGCCGGCGTGGACCGCGGCGAGCTCGCGCGGGCGCGCGGGGCCGAGGTGAGCTCGAAAAAGCCGACACTGGCCGCGGTGAGCTCGAAAAACGCAGGCGCGGCCTGCTGTGAGCTCTCACACGCGAGCGTGGGCCGCGGTGAGCTCGCACAGGCGAGCGCGGGCCGCATTGAGCTCGAACACGCGAGCGCGAGCCGCGGTGAGCTTGCACACGCAAGCGCGGGCCGCGGTGAGCCCGCACACGCGAGCGCGGGCCGCGGTGAACTCGCACACGCGAGCGCGTGCCGCGGTGAGACCGCACAGCTGAGCGCGGGCCGCGTTGAGCTCGAAAATGCCAATGCGGTTCGCGTTGAGCTCGCACACGCCAGCGCGGGCCGCGCTGAGCTCCCACATGCGAGCGCGTGCCGCGGTGAGACCACACACGCGAGCGAGGGCCGCAGAGAGCTCGCACAAGCGACCGCGGGCCAGGGTGAGATCGCACACGCCAGCGCGGGCCGCGGTGAGATCGCACACGCCAGCGCGGGCTGCTGTGAGCTCGCACACGCGAGCGCGGGCCGCGGTGAGCTCGTACACGCGAGCGCGGGCCGCTGTGAGCTCGCACACGCGAGCTCGAACCGCGGTGAGCTCGCACACGCGAGCGCGGGCCGCGGTGAGCTCGCACACTCCAGCGCAGGTCGCGGTGATCCCGAAAATCCCAGGCGCGGTCCGCGTTGAACTCGCACACGCGAGCGTGGGCCGCGGTGAGCTCGCACACGCGAGAACGAGCCAGGGTGAGCTCGCACACGCGATCGCGGGCCGAGGTGAGATCGCACACGCCAGCGCGGACCGCGGTGATCTCCAAAAACTCCGGCGTGGTCCGCGGTGAGCTCGCGCGCGCGCGCGCAGGGCTAGGTGAGCTCGGAAATCGCCGGCGTGGCCCGCGATGAGATCGCGCGCACGCGCACGGGCCGCGTTGAGCTCGCACACTCCATCGCAGGCCGCGGTGAGCCCGAAAAACGCCGGCGCGGTCCGCGGTGAGCTCGGACACGCGATCGCGGGCCGAGGAGAGATCGCACACGCCAGCGCGGGCCGCGGTGAGCACGAAAAACGCCGGCGCGGGCCGCGGTGAGCTCGCACACGCAATCGCGGGCCGAGGAGAGATCCCACACGCCATCGCGGGCCGCGGTGAGCTCGCGCGCGCGCGCGCGGGGCGCGGAGAGATCGGAAGTCGCCAGCGCGTACCGCGGTGAGCTCGCGCACGCCAGCGCGGGCCGCGGTGAGCTCGCACACGCTAGCGCGGGCCGCGGTGAGCACGCACACGCGAGCGCTGGCCACGCTGAGCACGCACACGCGAGCGCGGGCCGCGGTGAGCTCGCACACATCAGCGCAGGCCGCGGTGATCCCGGAAAACGCCAGCGCGGGCTTCGTTGAGCTCGAAAAACGCAGGCGCGGGCCGCGGGTAGCTCGCACACGCTAGCGCGGGCCGCGGTTAGCTCGCACACGCGAGCGCGGGGTGCGGTGAGCTCGGAAATCGCCGGCGCGGGCCGCGGTTAGTTCGCACACGACAGCGCGGGCCGCGGTGAGCTCGAAAAACGCCAGCGCGGGTCGCGGTGAGCTCGAAAAACGCCTGCGCGAGCCGCGGTGAGATTGCACACACGAGCGCGTGCCGCGGTGAGCCCGCACACCTGAGGGCGGGCCGCGTTGAGCTCGAATATGCCAATGCGGGCCGCGTTGAGCTCGAATATGCCAATGCGGGCCGCGGTCAGCTCGCACACGCGAACGCGGGCTGCTGTGAGCTCGCACACGCGAGCGCGGGCCGCGGTGTGCTCGCACACGCCAGCGCGGGCCGCGGATAGCTCGCAAACGGCAGCGCGGGCCGCGGTGAGCTCGCACACGCCAGCGCGGTTTGCCGTGAGCTCGCGCACGCCAGCGTGGGCCGCGGTGAGTTTGCGCGCGCGAGCGCGGGGAGCGGTGACCCCGCACACCTGAGCGCGGGCCGCTTTGAGCTCGAAAATGCCAATGCGGGTCGCGTTGAGATCGCACACGCCAGCGCGGGCCGCGGTGAGCTCGCACATGCGAGCGCGTGCCGCGGTGTTCTCACACACGCGCGAGCGGGCTGCGGTGATCTCGCACATGCGAGCGCTGGCAGCGGTGAGCTTGCACACACCAGCGCAGGCCGCGGTGATCCCGGAAAACGCCAGCGCGGGCAGCGTTGAGCTCGAAAAACGCCGGCGCGGGCCGCGGATAGCTCGCACACGCGAGCGCGGACCGCAGTGAGCTCGAAAAACGGCGGCGCGGGCAGCGAATATCTCGCACACATCAGCGCGGACCTCGGTGAGCTCGTACACTTCAGCGCGGTTTGCGGTGAGCTCGCACACGCCAGCGCGGGACGCGGTGAGTTCGCGCGCGCGAGCGCGGGGCGCGGTGAGCTCGCACACGCCAACGCAGGCCGCAGTTAGCTCGAACACGCCAGCGCGGGCCGCGGTGAGCTCGAAAAACGCCGGCCCGGGCCGCGGTGAGCTCGCACAAGCGAGCGCATGCCGCGGTGAGCTCGCAAATGCCAATGCGGGTCGCGTTGAGCTCGCACACGCCAGCGCGGGCCGCGCTGAGCTCCCACATGCGAGCGCGTGCCGCGGTGAGACCACACACGCGAGCGAGGGCCGCAGAGAGCTCGCACAAGCGTGCGCGGGCCAGGGTGAGATCGCACACGCCAGCGCGGGCCGCGGTGAGCACGAAAAACGCCGGCCCGGGCCGCGGGGAGCTCGCACACACCAGCGCAGGCCGCGGTGAGCCCGCACTCCTGCGAGCGGGATGCGGTGAGCCCGAAAAACCCCGGCGCGGGCCGCGGTGAGCTCGCACACGCGAGCGCGAGCCGCGGTGAGCTCGCACAAGCCAGCATGGGCCGCGTTGAACTCGAAACACGCCGGCGCCGGCCGCGATGAGCTCGCACACACAAGCGCAGGCCGCGGTGAGCTCAAAAAACGCCAGCGCAGGCCGCGGTGAGCCCACACTCCTGAGAGCGGGCCGCGGTGAGCTCGAAAAACGCCAATGCGTGTCGCGGTGAGCTCGCACTCGCCAGCGCGGGCCGCGGTGAGCCCGCACACGCCAGCGAGTGCCGCGGTGAGCTCGCGCACGCGAGAGCGGGACCCGGTGAACTCGCACACGCGAGCGCGGGACGCGGTGAGCTCGCACACGCGAGGGCTGGCCGGGGTGAGCTCGAAAAACGGCGGCGCAGGCCGCGGATAGCTCGCACACATCAGCGCGGCCCACGGTGAGCTCGCACACGCGAGAGCGGGCCGCGGTGAACTCGCACACACGAGCGCGGGACGCGGTGAGCTCGCACACCTGAGCGCGGGCCGCGTTGAGCTCGAAAATGCCAATGCGGGTCGCGTTGAGCTCGCACACGCCAGCGCGGGCCGCGCTGAGCTCCCACATGCGAGCGCGTGCCGCGGTGAGCCCACACACGCGAGCTCGGGCCGCAGAGAGCTTGCACAAGCGAGCGCGGGCCGAGGTGAGCTCGCACACGCCAGCGCGGGCCGCGGTCAGCTCGAAAAACGCCGGCGAGGGACGCTGTGAGCTCGTACACGCGAGCGCGGGCCGCGGTGAGATCGCAGATGCCAGCGCGGGACGCGGTAGGCTCGCACACGCGAGCGCGGGCCGTGGTCAGCTCGTACTTGCGAGTGCGGGCCGAGGTGAGCTCGCACACGCCAGCGCGGGCCGCGGTGAGCTCGTACACGCGAGCGCGGGCCGAGGTGAGATCGCAGATGCCAGCGCGGGACGCGGTAGGCTCGCACACGCCAGCGCCGGCCGCGGTGAGATCGAAATACGCCGGCGCGGGACCCGGTGAGCTCGCACACGCGATTGCGGGCCGCGGTGAGCTCGCACACGCCAGCATGGGCCGCGGTGATCTCGAAAAACGCCAATGCGGGACTCTGTGAGCTCGAACACGCGAGTGCGAGCCGCGGAGAGCTCGCACACGCGATCGCGGGCCGAGGTGAGATCGCACACGCCAGCGCGGGCCGCGGTGAGCTCGAAAAACGCCGGCGCGGTCCGCGGTGAGCTCGCGCGCGAGCGCGCTGGGCGCGGTGAGCTCGAAAATCGCCGGCGTGGACCGCGGTGAGCTCGCGCGGGCGCGCGGGGCCGAGGTGAGCTCGAAAAAGCCGACACTGGCCGCGGTGAGCTCGAAAAACGCAGGCGCGGCCTGCTGTGAGCTCTCACACGCGAGCGTGGGCCGCGGTGAGCTCGCACAGGCGAGCGCGGGCCGCATTGAGCTCGAACACGCGAGCGCGAGCCGCGGTGAGCTTGCACACGCAAGCGCGGGCCGCGGTGAGCCCGCACACGCGAGCGCGGGCCGCGGTGAACTCGCACACGCGAGCGCGTGCCGCGGTGAGACCGCACAGCTGAGCGCGGGCCGCGTTGAGCTCGAAAATGCCAATGCGGTTCGCGTTGAGCTCGCACACGCCAGCGCGGGCCGCGCTGAGCTCCCACATGCGAGCGCGTGCCGCGGTGAGACCACACACGCGAGCGAGGGCCGCAGAGAGCTCGCACAAGCGACCGCGGGCCAGGGTGAGATCTCACACGCCAGCGCGGGCCGCGGTGAGATCGCACACGCCAGCGCGGGCTGCTGTGAGCTCGCACACGCGAGCGCGGGCCGCGGTGAGCTCGTACACGCGAGCGCGGGCCGCTGTGAGCTCGCACACGCGAGCTCGAACCGCGGTGAGCTCGCACACGCGAGCGCGGGCCGCGGTGAGCTCGCACACTCCAGCGCAGGTCGCGGTGATCCCGAAAATCCCAGGCGCGGTCCGCGTTGAACTCGCACACGCGAGCGTGGTCCGCGGTGAGCTCGCGCGCGCGCGCGCAGGGCTAGGTGAGCTCGGAAATCGCCGGCGTGGCCCGCGATGAGATCGCGCGCACGCGCACGGGCCGCGTTGAGCTCGCACACTCCATCGCAGGCCGCGGTGAGCCCGAAAAACGCCGGCGCGGTCCGCGGTGAGCTCGGACACGCGATCGCGGGCCGAGGAGAGATCGCACACGCCAGCGCGGGCCGCGGTGAGCACGAAAAACGCCGGCGCGGGCCGCGGTGAGCTCGCACACGCAATCGCGGGCCGAGGAGAGATCTCACACGCCATCGCGGGCCGCGGTGAGCTCGCGCGCGCGCGCGCGGGGCGCGGAGAGATCGGAAGTCGCCAGCGCGTACCGCGGTGAGCTCGCGCACGCCAGCGCGGGCCGCGGTGAGCTCGCACACGCTAGCGCGGGCCGCGGTGAGCACGCACACGCGAGCGCTGGCCGCGCTGAGCACGCACACGCGAGCGCGGGCCGCGGTGAGCTCGCACACATCAGCGCAGGCCGCGGTGATCCCGGAAAACGCCAGCGCGGGCTTCGTTGAGCTCGAAAAACGCCGGCGCGGGCCGCGGGTAGCTCGCACACGCTAGCGCGGGCCGCGGTTAGCTCGCACACGCGAGCGCGGGGTGCGGTGAGCTCGGAAATCGCCGGCGCGGGCCGCGGTTAGTTCGCACACGACAGCGCGGGCCGCGGTGAGCTCGAAAAACGCCAGCGCGGGTCGCGGTGAGCTCGAAAAACGCCTGCGCGAGCCGCGGTGAGATTGCACACACGAGCGCGTGCCGCGGTGAGCCCGCACACCTGAGGGCGGGCCGCGTTGAGCTCGAATATGCCAATGCGGGCCGCGTTGAGCTCGAATATGCCAATGCGGGCCGCGGTCAGCTCGCACACGCGAACGCGGGCTGCTGTGAGCTCGCACACGCGAGCGCGGGCCGCGGTGTGCTCGCACACGCCAGCGCGGGCCGCGGATAGCTCGCAAACGGCAGCGCGGGCCGCGGTGAGCTCGCACACGCCAGCGCGGTTTGCCGTGAGCTCGCGCACGCCAGCGTGGGCCGCGGTGAGTTTGCGCGCGCGAGCGCGGGGAGCGGTGACCCCGCACACCTGAGCGCGGGCCGCTTTGAGCTCGAAAATGCCAATGCGGGTCGCGTTGAGATCGCACACGCCAGCGCGGGCCGCGGTGAGCTCGCACATGCGAGCGCGTGCCGCGGTGTTCTCACACACGCGCGAGCGGGCCGCGGTGATCTCGCACATGCGAGCGCTGGCAGCGGTGAGCTTGCACACACCAGCGCAGGCCGCGGTGATCCCGGAAAACGCCAGCGCGGGCAGCGTTGAGCTCGAAAAACGCCGGCGCGTGCCGCGGATAGCTCGCACACGCGAGCGCGGACCGCAGTGAGCTCGAAAAACGGCGGCGCGGGCAGCGAATATCTCGCACACATCAGCGCGGACCTCGGTGAGCTCGTACACTTCAGCGCGGTTTGCGGTGAGCTCGCACACGCCAGCGCGGGACGCGGTGAGTTCGCGCGCGCGAGCGCGGGGCGCGGTGAGCTCGCACACGCCAACGCAGGCCGCAGTTAGCTCGAACACGCCAGCGCGGGCCGCGGTGAGCTCGAAAAACGCCGGCCCGGGCCGCGGTGAGCTCGCACAAGCGAGCGCATGCCGCGGTGAGCTCGCAAATGCCAATGCGGGTCGCGTTGAGCTCGCACACGCCAGCGCGGGCCGCGCTGAGCTCCCACATGCGAGCGCGTGCCGCGGTGAGCTCGCACACGCGAGCGCGGGCCGCGGTGTGCTCGCACACGCCAGCGCGGGCCGCGGATAGCTCGCAAACGGCAGCGCGGGCCGCGGTGAGCTCGCACACGCCAGCGCGGTTTGCCGTGAGCTCGCGCACGCCAGCGTGGGCCGCGGTGAGCACGAAAAACGCCGGCCCGGGCCGCGGGGAGCTCGCACACACCAGCGCAGGCCGCGGTGAGCCCGCACTCCTGCGAGCGGGATGCGGTGAGCCCGAAAAACCCCGGCGCGGGCCGCGGTGAGCTCGCACAAGCGAGCGCATGCCGCGGTGAGCTCGCAAATGCCAATGCGGGTCGCGTTGAGCTCGCACACGCCAGCGCGGGCCGCGCTGAGCTCCCACATGCGAGCGCGTGCCGCGGTGAGACCACACACGCGAGCGAGGGCCGCAGAGAGCTCGCACAAGCGAGCGCGGGCCAGGGTGAGATCGCACACGCCAGCGCGGGCCGCGGTGAGCACGAAAAACGCCGGCCCGGGCCGCGGGGAGCTCGCACACACCAGCGCAGGCCGCGGTGAGCCCGCACTCCTGCGAGCGGGATGCGGTGAGCCCGAAAAACCCCGGCGCGGGCCGCGGTGAGCTCGCACACGCGAGCGCGAGCCGCGGTGAGCTCGCACAAGCCAGCATGGGCCGCGTTGAACTCGAAACACGCCGGCGCCGGCCGCGATGAGCTCGCACACACAAGCGCAGGCCGCGGTGAGCTCAAAAAACGCCAGCGCAGGCCGCGGTGAGCCCACACTCCTGAGAGCGGGCCGCGGTGAGCTCGAAAAACGCCAATGCGTGTCGCGGTGAGCTCGCACTCGCCAGCGCGGGCCGCGGTGAGCCCGCCCACGCCAGCGAGTGCCGCGGTGAGCTCGCGCACGCGAGAGCGGGCCGCGGTGAACTCGCACACGCGAGCGCGGGACGCGGTGAGCTCGCACACGCGAGGGCTGGCCGGGGTGAGCTCGAAAAACGGCGGCGCAGGCCGCGGATAGCTCGCACACATCAGCGCGGCCCACGGTGAGCTCGCACACGCGAGAGCGGGCCGCGGTGAACTCGCACACACGAGCGCGGGACGCGGTGAGCTCGCACACCTGAGCGCGGGCCGCGTTGAGCTAGAAAATGCCAATGCGGGTCGCGTTGAGCTCGCACACGCCAGCGCGGGCCGCGCTGAGCTCCCACATGCGAGCGCGTGCCGCGGTGAGCCCACACACGCGAGCTCGGGCCGCAGAGAGCTTGCACAAGCGAGCGCGGGCCGAGGTGAGCTCGCACACGCCAGCGCGGGCCGCGGTCAGCTCGAAAAACGCCGGCGAGGGACGCTGTGAGCTCGTACACGCGAGCGCGGGCCGCGGTGAGATCGCAGATGCCAGCGCGGGACGCGGTAGGCTCGCACACGCGAGCGCGGGCCGTGGTCAGCTCGTACTTGCGAGCGCGGGCCGAGGTGAACTCGCACACGCCAGCGCGGGCCGCGGTGAGCTCGTACACGCGAGCGCGGGCCGAGGTGAGATCGCAGATGCCAGCTCAGGACGCGGTAGGCTCGCACACGCCAGCGCCGGCCGCGGTGAGATCGAAATACGCCGGCACGGGACCCGGTGAGCTCGCACACGCGATTGCGTGCCGCGGTGAGCTCGCACACGCCAGCATGGGCCGCGGTGATCTCGAAAAACGCCAATGCGGGACTCTGTGAGCTCGAACACGCGAGTGCGAGCCGCGGAGAGCTCGCACACGCGATCGCGGGCCGAGGTGAGATCGCACACGCCAGCGCGGGCCGCGGTGAGCTCGAAAAACGCCGGCGCGGTCCGCGGTGAGCTCGCGCGCGAGCGCGCTGGGCGCGGTGAGCTCGAAAATCGCCGGCGTGGACCGCGGTGAGCTTGCACACGCGAGCGCGGGCCGCGGTGAGCTCGCACACGCTAGCGCGGGACGCGGTGAGCACGCACACGCGAGCGCTGGCCGCGCTGAGCACGCACACGCGAGCTCGAACCGCGGTGAGCTCGCACACGCGAGCGCGGGCCGCGGTGAGCTCGCACACTCCAGCGCAGGTCGCGGTGATCCCGAAAATCCCAGGCGCGGTCCGCGTTGAACTCGCACACGCGAGCGTGGGCCGCGGTGAGCTCGCACACGCGAGAACGAGCCAGGGTAAGCTCGCACACGCGATCGCGGGCCGAGGTGAGATCGCACACGCCAGCGCGGACCGCGGTGATCTCGAAAAACTCCGGCGTGGTCCGCGGTGAGCTCGCGCACGCGCGCGCAGGGCTAGGTGAGCTCGGAAATCGCCGGCGTGGCCCGCGATGAGATCGCGCGCACGCGCACGGGCCGCGTTGAGCTCGCACACTCCAGCGCAGGCCGCGGTGAGCCCGAAAAACGCCGGCGCGGTCCGCGGTGAGCTCGGACACGCGATCGCGGGCCGAGGAGAGATCGCACACGCCAGCGCGGGCCGCGGTGAGCACGAAAAACGCCGGCGCGGGCCGCGGTGAGCTCGCACACGCAATCGCGGGCCGAGGAGAGATCCCACACGCCATCGCGGGCCGCGGTGAGTTCGCGCGCGCGCGCGCGGGGCGCGGAGAGATCGGAAATCGCCAGCGCGTACCGCGGTGAGCTCGCGCACGCCAGCGCGGGCCGCGGTGAGCTCGCACACGCTAGCGCGGGCCGCGGTGAGCACGCACACGCGAGCGCTGGCCGCGCTGAGCACGCACACGCGAGTGCGCGCCGCGGTGAGCTCGCACACATCAGCGCAGGCCGCGGTGATCCCGGAAAACGCCAGCGCGGGCTTCGTTGAGCTCGAAAAACGCCGGCGCGGGCCGCGGGTAGCTCGCACACGCTAGCGCGGGCCGCGGTTAGCTCGCACACGCGAGCGCGGGGTGCGGTGAGCTCGGAAATCGCCGGCGCGGGCCGCGGTTAGTTCGCACACGACAGCGCGGGTCGCGGTGAGCTCGAAAAACGCCAGCGCGGGTCGCGGTGAGCTCGAAAAACGCCTGCGCGAGCCGCGGTGAGATTGCACACACGAGCGCGTGCCGCGGTGAGCCCGCACACCTGAGGGCGGGCCGCGTTGAGCTCGAATATGCCAATGCGGGCCGCGTTGAGCTCGAATATGCCAATGCGGGCCGCGGTCAGCTCGCACACGCGAACGCGGGCCGCGGTGTGCTCGCACACGCCAGCGCGGGCCGCGGATAGCTCGCAAACGGCAGCGCGGGCCGCGGTAAGCTCGCACACGCCAGCGCGGTTTGCCGTGAGCTCGCGCACGCCAGCGTGGGCCGCGGTGAGTTTGCGCGCGCGAGCGCGGGGAGCGGTGACCCCGCACACCTGAGCGCGGGCCGCTTTGAGCTCGAAAATGCCAATGCGGGTCGCGTTGAGATCGCACACGCCAGCGCGGGCCGCGGTGAGCTCGCACATGCGAGCGCGTGCCGCGGTGTTCTCACACACGCGCGAGCGGGCCGCGGTGATCTCGCACATGCGAGCGCTGGCAGCGGTGAGCTTGCACACACCAGCGCAGGCCGCGGTGATCCCGGAAAACGCCAGCGCGGGCAGCGTTGAGCTCGAAAAACGCCGGCGCGGGCCGCGGATAGCTCGCACACGCGAGCGCGGACCGCAGTGAGTTCGAAAAACGGCGGCGCGGGCAGCGAATATCTCGCACACATCAGCGCGGACCTCGGTGAGCTCGCACACTTCAGCGCGGTTTGCGGTGAGCTCGCACACGCCAGCGCGGGACGCGGTGAGTTCGCGCGCGCGAGCGCGGGGCGCGGTGAGCTCGCACACGCCAGCGCAGGCCGCAGTTAGCTCGAACACGCCAGCGCGGGCCGCGGTGAGCTCGAAAAACGCCGACCCGGGCCGCGGTGAGCTCGCACAAGCGAGCGCATGCCGCGGTGAGCTCGCAAATGCCAATGCGGGTCGCGTTGAGCTCGCACACGCCAGCGCGGGCCGCGCTGAGCTCCCACATGCGAGCGCGTGCCGCGGTGAGACCACACACGCGAGCGAGGGCCGCAGAGAGCTCGCACAAGCGAGCGCGGGCCAGGGTGAGATCGCACACGCCAGCGCGGGCCGCAGTTAGCTCGAACACGCCAGCGCGGGCCGCGGTGAGCACGAAAAACGCCGGCCCGGGCCGCGGGGAGCTCGCACACACCAGCGCAGGCCGCGGAGAGCCCGCACTCCTGCGAGCGGGATGCGGTGAGCCCGAAAAACCCCGGCGCGGTCCGCGGTGAGCTCGCACACGCGAGCGTGGGCCGCGGTGAGCTCGCACACGCGAGAACGAGCCGCGGTGAGCTCGCACACGCGATCGCGGGCCGAGGTGAGATCGCACACGCCAGCGCGGGCTGCGGTGATCTCGAAAAACTCCGGCGTGATCCACGGTGAGCTCGCGCGCGCGCGCGCAGGGCACGGTGAGCTCGGAAATCGCCGGCGTGGCCCGCGGTGAGATCGCGCGCACGCGCGGGGGCCGCGTTGAGCTCGCACACTCCAACGCAGGCCGCGGTGAGCCCGAAAAACGCCGGCGCGGGCCGCGGTGAGCTCGCACACGCGATCGCGGGCCGAGGAGAGATCGCACACGCCAGCGCGGGCCGCGGTGAGCACGAAAAACGCCGGCGCGGGCCGCGGTGAGCTCGCACACCTGATCGAGGGCCGAGGAGAGATCCCACACGCCAGCGCGGGCCGCGGTGAGCTCGCGCGCGCGCGCGCGGGGCGCGGAGAGATCGGAAATCGCCAGCGCGGGCCGCGGTGAGCTCGCGCACGCCATCGCGGGCCGCGGATAGCTCGCACACGCGAGCGCGGGCCGCGGTGAGCTCAAAAAACGACAGCGCCGTCCGCTGTGAGCTCGCACACGCGATCGCGGGCCGCGGTGAGCTCGCACACGACAGCGCGGGCCGCGGTGAGCTCGAAAAACGCCAGCGCGCGTCGCGGTGAGCTCGAAAAACGCCAGCGCGAGCCGCGGTGAGATTGCACACACGAGCGCGTGCCGCGGTGAGCCCGCACACCTGAGGGCGGGCTGCGTTGAGCTCGAATATGCCAATGCGGGCCGCGGTCAGCTCGCACACGCGAACGCGGGCTGCTGTGAGCTCGCACACGCGAGCGCGGGCCGCGGTGAGCTCGCATACGCGAGCGCGGTCCGAGGTGAGATCGCACACGCCAGCGCGGGCCGCGGTGAGCTCGCACACTCCAGCGCAGGCCGCGGTGAGCTCGAAAAACGCTAGCGCGGGCCGCTGTGAGCTCGCACACGCCAGCGCGGGCCGCGGTGAGCTCGCACTCACCAGCGCAGTCCGCGGTGAGCACGAAAAACGCCAGAGCAGGCCTCGGTGAGATCGAAATACGCCGGCGCCGGCCGCGGTGAGCTCGAACACGCGATTGCGGGCCGCGGTGAGCTCGCACACGCCAGCATGGGCCGCGGTGAGCTCGAAAATGCCAATGCGGGTCGCGTTGAGCTCGCACACGCGAACGCGGGCTGCTGTAAGCTCGCACACGCGAGCGCGGTCCGCGGTGAGCTCGCACATGCGAGCGCGGGCCGCTGTGAGCTCGCACACGCGAGCGCGAGCCGCGGTGAGCTCGCACACGCGAGCGCGGTCCGAGGTGAGATCGCAGATGCCAGCGCGGGACGCGGTAGGCTCGCACATGCGAGCGCGGGCCGTGGTCAGCTCGTACACGCGAGCTCGGGCCGAGGTGAGCTCGCACACGCCAGCGCGAGCCGCGGTGAGCTCGCATACGCGAGCGCGGTCCGAGGTGAGATCGCACACGCCAGCGCGGGCCGCGGTGAGCTCGCACACTCCAGCGCAGGCCGCGGTGAGCTCGAAAAACGCTGGCGCGGGCCGCTGTGAGCTCGCACACGCCAGCGCGGGCCGCGGTGAGCTCGCACTCACCAGCGCGGTCCGCGGTGAGCCCGAAAAACGCCAGCACGGGCAGCGGTGAGCTCGAAAAACGCCAGCGCGGGTCGCGGTGAGCTCGACAAACGCCAGCGCGGGACGCGGTGAGATCGCACACGCGAGCGCGTGCCGCGGTGAGCCCGGACACCTGAGCGCGTGCC
Organism: Vespula vulgaris; assembly: GCF_905475345.1. Classification (NCBI taxonomy): domain Eukaryota; kingdom Metazoa; phylum Arthropoda; class Insecta; order Hymenoptera; family Vespidae; genus Vespula; species Vespula vulgaris. The sequence goes on from NC_066587.1 coordinate 9,910,620, forward strand.
GCGTTGAGCTCGAAAATGCCAATGCGGGTCGCGTTGAGCTCGCACACGCGAGCGCGGGCCGCGGTGAGCTCGAAAAGAGCCGGCCCGGGCCGCGGTGAGCTCGCACACGCCAGCGCGGGCCGCGGTGAGCTCGCACACGCGAGTGCGGGCCGCGGTGAGCTCGCACATGCGAGCGCGGGGCGCGGTGAGCTCGCACACTCGAGCGCGGGCCGCGGCGAGCTCGCACACACCAGCGCAGGCCGCGATGATCCCGGCAAACGCCAGCGCGGGCAGCGTTGAGCTCGAAAAACGCCGGCGCGGGCAGCGGATAGCTCGCACACGCGAGCGCGGGCCGCGGTGTGCTCGCACACGCCAGCATGGGCCACGGTGAGCTCGAAAATCGCCGGCGCGCGCCGCGTTGAACTCGAGCGCGCGCGCGTGGGCCGCTGTGAGCTCGCACACGCCAGCGCGGGCCGAGGTGAGCTCGCACACGCGAGCGCTGGCCGCTGTCAGCTCGCACACGGGAGCGCGGGCCGAGGTGAGCTCGCACACGCCAGCGCGGGCCGCGGTCAGCTAGAAAAAAGCCGGCGCGGGCCGCTGTGAGCACGAAACCGCGAGCGCAAGCCGCGGTGAGCTCGCACACGCGAGCGCGGGCCGAGGTGAGCTCGCACACGCCAGCGCGGGTCGCGGAGAGCAGTCGCGTGTGAGCGCAGGGCGCGGTGAGCACGGAAATCACTGGCGCGGGCCGCTGTGAGCTCGCACACGCGAGCGCGGGCCGACGTGAGCTCGCACACGCGAGCGCGGGCCGAGGTGAGCTCGCACACTCCAGCGCAGGCCGCGGTGAGCTCGCACACGCCAGCGCGGGCCGCGGTGAGATCGCATATGCCAGCGCGGGACGCGGTAAGCTCGCACACGCGAGCGCGGGCCGTGGTCAGCTCGTACACGTGAGCGCGGGCCGAGGTGAGCTCGCACACGCCAGGGCGGGCCGCGGTGAGCTCGCACACGCCAGCATGGGCCACGGTGAGCTCGAAAATCGCCGGCGCGCGCCGCGTTGAGATCGAGCGCGCGCGCGCGGGCCGCTGTGAGCTCGCACACGCCAGCGCGAGCCGCGGTGAGATGGCTCACGCGAGCGCGGGGCGCGGTGAGCACGAAAAACGCCGGCGCGGGACGCGGAAAGCTCGCACACGCCAGCGCGGGGCGCGGTGAGCTCGCACACGCCAGCGCGGGCCGCGGTGAGCTCGCACACGCGAGCGCTGGCCGCTGTCAGCTCGCACACGGGAGCGCGGGCCGAGGTGAGCTCGCACACGCCAGCGCGGGCCGCGGTCAGCTAGAAAAAAGCCGGCGCGGGCCGCTGTGAGCACGAAACCGCGAGCGCAAGCCGCGGTGAGCTCGCACACGCGAGCGCGGGCCGAGGTGAGCTCGCACACGCCAGCGCGGGTCGCCGAGAGCAGTCGCGTGTGAGCGCAGGGCGCGGTGAGCACGGAAATCACTGGCGCCGGCCGCTGTGAGCTCGCACACGCGAGCGCGGGCCGACGTGAGCTCGCACACGCGAGCGCGGGCCGAGGTGAGCTCGCACACTCCAGCGCAGGCCGCGGTGAGCTCGCACACGCCAGCGCGGGCCGCGGTGAGATCGCATATGCCAGCGCGGGACGCGGTAAGCTCGCACACGCGAGCGCGGGCCGTGGTCAGCTCGTACTCGCGAGCGCGGGCCGAGGTGAGCTCGCACACGCCAGGGCGGGCCGCGGTGAGCTCGCACACTCCAGCGCAGGCCGCGGTGAGCTCGAAAAACGCTGGCGCGGGGCGCTGTGAGCTCGCACAGGCGAGCGCGTGGCTCGGTGAGCTCGCACACGCGAGCGCGGGCCGAGGTGAGATCGCAGATGCCAGCGCGGGACGCGGTAGGCTCGCACACGCCAGCGCGGGCCGCGGTGAGCTCGCACACACCAGCGCAGGCCGCGGTGAGCACGAAAAACGCCAGCGCAGGCCTCGGTGAGATCGAAATACGCCGGCGCGGGCCGCGGTGAGCTCTCACACGCCAGCATGGGCCGCGGTGAGCTCGAAAAACGCCAATGCGGGACGCTGTGAGTTCGAACACGCGAGTGCGAGCCGCGGAGAGCTCGCACACGCGATCGCGGGCCGAGGTGAGATCGCACACGCCAGCGCGGGCCGCGGTGAGCCCGCACACGCGAGCGCGGGCCGCGGTGAGCTCGCATAAGCGAGCGCATGCCGCGGTGAGCTCGCAAATGCCAATGCGGGTCGCGTTGAGCTCGCACACGCCAGCGCGGGCCGCTGTGAGCTCGCACACGCGAGCGCGGGCCGAGGTGAGCTCGCACACGCGAGCGCGGGACGAGGTGAGCTCGCACACTCCAGCGCAGGCCGCGGTGAGCTCGCACACACCAGCGCGGTCCGCGGTGAGCCCGAAAAACGCCAGCACGGGCAGCGGCGAGCTCGAAAAAGGCCAGCGCGGGTCGCGGTGTGCTCGAAAAACGCCAGCGCGGGCCGCGGTGAGCTCGCACACGCCAGCGCGGGCCGCGGTGAGCCCGCACACCTGAGCGCGGGCTGCGGTGAGCTCGAAAAACGCCGGCGCGGGCCGCGGTGAGCTCGCGCGCGCGCGCGCGGGGCGCGGTGAGCTCGGAAATCGCCGGCGCGGGCCGCGGTGAGCTCGCGCGCGCGTGCGCGGGCCGCGGTGAGCTCGGAAATCGCCGGCGCGTGCCGCGGTGAGCTCGCGCGTGCGAGGGCGTGCCGCGGTGAGCCCGCACACCTGAGCGCGGGCCGCGGTGAGCTCGAAAAACGCCAGTGCGGGTCGCGGTGAGCTCGCACACGCCAGCGCGAGCCGCGGTTAGCTCGCGCACGCGAGCGCGGACCGCGGTGAGCTCGCACACGCGAGCGCGGGCCGCGGTGAGCTCGCACACGCGAGCGCGGTCCGCGGTGAGCCCGAACACCTGAGCGCGGGCTGCGGTGAGCTCGGAAATCGCCGGCGCGGGCCGCGGTGAGCTCGCACGCGCGCGCGCGGGGCGCGGTACGCTCGGAAATCGCCGGCGCGGACCGCGGTGAGCTCGCGCGCGCGCGTGCGGGCCGCGGTGAGCTCGGAAATCGCCGGCGCGGGCCGCGTTGAGTTCGCGCGCGCGAGGGCGGTCCGCGGTGTGCCCGCACACCTGAGCGCGGGCCGCGGTGAGCTCGAAAAACGCCAGTGCGGGTCGCGGTGAGCTCGCACACGCCAGCGCGAGCCGCGGTTAGCTCGCGCACGCGAGCGCGGACCGCGGTGAGCTCGCACACGCGAGCGCGGGGCGCGGTGAGCTCGCACACGCGAGCGCGGTCCGCGGTGAACCCGCACACCTGAGCGCGGGCTGCGGTGAACTCGAAAAACGCCAGCGCGGGCCGCGGTGAGCCCGCACACCTGAGCGCGGGCTGCGGTGAGCTCGAAAAACGCCAGTGCGGGATGCGGTGAGCTTGCACACGCCAGCGCGGGCCGCGGTGAGCTCGCACACGCGAGCGCGGGCCGCGGTGAGCTCGCACACGCGAGTGCGGGCCGCGGTGAGCTCGAAAAACGGCGGCGCGGGCCGCGGATAGCTCGCACACGCCAGTGCGGGCCGCGGTGAGCTCGCACACGCGAGCGCAGGCCGCGGTGAGGTCGCACACACGAGCGCGGTCCGCGGTGAGCCCGCACACCTGAGCGCGGGCTGCGGTGAGCTCGAAAAACGCCAGTGCGGGATGCGGTGAGCTCGCACACGCCAGCGCGGGCCGCGGTGAGCTCGCGCGCGCGCGCGCTGGGCGCGGTGAGCTCGGAAATCGCCGGCGCGGGCCGCGGTGAGCTCGCGCGCGCGCGCGCGGGGCGCGGTGAGCTCGGTAATCGCCGGCGCGGGCCGCGGTGAGCTCGCGCGCGCGCGTGCGGGCCGCGGTGAGCTCGGAAATCGCCGGCGCGGGCCGCGGTGAGCTCGCGAGCGCGAGGGCGTGCCGCGGTGAGCCCGCACACCTGAGCGCGGGCCGCGGTGAGCTCGAAAAACGCCAGTGCGGGTCGCGGTGAGCTCGCACACGCCAGCGCGAGACGCGGTTAGCTCGCGCACGCGAGCGCGGACCGCGGTGAGCTCGCACACGCGAGCACGGGCCGCGGTGAGCTCGCACACGCGAGCGCGGTCCGCGGTAAGCCCGAACACCTGAGCGCGGGCTGCGGTGAGCTCGGAAATCGCCGGCGCGGGCCGCGGTGAGCTCGCACGCGCGCGCGCGGGGCGCGGTGAGCTCGGAAATCGCCGGCGCGGGCCGCGGTGAGCTCGCGCGCGCGCGCGCGGGGCGCGGTGAGCTCGGAAATCGCCGGCGCGGGCTGCGGTGAGCTCGCACGCCCGCGTGCGGGGCGCGGTGAGCTCGGAAATCGCCGGCGCGGGCCGCGGTGAGCTCGCGCGCGCGCGCGCGGGGCGCGATGAGCTCGGAAATCGCCGGCGCGGGTCGCGGTGAGCTCGCGCGCGCGCGCGCGGGGCGCGGTGAGCTCGGAAATCGCCGGCACGGGCCGCGGTGAGCTCGCCCGCATGCGCACGGGGCGCGGTGAGCTCGGAAATCGCCGGCGCGGGCCGCGGTGAGCTCGCGCGCGCGCACGGGGGGCGTGGTGAGCTCGGAAATCGCCGGAGCGGGCCGCGGTGTGCTCGCACGCGCGCGCGCGGGGCGCGGTGAGCTCGGAAATCGCCGGTGCGGGCCGCGGTGAGCTCGCGCGCGCGCGCGCGGGGCGCGGTGAGCTCGCACACGCCAGCGCGGGCCGCGGTGAGCTCGCACACTCCAGCCCAGGCCGCGGTGAGCTCGAAAAACGCTGGCGCGGGGCGCTGTGAGCTCGCACAGGCGAGCGCGGGCCGTGGTAAGCTCGCACACGCGAGCGCGGGCCGTGGTCAGCTCGTACACGCGAGCGCGGGCCGAGGTGAGCTCGCACACGCCAGCGCGGGCCGCGGTGAGCTCGCACACTCCAGCCCAGGCCGCGGTGAGCTCGAAAAACGCTGGCGCGGGGCGCTGTGAGCTCGCACAGGCGAGCGCGAGCCGCGGTGAGCTCGCACACACCAGCGCAGGCCGCGGTGAGCACGAAAAACGCCAGCGCAGGCCTCGGTGAGATCGAAATACGCCGGGGCGGGCCGCGGTGAGCTCGGACACGCGATTGCGGGCCGCGGTGAGCTCGCACACGCGATCGCGGGCCGAGGTGAGATCGCACACGCCAGCGCGGGCCGCGGTGAGCTCGCACACTCGAGCGCGAGCCGCGGTGAGCTTGCGCACGCGAGCGCGGGCCGCGGTGAGCCCGCACACGCGAGCGCGGGCCGCGGTGAGCTCGCACAAGCGAGCGCATGCCGCGGTGAGCTCGCAAATGCCAATGCGGGTCGCGTTGATCTCGCACACGTTAGCGCGGGCCGCGGTGAGCTCGCACACGCGAGCGCGGGCCGCGGTGAGTTCTGACACACCAGCGCGCTCCGCGGTGAGCCCGAAAAACGCCAGCACGGGCAGCGGTGAGCTCGAAAAACGCCAGCGCGGCTCGCGGTGAGCTCGAGAAACGCCAGCGCGGGACGCAGTGAGATCGCACACGCGAGCGCGTGCCGCGGTGAGCCCGCACAACTGAGCGCGTGCCGCGTTGAGCTCGAAAATGACAATGCGGGTCGCGTTGAGCTCGCATACACGAGCGCGGGCCGCGGTGACCTCGAAAAACGCCGGCCCGGGCCACGGTGAGCTCGCACACGCCAGCGCGGGCCGCGGTGAGCTCGCACCCGCGAGTGCTGGCCGCGGTGAGCTCGCACATGCGAGCGCGGGGCGCGGTGAGCTCGCACACGCCAGCGCGGGCCGCGGTGAGCTCGCACACGCGAGCGCTGGCCGCGGTGAGCTCGCACACGCGAGCGCGGGCCGCGGCGAGCTCGCACACACCAGCGCAGGCCGCGGTGATCCCGGCAAACGCCAGCGCGGGCAGCGTTGAGCTCGGAAATCGCCGGCGCGGGCCGCGGTGAGCTCGCGCGCGCGCACGGGGGGCGTGGTGAGCTCGGAAATCGCCGGAGCGGGCCGCGGTGTGCTCGCACGCGCGCGCGCGGGGCGCGGTGAGCTCAAAAAACGGCAGCGCCGTCCGCTGTGATCTCGCACACGCGATTTGCGGGCCGCGGTGAGCTCGCACACGCGAGCGCGGGCTGCTGTGAGCTCGCACACTCGAGCGCGGGCCGCAGTGAGCTCGCACACGCCAGCGCGGGCCGCAGTGAGCTCGCACACGCGAGCGCGGGCTGAGGTGAGCTCGCACACACGAGCGCGGGCCGAGGTGAGCTCGTACACGCGAGCGTGGGCCGCGGTGAACTCGCACACGCCAGCACGGGCCGCGGTGAGCTGGCACTCGCTAGCGCTGGCCGATGTGAGCCCAAAAAACGTCAGCGCCGTCCGCTGTGAGCTCGCAAACGCGATCGCGGGCCGCGGTGAGCTCGCACACTCCAGCGCGGGCCGTGCTGAGCTCGAAAAATGCCGGCGCGGGCCGCGGAAAGCTCGCACACGCAAGCGCGGGCCGCGGTGAGCGCGCACACGCGAGCACGGGCCGCGGTGTGCTCGAAAAACGCAGGCGCGGGCCGCTGTGAGCTCTCACACGCGAGCGTGGGCCGCAGTGAGCTCGCACACGCGAGCGCGGGCCGCGGTGAGATCTCACACGCCATGGCGGGCCGCGGTGAGCTCGAAAAACGCCGACGCGGGCCGCGGTGAGCTCGAAAAACGCAGGCGCGGGCCGCTGTGAGCTCTCACACGCGAACGCGTGCTGCGGTGAGCTCGCACACGTGAGCGCGGGCCGCGATGAGCTCGAAAAATGCCGGCGCGGGCCGCGGTAAGCTCGCACACGCCAGAGCGGGCTGCGGTGAGCTCGCACACGCGATCGCGGGCCGCGGTGAGCTCGCAAACTCCAGCCCGGGCCGCAGTGAGCTCGAAAAATGCCGGCGCGGGCCGCGGCAAGCTCGCACACGCAAGCGCAGGTCGCGGTGAGCGCGCACACGCGAGCAGGGGCCGCGGTGAGCGCGCACACGCGAGCACGGGCCGCGGTGAGCGCGCACACGCGAGCGCGGGCCGCGGTGAGCTCAAAAAACGCCAGCGCAGGCCGCGGTGAGCCCGCAATCCTGAGAGCGGGCCGCGGTGAGCTCGGAAAACGCCAGCGCGGGCTGCTGTGAGCTCGCACACGCGAGCGCGGGCCGCGGTGAGCTCGCACACGCGAGCGCGGGCCGCTGTGAGCTCAAAAAACGCCAGCGCGGGCCGCGGTGAGCTCCCACACGCGAGCGCGAGCCGCGGTGAGGTCGCACTAGCCAGCATGGGCCGCGTTGAACTCGAAACACGCCGGCGCCGGCGGCGATGAGCTCGCACACGCGAGCGCGGGCCGCGGTGAGCTCGCACACGCCAGCTCGGGCCCCGGTGAGCCCAAAAAACGGCAGCGCGGTTCGCGGTGAGCTGGCCCACGCGAGGGCGGGCTGCGGTGAGCTCAAAAATCGCCAGCTCCGTCCCCTGTGAGATCGCACACGCGATTGCGGGCCGCGATGAGCTCGCACATGCCAGGGCGGGCCGCGGTGAGCTCGAAAAATGCCGGCGCGGGCCGCGGTAAGCTCGCACACGCCAGCGCGGGCCGCGGTTAGCTCGCACACGCGAGCGCTGGCCGCTGTCAGCTCGCACACGGGAGCGCGGGCCGAGGTGAGCTCGCACACGCCAGCGCGGGTCGCGGAGAGCAGTCGCGTGTGAGCGCAGGGCGCGGTGAGCACGGAAATCGCCGGCGCGGGCCGCGGGGAGCTCGCGCGCACGCGCGCGGGGCGCGTTGAGCTCGGAAATCGCCGGCGCGGGCCGCGGGGAGCTCGCGCGCGCGCGAGCGGGGCGCGGTGAGCTCGGAAATCGCCGGCGCGGGCCGCGGGGAGCTCGCGCGCGCGCGCGCGGGGCGCGGTGAGCTCGGAAATCGCCGGCGCGGGCCGCTGGGAGCTCGCGCGCTCGCGCGCGGGGCGCGGGGAGCTCGGAAATCGCCGGCGCGGGCCGCGGGGAGCTCGCGCGCGCGCGCGCGGGGCGCGGTGAGCTCGGAAATCGCCGGCGCGGGCCGCGGGGAGCTCGCGCACGCGCGCGCGGGGCCCGGTGAGCTCGGAAATCGCCGGCGCGGGCCGCGGGGAGCTCGCGCGCGCGCGCGCGGGGCGCGGTGAGCTCGGAAATCGCCGGCGCGGGCCGCGGGGAGCTCGCCCGCGCGCGCGCGGGGCGCGGTGAGCTCGGAAATCGCCGGCGCGGGCCGCGGGGAGCTCGCGCGCGCGCGCGCGGGGCGCGGTGAGCTCGGAAATCGCCGGCGCGGGCCGCGGGGAGCTCGCGCGCGCGCGCGCGGGGCGCGGTGAGCTCGGAAATCGCCGGCGCGGGCCCCTGGGAGCTCGCGCGCTCGCGCGCGGGGCGCGGGGAGCTCGGAAATCGCCGGCGCGGGCCGCGGGGAGCTCGCGCGCGCGCGCGCGGGGCGCGGTGAGCTCGGAAATCGCCGGCGCGGGCCGCGGGGAGCTCGCGCACGCGCATGCGGGGCGCGGTGAGCTCGGAAATCGCCGGCGCGGGCCGCGGGGAGCTCGCGCGCGCGCGGGGCGCGGTGGGCTCGGAAATCGCCGGCGCGGGACGCGGGGAGCTCGCGCGCGCGCGCGCGGGGCGCGGTGAGCTCGGAAATCGCCGGCGCGGGCCGCGGGGAGCTCGCGCGCGCGCGCGCGGGGCGCGGTGAGCTCGGAAATCGCCGGCGCGGGCCGCGGGGAGCTCGCGCGCGCGCGCGCGGGGCGCGGTGAGCTCGGAAATCGCCGGCGCGGGCCGCGGGGAGCTCGCGCGCGCGCGGGGCGCGGTGGGCTCGGAAATCGCCGGCGCGGGCCGCGGGGAGCTCGAGCGCGGGCGGGCGGGGCGCGGTGAACTCGGAAATCGCCGGCGCGGGCCGCGGGAAGCTCGCGCGCGCGCGCGCGGGGCGCGGTGAGCTCGGAAATCGCCGGCGCGGGCCGCGGGGAGCTCGCGCGCGCGCGCGCGGGGCGCGGTGAGCTCGGAAATCGCCGGCGCGGGCCGCGGGGAGCTCGCGCGCGCGCGCGCGGGGCGCGGTGAGCTCGGAAATCGCCGGCGCGGGCCGCGGGGAGCTCGCGCGCGCGCGCGCGGGGCGCGGTGAGCTCGGGAATCGCCGGGGCGGGCCGCGGGGGGCTCGCGCGCGCGCGCGCGGGGCGCGGTGAGCTCGGAAATCGCCGGCGCGGGCCGCGGGGAGCTCGCGCGCGCGCGCGCGGGGCGCGGTGAGCTCGGAAATCGCCGGCGCGGGCCGCGGGGAGCTCGCGCGCGCGCGCGCGGGGCGCGGTGAGCTCGAAAAATTCCGGCGCGGGCCGCGGTAAGCTCGCACACGCCAGCGCGGGCCGCGGTGAGCTCGCACACGCGAGCGCGAGTCGCGGTGAGTTCTCACACGCCAGCTCGGGCCGCTGTGAGCTTGAAAAACGCCGACGCGGGCCGCGGTGAGCTCGAAAAACGCAGGCGCGGGCCGCTGTGAGCTCTCACACGCGAACGCGGGCTGCGGTGAGCTCGCACACGTGAGCGCGGTCCGCGATGAGCTCGAAAAAAGCCGGCGCGGGCCGTGGTAAGCTCGCACACGCCAGCGCGGGCCGCGGTGAGCTCGCACACGCGAGCGCGAGTCGCGGTGAGATCTCACACGCCAGCTCGGGCCGCTGTGAGCTTGAAAAACGCCGACGGGGGCCACGGTGAGCTCGAAAAACGCACGCGCGGGCCGCTGTGAGCTCTCACCCGCGAGCGTGGGCCGCGGTCAGCGCGCACACGCGAGCACGGGCCGCGGTGAGCTCGCACACGCCAGCTCGGGCCCCGGTGAGCCCGAAAAACGGCAGCGCGATTCGCGGTGAGCTGGCCCACGCGAGGGCGGGCTGCGGTGAGCTCAAAAATCGCCAGCTCCGTCCCCTGTGAGATCGCACACGCGATTGCGGGCCGCGATGAGCTCGCACATGCCAGGGCGGGCCGCGATGAGCTCGCACATGCCATGGCGGGCCGCGGTGAGCTCGAAAAATGCCGGCGCGGGCCGCGGTAAGCTCGCACACGCCAGCGCGGGCCGCGGTGAGCTTGCACACGCGAGCGCTGGCCGCTGTCAGCTCGCACACGCGAGCGCGGGCCGCTGTGAGCTCAAAAAACGCCAGCGCGGGCCGCGGTGAGCTCCCACACGCGAGCGCGTGCCGCGGTGAGGTCGCACAAGCCAGCATGGGCCGCGTAGAACTCGAAACACGCCGGCGCCGGCCGCGATGAGCTCGCACACGCGAGCGCGGGCCGCGGTGAGCTCGCACAAGCCAGCATGGGCCGCGTTGAACTCGAAACACGCCGGCGCCGGCCGCGATGAGCTCGCACACACCAGCGTGGGCAGCGGTGAGCTCAAGAAACGCCAGCGCAGGCCGCGGTGAGCACGCACTCCTGAGAGCGGGCCGAGGTGAGATCGCACACGCCAGCGCTGGCCGCGGTGAGCTCGCACACACCAGCGCGGGCCGCGGTGAGCTCAAAAAACGCCAGCGCAGGCCGCGGTGAGCCCGCAATCCTGAGAGCGGGCCGCGGTGATCTCGGAAAACGCCAGCGCGGGCTGCTGTGAGCTCGCACACGCGAGCGCGGGCCGCGGTGAGCTCGCACACGCGAGCGCGGGCCGCTGTGAGCTCAAAAAACGCCAGCGCGGGCCGCGGTGAGCTCCCACACGCGAGCGCGAGCCGCGGTGAGGTCGCACAAGCCAGCATGGGCCGCGTTGAACTCGAAACACGCCGGCGCCGGCGGCGATGAGCTCGCACACGCGAGCGCGGGCCGCGGTGAGCTCGCACACGCCAGCTCGGGCCCCGGTGAGCCCGAAAAACGGCAGCTTGGTTCGCGGTGAGCTGGCCCACGCGAGGGCGGGCTGCGGTGAGCTCAAAAATCGCCAGCTCCGTCCCCTGTGAGATCGCACACGCGATTGCGGGCCGCGATGAACTCGCACATGCCAGGGCGGGCCGCGGTGAGCTCGAAAAATGCCGGCGCGGGCCGCGGTAAGCTCGCACACGCCAGCGCGGGCCGCGGTGAGCTCGCACACGCGAGCGCTGGCCGCTGTCAGCTCGCACACGGGAGCGCGGGCCGAGGTGAGCTCGCACACGCCAGCGCGGGTCGCGGAGAGCAGTCGCGTGTGAGCGCAGGGCGCGGTGAGCACGGAAATCGCCGGCGCGGGCCGCGGGGAGCTCGCGCGCACGCGCGCGGGGCGCGGTGAGCTCGGAAATCGCCGGCGCGGGCCGCGGGGTGCTCGCGCGCGGGGCGCGGTGAGCTCGGAAATCGCCGGCGCGGGCCGCGGGGAGCTCGCGCGCGCGCGCGCGGGGCGCGGTGAGCTCGGAAATCGCCGGCGCGGGCCGCTGGGAGCTCGTGCGCTCGCGCGCGGGACGCGGGGAGCTCGGAAATCGCCGGCGCGGGCCGCGGGGAGCTCGCGCGCGCGCGCGCGGGGCGCGGTGAGCTCGGAAATCGCCGGCGCGGGCCGCGGGGAGCTCGCGCACGCGCGCGCGGGGCGCGGTGAGCTCGGAAATCGCCGGCGCGGGGCGCGGTGAGCTCGGAAATCGCCGGCGCGGGCCGCGGGGAGCTCGCGCGCGCGCGCGCGGGGCGCGGTGAGCTCGGAAATCGCAGGCGCGGGCCGCGGGGAGCTCGCGCGCGCGCGCGCGGGGCGCGGTGAGCTCGGAAATCGCCGGCGCGGGCCGCGGGGAGCTCGCGCGCGCGCGCGCGGGGCGCGGTGAGCTCGGAAATCGCCGGCGCGGGCCGCGGGGAGCTCGCGCGCGCGCGGGGCGCGGTGAGCTCGCACAAGCCAGCATGGGCCGCGTTGAACTCGAAACACGCCGGCGCCGGCCGCGATGAGCTCGCACACACCAGCGCGGGCAGCGGTGAGCTCAAGAAACGCCAGCGCAGGCCGCGGTGAGCACGCACTCCTGAGAGCGGGCCGAGGTGAGATCGCACACGCCAGCGCTGGCCGCGGTGAGCTCGCACACACCAGCGCGGGCCGCGGTGAGCTCAAAAAACGCCAGCGCAGGCCGCGGTGAGCCCGCAATCCTGAGAGCGGGCCGCGGTGATCTCGGAAAACGCCAGCGCGGGCTGCTGTGAGCTCGCACACGCGAGCGCGGGCCAAGGTGAGCTCGCACACGCGAGCGCGGGCCGCTGTGAGCTCAAAAAACGCCAGCGCGGGCCGCGGTGAGCTCCCACACGCGAGCGCGAGCCGCGGTGAGGTCGCACAAGCCAGCATGGGCCGCGTTGAACTCGAAACACGCCGGCGCCGGCGGCGATGAGCTCGCACACGCGAGCGCGGGCCGCGGTGAGCTCGCACACGCCAGCTCGGGCCCCGGTGAGCCCGAAAAACGGCAGCTTGGTTCGCGGTGAGCTGGCCCACGCGAGGGCGGGCTGCGGTGAGCTCAAAAATCGCCAGCTCCGTCCCCTGTGAGATCGCACACGCGATTGCGGGCCGCGATGAGCTCGCACATGCCAGGGCGGGCCGCGGTGAGCTCGAAAAATGCCGGCGCGGGCCGCGGTAAGCTCGCACACGCCAGCGCGGGCCGCGGTGAGCTCGCACACGCGAGCGCTGGCCGCTGTCAGCTCGCACACGGGAGCGCGGGCCGAGGTGAGCTCGCACACGCCAGCGCGGGTCGCGGAGAGCAGTCGCGTGTGAGCGCAGGGCGCGGTGAGCACGGAAATCGCCGGCGCGGGCCGCGGGGAGCTCGCGCGCACGCGCGCGGGGCGCGGTGAGCTCGGAAATCGCCGGCGCGGGCCGCGGGGTGCTCGCGCGCGCGCGCGCGGGGCGCGGTGAGCTCGGAAATCGCCGGCGCGGGCCGCGGGGAGCTCGCGCGCGCGCGCGCGGGGCGCGGTGAGCTCGGAAATCGCCGGCGCGGGCCGCGGGGAGCTCGCGCGCGCGCGCGCGGGGCGCGGTGAGCTCGGAAATCGCCGGCGCGGGCCGCGGGGAGCTCGCGCGCGCGCGGGGCGCGGTGAGCTCGCACAAGCCAGCATGGGCCGCGTTGAACTCGAAACACGCCGGCGCCGGCCGCGATGAGCTCGCACACACCAGCGCGGGCAGCGGTGAGCTCAAGAAACGCCAGCGCAGGCCGCGGTGAGCACGCACTCCTGAGAGCGGGCCGAGGTGAGATCGCACACGCCAGCGCTGGCCGCGGTGAGCTCGCACACACCAGCGCGGGCCGCGGTGAGCTCAAAAAACGCCAGCGCAGGCCGCGGTGAGCCCGCAATCCTGAGAGCGGGCCGCGGTGATCTCGGAAAACGCCAGCGCGGGCTGCTGTGAGCTCGCACACGCGAGCGCGGGCCGCGGTGAGCTCGCACACGCGAGCGCGGGCCGCTGTGAGCTCAAAAAACGCCAGCGCGGGCCGCGGTGAGCTCCCACACGCGAGCGCGGGCCGCGGTGAGCTCGCACACGCGAGCGCGGGCCGCTGTGAGCTCAAAAAACGCCAGCGCGGGCCGCGGTGAGCTCCCACACGCGCGCGCGGGGCGCGGTGAGCTCGGAAATCGCCGGCGCGGGCCGCTGGGAGCTCGCGCGCTCGCGCGCGGGGCGCGGGGAGCTCGGAAATCGCCGGCGCGGGCCGCGGGGAGCTCGCGCGCGCGCGCGCGGGGCGCGGTGAGCTCGGAAATCGCCGGCGCGGGCCGCGGGGTGCTCGCGCGCGCGCGCGCGGGGCGCGGTGAGCTCGGAAATCGCCGGCGCGGGCCGCGGGGAGCTCGCGCGCGCGCGCGCGGGGCGCGGTGAGCTCGGAAATCGCCGGCGCGGGCCGCTGGGAGCTCGCGCGCTCGCGCGCGGGACGCGGGGAGCTCGGAAATCGCCGGCGCGGGCCGCGGGGAGCTCGCGCGCGCGCGCGCGGGGCGCGGTGAGCTCGGAAATCGCCGGCGCGGGCCGCGGGGAGCTCGCGCACGCGCGCGCGGGGCGCGGTGAGCTCGGAAATCGCCGGCGCGGGGCGCGGTGAGCTCGGAAATCGCCGGCGCGGGCCGCGGGGAGCTCGCGCGCGCGCGGGGCGCGGTGAGCTCGCACAAGCCAGCATGGGCCGCGTTGAACTCGAAACACGCCGGCGCCGGCCGCGATGAGCTCGCACACACCAGCGCGGGCAGCGGTGAGCTCAAGAAACGCCAGCGCAGGCCGCGGTGAGCACGCACTCCTGAGAGCGGGCCGAGGTGAGATCGCACACGCCAGCGCTGGCCGCGGTGAGCTCGCACACACCAGCGCGGGCCGCGGTGAGCTCAAAAAACGCCAGCGCAGGCCGCGGTGAGCCCGCAATCCTGAGAGCGGGCCGCGGTGATCTCGGAAAACGCCAGCGCGGGCTGCTGTGAGCTCGCACACGCGAGCGCGGGCCGCGGTGAGCTCGCACACGCGAGCGCGGGCCGCTGTGAGCTCAAAAAACGCCAGCGCGGGCCGCGGTGAGCTCCCACACGCGAGCGCGAGCCGCGGTGAGGTCGCACAAGCCAGCATGGGCCGCGTTGAACTCGAAACACGCCGGCGCCGGCGGCGATGAGCTCGCACACGCGAGCGCGGGCCGCGGTGAGCTCGCACACGCCAGCTCGGGCCCCGGTGAGCCCGAAAAACGGCAGCTGGGTTCGCGGTGAGCTGGCCCACGCGAGGGCGGGCTGCGGTGAGCTCAAAAATCGCCAGCTCCGTCCCCTGTGAGATCGCACACGCGATTGCGGGCCGCGATGAGCTCGCACATGCCAGGGCGGGCCGCGGTGAGCTCGAAAAATGCCGGCGCGGGCCGCGGTAAGCTCGCACACGCCAGCGCGGGCCGCGGTGAGCTCGCACACGCGAGCGCTGGCCGCTGTCAGCTCGCACACGGGAGCGCGGGCCGAGGTGAGCTTGCACACGCCAGCGCGGGTCGCGGAGAGCAGTCGCGTGTGAGCGCAGGGCGCGGTGAGCACGGAAATCGCCGGCGCGGGCCGCGGGGAGCTCGCGCGCACGCGCGCGGGGCGCGGTGAGCTCGGAAATCGCCGGCGCGGGCCGCGGGGTGCTCGCGCGCGCGCGCGCGGGGCGCGGTGAGCTCGGAAATCGCCGGCGCGGGCCGCGGGGAGCTCGCGCGCACGCGCGGGGCGCGGTGAGCTCGGAAATCGCCGGCGCGGGCCGCTGGGAGCTCGCGCGCTCGCGCGCGGGGCGCGGGGAGCTCGGAAATCGCCGGCGCGGGCCGCGGGGAGCTCGCGCGCGCGCGCGCGGGGCGCGGTGAGCTCGGAAATCGCCGGCGCGGGCCGCGGGGAGCTCGCGCAAGCGCGCGCGGGGCGCGGTGAGCTCGGAAATCGCCGGCGCGGGGCGCGGTGAGCTCGGAAATCGCCGGCGCGGGCCGCGGGGAGCTCGCGCGCGCGCGCGCGGGGCGCGGTGAGCTCGGAAATCGCAGGCGCGGGCCGCGGGGAGCTCGCGCGCGCGCGCGCGGGGCGCGGTGAGCTCGGAAATCGCCGGCGCGGGCCGCGGGGAGCTCGCGCGCGCGCGCGCGGGGCGCGGTGAGCTCGGAAATCGCCGGCGCGGGCCGCGGGGAGCTCGCGCGCGCGCGGGGCGCGGTGAGCTCGCACAAGCCAGCATGGGCCGCGTTGAACTCGAAACACGCCGGCGCCGGCCGCGATGAGCTCGCACACACCAGCGCGGGCAGCGGTGAGCTCAAGAAACGCCAGCGCAGGCCGCGGTGAGCACGCACTCCTGAGAGCGGGCCGCGGTGAGCTCGCACACGCCAGCGCTGGCCGCGGTGAGCTCGCACACACCAGCGCGGGCCGCGGTGAGCTCAAAAAACGCCAGCGCAGGCCGCGGTGAGCCCGCAATCCTGAGAGCGGGCCGCGGTGATCTCGGAAAACGCCAGCGCGGGCTGCTGTGAGCTCGCACACGCGAGCGCGGGCCGCGGTGAGCTCGCACACGCGAGCGCGGGCCGCTGTGAGCTCAAAAAACGCCAGCGCGGGCCGCGGTGAGCTCCCACACGCGAGCGCGAGCCGCGGTGAGGTCGCACAAGCCAGCATGGGCCGCGTTGAACTCGAAACACGCCGGCGCCGGCGGCGATGAGCTCGCACACGCGAGCGCGGGCCGCGGTGAGCTCGCACACGCCAGCTCGGGCCCCGGTGAGCCCGAAAAACGGCAGCTTCGTTCGCGGTGAGCTGGCCCACGCGAGGGCGGGCTGCGGTGAGCTCAAAAATCGCCAGCTCCGTCCCCTGTGAGATCGCACACGCGATTGCGGGCCGCGATGAGCTCGCACATGCCAGGGCGGGCCGCGGTGAGCTCGAAAAATGCCGGCGCGGGCCGCGGTAAGCTCGCACACGCCAGCGCGGGCCGCGGTGAGCTCGCACACGCGAGCGCTGGCCGCTGTCAGCTCGCACACGGGAGCGCGGGCCGAGGTGAGCTCGCACACGCCAGCGCGGGTCGCGGAGAGCAGTCGCGTGTTAGCGCAGGGCGCGGTGAGCACGGAAATCGCCGGCGCGGGCCGCGGGGAGCTCGCGCGCACGCGCGCGGGGCGCGGTGAGCTCGGAAATCGCCGGCGCGGGCCGCGGGGTGCTCGCGCGCGCGCGCGCGGGGCGCGGTGAGCTCGGAAATCGCCGGCGCGGGCCGCGGGGAGCTCGCGCGCGCGCGCGCGGGGCGCGGTGAGCTCGGAAATCGCCGGCGCGGGCCGCGGGGAGCTCGCGCGCACGCGCGCGGGGCGCGGTGAGCTCGGAAATCGCCGGCGCGGGCCGCGGGGTGCTCGCGCGCGCGCGCGCGGGGCGCGGTGAGCTCGGAAATCGCCGGCGCGGGCCGCGGGGAGCTCGCGCGCGCGCGCGGGGCGCGGTGAGATCGGAAATCGCCGGCGCGGGCCGCTGGGAGCTCGCGCGCTCGCGCGCGGGGCGCGGGGAGCTCGGAAATCGCCGGCGCGGGCCGCGGGGAGCTCGCGCGCGCGCGCGCGGGGCGCGGTGAGCTCGGAAATCGCCGGCGCGGGCCGCGGGGAGCTCGCGCACGCGCGCGCGGGGCGCGGTGAGCTCGGAAATCGCCGGCGCGGGGCGCGGTGAGCTCGGAAATCGCCGGCGCGGGCCGCGGGGAGCTCGCGCGCGCGCGCGCGGGGCGCGGTGAGCTCGGAAATCGCAGGCGCGGGCCGCGGGGAGCTCGCGCGCGCGCGCGCGGGGCGCGGTGAGCTCGGAAATCGCCGGCGCGGGCCGCGGGGAGCTCGCGCGCGCGCGCGCGGGGCGCGGTGAGCTCGGAAATCGCCGGCGCGGGCCGCGGGGAGCTCGCGCGCGCGCGGGGCGCGGTGAGCTCGCACAAGCCAGCATGGGCCGCGTTGAACTCGAAACACGCCGGCGCCGGCCGCGATGAGCTCGCACACACCAGCGCGGGCAGCGGTGAGCTCAAGAAACGCCAGCGCAGGCCGCGGTGAGCACGCACTCCTGAGAGCGGGCCGAGGTGAGATCGCACACGCCAGCGCTGGCCGCGGTGAGCTCGCACACACCAGCGCGGGCCGCGGTGAGCTCAAAAAACGCCAGCGCAGGCCGCGGTGAGCCCGCAATCCTGAGAGCGGGCCGCGGTGATCTCGGAAAACGCCAGCGCGGGCTGCTGTGAGCTCGCACACGCGAGCGCGGGCCGCGGTGAGCTCGCACACGCGAGCGCGGGCCGCTGTGAGCTCAAAAAACGCCAGCGCGGGCCGCGGTGAGCTCCCACACGCGAGCGCGAGCCGCGGTGAGGTCGCACAAGCCAGCATGGGCCCCGGTGAGCCCGAAAAACGGCAGCTTGGTTCGCGGTGAGCTGGCCCACGCGAGGGCGGGCTGCGGTGAGCTCAAAAATCGACAGCTCCGTCCCCTGTGAGATCGCACACGCGATTGCGGGCTGCGATGAGCTCGCACATGCCAGGGCGGGCCGCGGTGAGCTCGAAAAATGCCGGCGCGGGCCGCGGTAAGCTCGCACACGGGAGCGCGGGCCGAGGTGAGCTCGCACACGCCAGCGCGGGTCGCGGAGAGCAGTCGCGTGTGAGCGCAGGGCGCGGTGAGCACGAAAATCGCCGGCGCGGGCCGCGGGGAGCTCGCGCGCACGCGCGCGGGGCGCGGTGAGCTCGGAAATCGCCGGCGCGGGCCGCGGGGAGCTCGCGCGCGCGCGCGCGGGGCGCGGTGAGCTCGGAAATCGCCGGCGCGGGCCGCGGGGAGCTCGCGCACGCGCGCGCGGGGCGCGGTGAGCTCGGTAATCGCCGGCGCGGGCCGCGGGGAGCTCGCGCGCGCGCGGGGCGCGGTGGGCTCGGAAATCGCCGGCGCGGGCCGCGGGGAGCTCGCGCGCGCGCGCGCGGGGCGCGGTGAGCTCGGAAATCGCCGGCGCGGGCCGCGGGGAGCTCGCGCGCGCGCGCGCGGGGCGCGGTGATCTCGGAAATCGCCGGCGCGGGCCGCGGGGAGCTCGGGCGCGCGCGTGCGGGGCGCGGTGAGCTCGGAAATCGCCGGCGCGGGCCGCGAGGTGCTCGCGCGCGCGCGCGCGGGGCGCGGTGAGCTCGGAAATCGCCGGCGCGGGCCGCGGGGAGCTCGCGCGCGCGCGCGCGGGGCGCGGTGAGCTCGGAAATCGCAGGCGCGGGCCGCGGGGAGCTCGCGCGCGCGCGCGCGCGGCGCGGTGAGCTCGGAAATCGCCGGCGCGGGCCGCGGGGAGCTCGCGCGCGCGCGCGCGGGGCGCGGTGAGCTCGGAAATCGCCGGCGCGGGCCGCGGGGAGCTCGCGCGCGCGCGGGGCGCGGTGGGCTCGGAAATCGCCGGCGCGGGCCGCGGGGAGCTCGCGCGCGCGCGGGCGGGGCGCGGTGAACTCGGAAATCGCCGGCGCGGGACGCGGGGAGCTCGCGCGCGCGCGCGCGAGGCGCGGTGAGCTCGGAAATCGCCGGAGCGGGCCGCGGGGAGCTCGCACGCGCGCGCGCGGGGCGCGGTGAGCTCGGAAATCGCCGGCGCGGGCCGCGGGGAGCACGCGCGCGCGCGCGCGGGGCGCGGTGAGCTCGGAAATCGCCGGCGCGGGCCGCGGGGAGCTCGCGCACGCGCGCGCGGGGCGCGGTGAGCTCGGTAATCGCCGGCGCGGGCCGCGGGGAGCTCGCGCGCGCGCGGGGCGCGGTGGGCTCGGAAATCGCCGGCGCGGGCCGCGGGGAGCTCGCGCGCGCGCGCGCGGGGCGCGGTGAGCTCGGAAATCGCCGGCGCGGGCCGCGGGGAGCTCGCGCGCGCGCGCGCGGGGCGCGGTGATCTCGGAAATCGCCGGCGCGGGCCGCGGGGAGCTCGCGCGCGCGCGTGCGGGGCGCGGTGAGCTCGGAAATCGCCGGCGCGGGCCGCGAGGTGCTCGCGCGCGCGCGCGCGGGGTGCGGTGAGCTCGGAAATCGCCGGCGCGGGCCGCGGGGAGCTCGCGCGCGCGCGCGCGGGGCGCGGTGAGCTCGGAAATCGCAGGCGCGGGCCGCGGGGAGCTCGCGCGCGCGCGCGCGCGGCGCGGTGAGCTCGGAAATCGCCGGCGCGGGCCGCGGGGAGCTCGCGCGCGCGCGCGCGGGGCGCGGTGAGCTCGGAAATCGCCGGCGCGGGCCGCGGGGAGCTCGCGCGCGCGCGGGGCGCGGTGGGCTCGGAAATCGCCGGCGCGGGCCGCGGGGAGCTCGCGCGCGCGCGGGCGGGGCGCGGTGAACTCGGAAATCGCCGGCGCGGGACGCGGGGAGCTCGCGCGCGCGCGCGCGGGGCGCGGTGAGCTCGGAAATCGCCGGCGCGGGCCGCGGGGAGCTCGCGCGCGCGCGCGCGGGGCGCGGTGAGCTCGGAAATCGCCGGCGCGGGCCGCGGGGAGCACGCGCGCGCGCGGGCGGGGCGCGGTGAGCTCGGAAATCGCCGGCGCGGGCCGCGGGGAGCTCGCGCGCGCGCGCGCGGGGCGCGGTGAGCTCGGAAATCGCCGGCGCGGGCCGCGGGGAGCTCGCGCGCGCGCGCGGGGCGCGGTGAGCTCGGAAATCGCCGGCGCGGGCCGCTGGGAGCTCGCGCGCTCGCGCGCGGGGCGCGGGGAGCTCGGAAATCGCCGGCGCGGGCCGCGGGGAGCTCGCGCGCGCGCGCGCGGGGCGCGGTGAGCTCGGAAATCGCCGGCGCGGGCCGCGGGGAGCTCGCGCACGCGCGCGCGGGGCGCGGTGAGCTCGGTAATCGCCGGCGCGTGCCGCGGGGAGCTCGCGCGCGCGCGGGGCGCGGTGGGCTCGGAAATCGCCGGCGCGGGCCGCGGGGAGCTCGCGCGCGCGCGCGCGGTGCGCGGTGAGCTCGGAAATCGCCGGCGCGGGCCGCGGGGAGCTCGCGCGCGCGCGCGCGGGGCGCGGTGATCTCGGAAATCGCCGGCGCGGGCCGCGGGGAGCTCGCGCGCGCGCGTGCGGGGCGCGGTGAGCTCGGAAATCGCCGGCGCGGGCCGCGAGGTGCTCGCGCGCGCGCGCGCGGGGCGCGGTGAGCTCGGAAATCGCCGGCGCGGGCCGCGGGGAGCTCGCGCGCGCGCGCGCGGGGCGCGGTGAGCTCGGAAATCGCAGGCGCGGGCCGCGGGGAGCTCGCGCGCGCGTGCGCGCGGCGCGGTGAGCTCGGAAATCGCCGGCGCGGGCCGCGGGGAGCTCGCGCGCGCGCGCGCGGGGCGCGGTGAGCTCGGAAATCGCCGGCGCGGGCCGCGGGGAGCTCGCGCGCGCGCGGGGCGCGGTGGGCTCGGAAATCGCCGGCGCGGGCCGCGGGGAGCTCGCGCGCGCGCGGGCGGGGCGCGGTGAACTCGGAAATCGCCGGCGCGGGACGCGGGGAGCTCGCGCGCGCGCGCGCGGGGCGCGGTGAGCTCGGAAATCGCCGGCGCGGGCCGCGGGGAGCTCGCGCGCGCGCGCGCGGGGCGCGGTGAGCTCGGAAATCGCCGGCGCGGGCCGCGGGGAGCTCGCGCGCGCGCGCGCGGGGCGCGGTGAGCTCGAAAAATGCCGGCGCGGGCCGCGGTAAGCTCGCACACGCCAGCGCGGGCCGCGGTGAGCTCGCACACGCGAGCGCGAGTCGCGGTGAGATCTCACACGCCAGCTCGGGCCGCTGTGAGCTTGAAAAACGCCGACGCGGGCCGCGGTGAGCTCGAAAAACGCAGGCGCGGGCCGCTGTGAGCTCTCACACGCGAACGCGGGCTGCGGTGAGCTCGCACACGTGAGCGCGGTCCGCGATGAGCTCGAAAAAAGCCGGCGCGGGCCGTGGTAAGCTCCCACACGCGAGCGCGAGCCGCGGTGAGGTCGCACAAGCCAGCATGGGCCGCGTTGAACTCGAAACACGCCGGCGCCGGCCGCGATGAGCTCGCACACGCGAGCGCGGGCCGCGGTGAGCTCGCACAAGCCAGCATGGGCCGCGTTGAACTCGAAACACGCCGGCGCCGGCCGCGATGAGCTCGCACACACCAGCGCGGGCAGCGGTGAGCTCAAGAAACGCCAGCGCAGGCCGCGGTGAGCCCGCACTCCTGAGAGCGGGCCGAGGTGAGATCGCACACGCCAGCGCTGGCCGCGGTGAGCTCGCACACACCAGCGCGGGCCGCGGTGAGCTCAAAAAACGCCAGCGCAGGCCGCGGTGAGCCCGCAATCCTGAGAGCGGGCCGCGGTGATCTCGGAAAACGCCAGCGCGGGCTGCTGTGAGCTCGCACACGCGAGCGCGGGCCGCGGTGAGCTCGCACACGCGAGCGCGGGCCGCTGTGAGCTCAAAAAACGCCAGCGCGGGCCGCGGTGAGCTCCCACACGCGAGCGCGAGCCGCGGTGAGGTCGCACAAGCCAGCATGGGCCGCGTTGAACTCGAAACACGCCGGCGCCGGCGGCGATGAGCTCGCACACGCGAGCGCGGGCCGCGGTGAGCTCGCACACGCCAGCTCGGGCCCCGGTGAGCCCGAAAAACGGCAGCTTGGTTCGCGGTGAGCTGGCCCACGCGAGGGCGGGCTGCGGTGAGCTCAAAAATCGCCAGCTCCGTCCCCTGTGAGATCGCACACGCGATTGCGGGCCGCGATGAGCTCGCACATGCCAGGGCGGGCCGCGGTGAGCTCGAAAAATGCCGGCGCGGGCCGCGGTAGGCTCGCACACGCCAGCGCGGGCCGCGGTGAGCTCGCACACGCGAGCGCTGGCCGCTGTCAGCTCGCACACGGGAGCGCGGTCCGAGGTGAGCTCGCACACGCCAGCGCGGGTCGCGGAGAGCAGTCGCGTGTGAGCGCAGGGCGCGGTGGGCACGGAAATCGCCGGCGCGGGCCGCGGGGAGCTCGCGCGCACGCGCGCGGGGCGCGGTGAGCTCGGAAATCGCCGGCGCGGGCCGCGGGGAGCTCGCGCGCGCGCGCGCGGGGCGCGGTGAGCTCGGAAATCGCCGGCGCGGGCCGCGGGGAGCTCGCGCGCGCGCGCGCGGGGCGCTGTGAGCTCGGAAATCGCCGGCGCGGGCCGCGGGGAGCTCGCGCGCTCGCGCGCGGGGCGCGGGGAGCTCGGAAATCGCCGGCGCGGGCCGCGGGGAGCTCGCGCGCGCGCGCGCGGGGCGCGGTGAGCTCGGAAATCGCTGGCGCGGGCCGCGGGGAGCTCGCGCACGCGCGCGCGGGGCGCGGTGAGCTCGGAAATCGCCGGCGCGGGCCGCGGGGAGCTCGCGCGCGCGCGGGGCGCGGTGGGCTCGGAAATCGCCGGCGCGGGCCGCGGGGAGCTCGCGCGCGCGCGCGCGGGGCGCGGTGAGCTCGGAAATCGCCGGCGCGGTCCGCGGGGAGCTCGCGCGCGCGCGCGCGGGGCGCGGTGATCTCGGAAATCGCCGGCGCGGGCCGCGGGGAGCTCGCGCGCGCGCGTGCGGGGCGCGGTGAGCTCGGAAATCGCCGGCGCGGGCCGCGAGGTGCTCGTGCGCGCGCGCGCGGGGCGCGGTGAGCTCGGAAATCGCCGGCGCGGGCCGCGGGGAGCTCGCGCGCGCGCGCGCGGGGCGCGGTGAGCTCGGAAATCGCAGGCGCGGGCCGCGGGGAGCTCGCGCGCGCGCGCGCGGGGCGCGGTGAGCTCGGAAATCGCCGGCGCGGGCCGCGGGGAGCTCGCGCGCGCGCGCGCGGGGCGCGGTGAGCTCGGAAATCGCCGGCGCGGGCCGCGGGGAGCTCGCGCGCGCGCGGGGCGCGGTGGGCTCGGAAATCGCCGGCGCGGGCCGCGGGGAGCTCGCGCGCGCGCGGGCGGGGCGCGGTGAGCTCGGAAATCGCCGGCGCGGGCCGCAGGGAGCTCGCGCGCGCGCGCGCGGGGCGCGGTGAGCTCGGAAATCGCCGGCGCGGGCCGCGGGGAGCTCGCGCGCGCGCGCGCGGGGCGCGGTGAGCTCGCACACGCGAGCGCGGGCCGCTGTGAGCTCAAAAAACGCCAGCGCAGGCCGCGGTGAGCCCGCAATCCTGAGAGCGGGCCGCGGTGAGCTCGGAAAACGCCAGCGCGGGCTGCTGTGAGCTCGCACACGCGAGCACGGGCCGCGGTGAGCTCGCACACGCGAGCGCGGGCCGCTGTGAGCTCAAAAAACGCCAGCGCGGGCCGCGGTGAGCACCCACACGCGAGCGCGAGCCGCGGTGAGGTCGCACAAGCCAGCATGGGCCGCGTTGAACTCGAAACACGCCGGCGCCTGCCGCGATGAGCTCGCACACGCGAGCGCGGGCCGCGGTGAGCTCGCACACGCTAGCTCGGGCCCCGGTGAGCCCGAAAAACGGAAGCGCGGTTCGCGGTGAGCTGGCCCACGCGAGGGCGGGCTGCGGTGAGCTCAAAAATCGCCAGCTCCGTCCCCTGTGAGATCGCACACGCGATTGCGGGCCGCGATGAGCTCTCACATGCCAGGGCGGGCCGCGGTGAGCTCGAAAAATGCCGGCGCGGGCCGCGGTAAGCTCGCACACGCCAGCGCGGGCCGCGGTGAGCTCGCACACGCGAGCGCTGGCCGCTGTCAGCTCGCACACGCGAGCGCTGGCCGCTGTCAGCTCGCACACGGGAGCGCGGGCCGAGGTGAGCTCGCACACGCCAGCGCGGGTCGCGGAGAGCAGTCGCGTGTGAGCGCAGGGCGCGGTGAGCACGGAAATCGCCGGCGCGGGCCGCGGGGAGCTCGCGCGCGCGCGCGCGGGGCGCGGTGAGCTCGGAAATCGCCGGCGCGGGGCCGCGGGGAGCTCGCGCGCGCGCGCGCGGGGCGCGGTGAGCTCGGAAATCGCCGGCGCGGGCCGCGGGGAGCTCGCGCGCGCGCGCGCGGGGCGCGGTGAGCTCGGAAATCGCCGGCGCGGGCCGCGGTGAGCTCGCGCGCGCGCGCGCGGGGCGCGGTGAGCTCGGAAATCGCCGGCGCGGGCCGCGGGGAGCTCGCGCGCGCGCGCGCGGGGCGCGGTGAGCTCGGAAATCGCCGGCGCGGGCCGCGGTGAGCTCGGAAATCGCCGGCGCGGGCCGCGGTGAGCTCGCGAGCGCTCGCGCGGGGCGCGGTGAGCTGGGAAATCGCCGGCGCGGGCCGCGGGGGGCTCGCGCGCGCGCGGGGCGCGGTGGGCTCGGAAATCGCCGGCGCGGGCCGCGGGGAGCTCGCGCGCGCGCGCGCGGGGCGCGGTGAGCTCGGAAATCTCCGGCGCGGGCCGCGGGGAGCTCGCGCGCGCGCGCGCGGGGCGCGGTGAGCTGGGAAATCGCCGGCGCGGGCCGCGGGGAGCTCGCGCGCGCGCGCGCGGGGCGCGTTGAGCTCGGAAATCGCCGGCGCGGGCCGCGGGGAGCTCGCGCGCGCGCGCGCGGGGCGCGGTGAGCTCGGAAATCGCCGGCGCGGGCCGCGGTGAGCTCGGAAATCGCCGGCGCGGGCCGCGGTGAGCTCGCGAGCGCGCGCGCGGGGCGCGGTGAGCTGGGAAATCGCGCGCGCGGGCCGCGGGGAGCTCGCGCGCACGCGGGGCGCGGTGAGCTCGGAAATCGCCGGCGCGGGCCGCGGGGAGCTCGCGCGCGCGCGCGCGGGGCGCGGTGAGCTCGGAAATCGCCGGCGCGGGCCGCGGGGAGCTCGCGCGCGCGTGCGCGGGGCGCGGTGAGCTCGGAAATCGCCGGCGCGGGCCGCGGGGAGCTCGCGCGCGCGCGCGCGGGGTGCGGTGAGCTCGGAAATCGCCGGCGCGGGCCGCGGTGAGCTCGCGAGCGCGCGCGCGGGGCGCGGTGAGCTGGGAAATCGCCGGCGCGGGCCGCGGGGAGCTCGCGCGCGCGCGGGGCGCGGTGAGCTCGGAAATCGCCGGCGCGGGCCGCGGGGAGCTCGCGCGCGCGCGCGCGGGGCGCGGTGAGCTCGGAAATCGCCGGCGCGGGCCGCGGGGAGCACGCGCGCGCGCGCGCGGGGCGCGGTGAGCTCGGAAATCGCCGGCGCGGGCCGCGGGGAGCTCGCGCGCGCGCGCGCGGGGCGCGGTGAACTCGGAAATCGCCGGCGCGGGCCGCGGGGAGCTCGCGCGCGCGCGCGCGGGGCGCGGTGAGCTCGGAAATCGCCGGCGCGGGCCGCGGGGAGCTCGCGCGCGCGCGCGCGGGGCGCGGTGAGCTCGGAAATCGCCGGCGCGGGCCGCGGGGAGCTCGCGCGCGCGCGCGCGGGGCGCGGTGAGCTCGGAAATCGCAGGCGCGGGCCGCGGGGAGCTCGCGCGCGCGCGCGCGGGGCGCGGTGAGCTCGGAAATCGCCGGCGCGGGCCGCGGGGAGCTCGCGCGCGAGCGCGCGGGGCGCGGTGAGCTCGGAAATCGCCGGCGCGGGCCGCGGGGAGCTCGCGCGCGCGCGCGCGGGGCGCGGTGAGCTCGGAAATCGCCGGCGCGGGCCGCGGGGAGCTCGCGCGCGCGCGCGCGGGGCGCGGTGAGCTCGGAAATCGCCGGCGCGGGCCGCGGGGAGCTCGCGCGCG
Source organism: Vespula vulgaris (assembly GCF_905475345.1). NCBI lineage: Eukaryota > Metazoa > Arthropoda > Insecta > Hymenoptera > Vespidae > Vespula > Vespula vulgaris. Next base: position 9,936,317 of record NC_066587.1, read on the forward strand.
CGCGGGGCGCGGTGGGCTCGGAAATCGCCGGCGCGGGCCGCGGGGAGCTCGCGCGCGCGCGCGCGGGGAGCGGTGGGCTCGGAAATCGCCGGCGCGGGCCGCGGTGAGCTCGGAAATCGCCGGCGCGGGCCGCGGTGAGCTCGGAAATCGCCGGCGCGGGCCGCGGGGAGCTCGCGCGCGCGCGCGCGGGGCGCGGTGAGCTCGGAAATCGCCGGCGCGGGCCGCGGGGAGCTCGCGCGCGCGCGGGGCGCGGTGGGCTCGGAAATCGCCGGCGCGGGCCGCGGGGAGCTCGCGCGCGCGCGGGGCGCGGTGAGCTCGGAAATCGCCGGCGCGGGCCGCAGGGAGCTCGCGCGCGCGCGCGCGGGGCGCGGTGAGCTCGGAAATCGCCGGCGCGGGCCGCGGGGAGCTCGCGCGCGCGCGCGCGTGGCGCGGTGAGCTCGCACACGCGAGCGCGGGCCGCTGTGAGCTCAAAAAACGCCAGCGCAGGCCGCGGTGAGCCCGCAATCCTGAGAGCGGGCCGCGGTGAGCTCGGAAAACGCCAGCGCGGGCTGCTGTGAGCTCGCACACGCGAGCGCGGGCCGCGGTGAGCTCGCACACGCGAGCGCGGGCCGCTGTGAGCTCAAAAAACGCCAGCGCAGGCCGCGGTGAGCTCCCACACGCGAGCGCGAGCCGCGGTGAGGTCGCACAAGCCAGCATGGGCCGCGTTGAACTCGAAACACGCCGGCGCCTGCCGCGATGAGCTCGCACACGCGAGCGCGGGCCGCGGTGAGCTCGCACACGCTAGCTCGGGCCCCGGTGAGCCCGAAAAACGGCAGCGCGGTTCGCGGTGAGCTGGCCCACGCGAGGGCGGGCTGCGGTGAGCTCAAAAATCGCCAGCTCCGTCCCCTGTGAGATCGCACACGCGATTGCGGGCCGCGATGAGCTCGCACATGCCAGGGCGGGCCGCGGTGAGCTCGAAAAATGCCGGCGCGGGCCGCGGTAAGCTCGCACACGCCAGCGCGGGCCGCGGTGAGCTCGCACACGCGAGCGCTGGCCGCTGTCAGCTCGCACACGCGAGCGCTGGCCGCTGTCAGCTCGCACACGGGAGCGCGGGCCGAGGTGAGCTCGCACACGCCAGCGCGGGCCGCGGGGAGCTCGCGCGCGCGCGCGCGGGGCGCGGAGAGCTCGGAAATCGCCGGCGCGGGCCGCGGGGAGCTTGCGCGCGCGCGCGCGGGGCGCGGTGAGCTCGGAAATCGCCGGCGCGGGCCGCGGGGAGCTCGCGCGCGCGCGCGCGGGGCGCGGTGAGCTCGGAAATCGCCGGCGCGGGCCGCGGGGAGCTCGCGCGCGCGCGCGCGGGGCGCGGTGAGCTCGGAAATCGCCGGCGCGGGCCGCGGGGAGCTCGCGCGCGCGTGGGGCGCGGTGGGCTCGGAAATCGCCGGCGCGGGCCGCGGGGAGCTCGCGCGCGCGCGCGCGGGGAGCGGTGAGCTCGGAAATCGCCGGCGCGGGCCGCGGGGAGCTCGCGCGCGCGCGCGCGGGGCGCGGTGAGCTCGGAAATCGCCGGCGCGGGCCGCGGGGAGCTCGGAAATCGCCGGCGCGGGCCGCGGTGAGCTCGGAAATCGCCGGCGCGGGCCGCGGGGAGATCGCGCGCGCGCGCGCGGGGCGCGGAGAGCTCGGAAATCGCCGGCGCGGGCAGCGGGGAGCTCGCGCGCGCGCGCGCGGGGCGCGGTGAGCTCGGAAATCGCCGGCGCGGGCCGCGGGGAGCTCGCGCGCGCGCGCGCGGGGCGCGGTGAGCTCGCACACGCGAGCGCGGGCCGCTGTGAGCTCAAAAAACGCTAGCGCAGGCCGCGGTGAGCTCCCACACGCGAGCGCGAGCCGCGGTGAGGTCGCACAAGCCAGCATGGGCCGCGTTGAACTCGAAACACGCCGGCGCCTGCCGCGATGAGCTCGCACACGCGAGCGCGGGCCGCGGTGAGCTCGCACACGCCAGCGCGGGCAGCGGTGAGCTCAAGAAACGCCAGCGCAGGCCGCGGTGAGCCCGCACTCCTGAGAGCGGGCCGAGGTGAGATCGCACACGCCAGCGCTGGCCGCGGTGAGCTCGCACACACCAGCGCGGGCCGCGGTGAGCTCAAAAAACGCCAGCGCAGGCCGCGGTGAGCCCGCAATCCTGAGTGCGGGCCGCGGTGAGCTCGGAAAACGCCAGCGCGGGCTGCTGTGAGCTCGCACACGCGAGCGCGGGCCGCGGTGAGCTCGCACACGCGAGCGCGGGCCGCTGTGAGCTCAAAAAACGCCAGCGCGGGCCGCGGTGAGCTCCCACACGCGAGCGCGAGCCGCGGTGAGGTCGCACAAGCCAGCATGGGCCGCGTTGAACTCGAAACACGCCGGCGCCTGCCGCGATGAGCTCGCACACGCGAGCGCGGGCCGCGGTGAGCTCGCACACGCCAGCTCGGGCCCCGGTGAGCCCGAAAAACGGCAGCGCGGTTCGCGGTGAGCTGGCCCACGCGAGGGCGGGCTGCGGTGAGCTCAAAAATCGCCAGCTCCGTCCCCTGTGAGATCGCACAGGCGATTGCGGGCCGCGATGAGCTCGCACATGCCAGGGCGGGCCGCGGTGAGCTCGAAAAATGCCGGCGCGGGCCGCGGTAAGCTCGCACACGCCAGCGCGGCCCGCGGTGAGCTCGCACACGCGAGCGCTGGCCGCTGTCAGCTCGCACACGGGAGCGCGGGCCGAGGTGAGCTCGCACACGCCAGCGCGGGTCGCGGAGAACAGTCGCGTGTGAGCGCAGGGCGCGGTGAGCACGGAAATCGCCGGCGCGGGCCGCGGGGAGCTCGCGTGCGCGCGGGGCGCGGTGAGCTCGGAAATCGCCGGCGCGGGCCGCAGGGAGCTCGCGCGCGCGCGCGCAGGGCGCGGTGAGCTCGGAAATCGCCGGCGCGGGTCGCGGGGAGCTCGCGCGCGCGCGCGCGGGGCGCGGAGAGCTCGGAAATCGCCGGCGCGGGCCGCGGGGAGCTCGCGCGCGCGCGCGCGGGGCGCGGTGAGCTCGGAAATCGCCGGCGCGGGCCGCGGGGAGCGCGGAAATCGCCGGCGCGGGCCGCGGTGAGCTCGGAAATCGCCGGCGCGGGCCGCGGGGAGCTCGCGCGCGCGCGCGCGGGGCGCGGTGAGCTCGGAAATCGCCGGCGCGGGCCGCGGGGAGCTCGCGCGCGCGCGCGCGGGGCGCGGTGAGCTCGGAAATCGCCGGCGCGGGCCGCGGGGAGCTCGCGCGCGCGCGGGGCGCGGTGGGCTCGGAAATCGCCGGCGCGGGCCGCGGGGAGCTCGCGCGCGCGCGGGGCGCGGTGAGCTCGGAAATCGCCGGCGCGGGCCGCAGGGAGCTCGCGCGCGCGCGCGCGGGGCTCGGTGAGCTCGGAAATCGCCGGCGCGGGCCGCGGGGAGCTCGCGCGCGCGCGCGCGGGGCGCGGTGAGCTCGCACACGCGAGCGCGGGCCGCTGTGAGCTCAAAAAACGCCAGCGCAGGCCGCGGTGAGCTCCCACACGCGAGCGCGAGCCGCGGTGAGGTCGCACAAGCCAGCATGGGCCGCGTTGAACTCGAAACACGCCGGCGCCTGCCGCGATGAGCTCGCACACGCGAGCGCGGGCCGCGGTGAGCTCGCACACGCCAGCTCGGGCCCCGGTGAGCCCGAAAAACGGCAGCGCGGTTCGCGGTGAGTTGGCCCACGCCAGGGCGGGCTGCGGTGAGCTCAAAAATCGCCAGCTCCGTCCCCTGTGAGATCGCACACGCGATTGCGGGCCGCGATGAGCTCGCACATGCCAGGGCGGGGCGCGGTGAGCTCGGAAATCGCCGGCGCGGGCCGCGGGGAGCTCGCGCGCGCGCGGGGCGCGGTGGGCTCGGAAATCGCCGGCGCGGGCCGCGGGGAGCTCGCGCGCGCGCGCGCGGGGCGCGGAGAGCTCGGAAATCGCCGGCGCGGGCCGCGGGGAGCTCGCGCGCGCGCGCGCGGGGCGCGGTGAGCTCGGAAATCGCCGGCGCGGGCCGCGGGGAGCTCGCGCGCGCGCGCGCGGGGCGCGGTGAGCTCGGAAATCGCCGGCGCGGGCCGCGGGGAGCTCGCGCGCGCGCGCGCGGGGCGCGGTGAGCTCGGAAATCGCCGGCGCGGGCCGCGGGGAGCTCGCGCGCGCGCGCGCGGGGCGCGGTGAGCTCGGAAATCGCCGGCGCGGGCCGCGGGGAGCTCGCGCGCGCGCGCGCGGGGCGCGGTGAGCTCGGAAATCGCCGGCGCGGGCCGCGGGGAGCTCGCGCGCGCGCGGGGCGCGGTGGGCTCGGAAATCGCCGGCGCGGGCCGCGGGGAGCTCGCGCGCGCGCGCGCGGGGCGCGGTGAGCTCGGAAATCGCCGGCGCGGGCCGCGGGGAGCTCGCGCGCGCGCGCGCGGGGCGCGGTGAGCTCGGAAATCGCCGGCGCGGGCCGCGGTGAGCTCGCGCGCGCGCGGGGCGCGGTGGGCTCGGAAATCGCCGGCGCGGGCCGCGGGGAGCTCGCGCGCGCGCGCGCGGGGCGCGGTGAGCTCGGAAATCGCCGGCGCGGGCCGCGGGGAGCTCGCGCGCGCGCGCGCGGGGCGCGGTGAGCTCGGAAATCGCCGGCGCGGGCCGCGGGGAGCTCGCGCGCGCGCGCGCGGGGCGCGGTGAGCTCGGAAATCGCCGGCGCTGGCCGCGGGGAGCTCGCGCGCGCGCGCGCGGGGCGCGGTGAGCTCGGAAATCGCCGGCGCGGGCCGCGGGGAGCTCGCGCACGCGCGCGCGGGGCGCGGTGAGCTCGGAAATCGCCGGCGCTGGCCGCGGGGAGCTCGCGCGCGCGCGCGCGGGGCGCGGTGAGCTCAAGAAACGCCAGCGCAGGCCGCGGTGAGCCCGCACTCCTGAGAGCGGGCCGAGGTGAGATCGCACACGCCAGCGCTGGCCGCGGTGAGCTCGCACACACCAGCGCGGGCCGCGGTGAGCTCAAAAAACGCCAGCGCAGGCCGCGGTGAGCCCGCAATCCTGAGTGCGGGCCGCGGTGAGCTCGGAAAACGCCAGCGCGGGCTGCTGTGAGCTCGCACACGCGAGCGCGGGCCGCGGTGAGCTCGCACACGCGAGCGCGGGCCGCTGTGAGCTCAAAAAACGCCAGCGCGGGCCGCGGTGAGCTCCCACACGCGAGCGCGAGCCGCGGTGAGGTCGCACAAGCCAGCATGGGCCGCGTTGAACTCGAAACACGCCGGCGCCTGCCGCGATGAGCTCGCACACGCGAGCGCGGGCCGCGGTGAGCTCGCACACGCCAGCTCGGGCCCCGGTGAGCCCGAAAAACGGCAGCGCGGTTCGCGGTGAGCTGGCCCACGCGAGGGCGGGCTGCGGTGAGCTCAAAAATCGCCAGCTCCGTCCCCTGTGAGATCGCACAGGCGATTGCGGGCCGCGATGAGCTCGCACATGCCAGGGCGGGCCGCGGTGAGCTCGAAAAATGCCGGCGCGGGCCGCGGTAAGCTCGCACACGCCAGCGCGGCCCGCGGTGAGCTCGCACACGCGAGCGCTGGCCGCTGTCAGCTCGCACACGGGAGCGCGGGCCGAGGTGAGCTCGCACACGCCAGCGCGGGTCGCGGAGAACAGTCGCGTGTGAGCGCAGGGCGCGGTGAGCACGGAAATCGCCGGCGCGGGCCGCGGGGAGCTCGCGTGCGCGCGGGGCGCGGTGAGCTCGGAAATCGCCGGCGCGGGCCGCAGGGAGCTCGCGCGCGCGCGCGCAGGGCGCGGTGAGCTCGGAAATCGCCGGCGCGGGTCGCGGGGAGCTCGCGCGCGCGCGCGCGGGGCGCGGAGAGCTCGGAAATCGCCGGCGCGGGCCGCGGGGAGCTCGCGCGCGCGCGCGCGGGGCGCGGTGAGCTCGGAAATCGCCGGCGCGGGCCGCGGGGAGCTCGGAAATCGCCGGCGCGGGCCGCGGTGAGCTCGGAAATCGCCGGCGCGGGCCGCGGGGAGCTCGCGCGCGCGCGCGCGGGGCGCGGAGAGCTCGGAAATCGCCGGCGCGGGCCGCGGGGAGCTCGCGCGCGCGCGCGCGGGGCGCGGTGAGCTCGGAAATCGCCGGCGCGGGCCGCGGGGAGCTCGCGCGCGCGCGGGGCGCGGTGGGCTCGGAAATCGCCGGCGCGGGCCGCGGGGAGCTCGCGCGCGCGCGGGGCGCGGTGAGCTCGGAAATCGCCGGCGCGGGCCGCAGGGAGCTCGCGCGCGCGCGCGCGGGGCTCGGTGAGCTCGGAAATCGCCGGCGCGGGCCGCGGGGAGCTCGCGCGCGCGCGCGCGGGGCGCGGTGAGCTCGCACACGCGAGCGCGGGCCGCTGTGAGCTCAAAAAACGCCAGCGCAGGCCGCGGTGAGCTCCCACACGCGAGCGCGAGCCGCGGTGAGGTCGCACAAGCCAGCATGGGCCGCGTTGAACTCGAAACACGCCGGCGCCTGCCGCGATGAGCTCGCACACGCGAGCGCGGGCCGCGGTGAGCTCGCACACGCCAGCTCGGGCCCCGGTGAGCCCGAAAAACGGCAGCGCGGTTCGCGGTGAGCTGGCCCACGCCAGGGCGGGCTGCGGTGAGCTCAAAAATCGCCAGCTCCGTCCCCTGTGAGATCGCACACGCGATTGCGGGCCGCGATGAGCTCGCACATGCCAGGGCGGGGCGCGGTGAGCTCGGAAATCGCCGGCGCGGGCCGCGGGGAGCTCGCGCGCGCGCGGGGCGCGGTGGGCTCGGAAATCGCCGGCGCGGGCCGCGGGGAGCTCGCGCGCGCGCGCGCGGGGCGCGGAGAGCTCGGAAATCGCCGGCGCGGGCCGCGGGGAGCTCGCGCGCGCGCGCGCGGGGCGCGGTGAGCTCGGAAATCGCCGGCGCGGGCCGCGGGGAGCTCGCGCGCGCGCGCGCGGGGCGCGGTGAGCTCGGAAATCGCCGGCGCGGGCCGCGGGGAGCTCGCGCGCGCGCGCGCGGGGCGCGGTGAGCTCGGAAATCGCCGGCGCGGGCCGCGGGGAGCTCGCGCGCGCGCGCGCGGGGCGCGGTGAGCTCGGAAATCGCCGGCGCGGGCCGCGGGGAGCTCGCGCGCGCGCGCGCGGGGCGCGGTGAGCTCGGAAATCGCCGGCGCGGGCCGCGGGGAGCTCGCGCGCGCGCGGGGCGCGGTGGGCTCGGAAATCGCCGGCGCGGGCCGCGGGGAGCTCGCGCGCGCGCGCGCGGGGCGCGGTGAGCTCGGAAATCGCCGGCGCGGGCCGCGGGGAGCTCGCGCGCGCGCGCGCGGGGCGCGGTGAGCTCGGAAATCGCCGGCGCGGGCCGCGGTGAGCTCGCGCGCGCGCGGGGCGCGGTGGGCTCGGAAATCGCCGGCGCGGGCCGCGGGGAGCTCGCGCGCGCGCGCGCGGGGCGCGGTGAGCTCGGAAATCGCCGGCGCGGGCCGCGGGGAGCTCGCGCGCGCGCGCGCGGGGCGCGGTGAGCTCGGAAATCGCCGGCGCGGGCCGCGGGGAGCTCGCGCGCGCGCGCGCGGGGCGCGGTGAGCTCGGAAATCGCCGGCGCTGGCCGCGGGGAGCTCGCGCGCGCGCGCGCGGGGCGCGGTGAGCTCGGAAATCGCCGGCGCGGGCCGCGGGGAGCTCGCGCACGCGCGCGCGGGGCGCGGTGAGCTCGGAAATCGCCGGCGCGGGCCGCGTGGAGCTCGCGCGCGCGCGCCCGGGGCGCGGTGAGCTCGGAAATCGCCAGCGCGGGCCGCGGGGAGCTCGCGCGCGCGCGCGCGGGGCGCGGTGAGCTCGGAAATCGCCGGCGCGGGCCGCGGGGAGCTCGCGCGCGCGCGCGCGGGGCGCGGTGAGCTCGGAAATCGCCGGTGCGGGCCGCGGGGAGCTCGCGCGCGCGCGCGCGGGGCGCGGTGAGCTCGGAAATCGCCGGCGCGGGCCGCGGGGAGCTCGCGCGGGGCGCGGTGAGCTCGGAAATCGCCGGCGCGGGCCGCGGGGAGCTCGCGCGGGGCGCGGTGAGCTCGGAAATCGCCGGCGCGGGCCGCGGGGAGCTCGCGCGCGCGCGCGCGGGGCGCGGTGAGCTCGGAAATCGCCGGCGCGGGCCGCGGGGAGCTCGCGCGCGCGCGCGCGGGGCGCGGTAAGCTCGGAAATCGCCGGCGCGGGCCGCGGGGAGCTCGCGCGCGCGCGGGGCGCGGTGGGCTCGGAAATCGCCGGCGCGGGCCGCGGGGAGCTCGCGCGCGAGCGCGCGGGGCGCGGTGAGCTCGGAAATCGCCGGCGCGGGCCGCGGGGGGCTCGCGCGCGCGCGCGCGGGGCGCGGTGAGCTCGGAAATCGCCGGCGCGGGCCGCGGGGAGCTCGCGCGCGCGCGCGCGGGGCGCGGTGAGCTCGGAAATCGCCGGCGCGGGCCGCGGGGAGCTCGCGCGCGCGCGGGGCGCGGTGGGCTCGGAAATCGCCGGCGCGGGCCGCGGGGAGCTCGCGCGCGCGCGCGCGGGGAGCGGTGAGCTCGGAAATCGCCGGCGCGGGCCGCGGTGAGCTCGGAAATCGCCGGCGCGGGCCGCGGGGAGCTCGCGCGCGCGCGCGCGGGGCGCGGTGAGCTCGGAAATCGCCGGCGCGGGCCGCGGGGAGCTCGCGCGCGCGCGGGGCGCGGTGGGCTCGGAAATCGCCGGCGCGGGCCGCGGGGAGCTCGCGCGCGCGCGGGGCGCGGTGAGCTCGGAAATCGCCGGCGCGGGCCGCAGGGAGCTCGCGCGCGCGCGCGCGGGGCGCGGTGAGCTCGGAAATCGCCGGCGCGGGCCGCGGGGAGCTCGCGCGCGCGCGCGCGGGGCGCGGTGAGCTCGCACACGCGAGCGCGGGCCGCTGTGAGCTCAAAAAACGCCAGCGCAGGCCGCGGTGAGCCCGCAATCCTGAGAGCGGGCCGCGGTGAGCTCGGAAAACGCCAGCGCGGGCTGCTGTGAGCTCGCACACGCGAGCGCGGGCCGCGGTGAGCTCGCACACGCGAGCGCGGGCCGCTGTGAGCTCAAAAAACGCCAGCGCAGGCCGCGGTGAGCTCCCACACGCGAGCGCGAGCCGCGGTGAGGTCGCACAAGCCAGCATGGGCCGCGTTGAACTCGAAACACGCCGGCGCCTGCCGCGATGAGCTCGCACACGCGAGCGCGGGCCGCGGTGAGCTCGCACACGCTAGCTCGGGCCCCGGTGAGCCCGAAAAACGGCAGCGCGGTTCGCGGTGAGCTGGCCCACGCGAGGGCGGGCTGCGGTGAGCTCAAAAATCGCCAGCTCCGTCCCCTGTGAGATCGCACACGCGATTGCGGGCCGCGATGAGCTCGCACATGCCAGGGCGGGCCGCGGTGAGCTCGAAAAATGCCGGCGCGGGCCGCGGTAAGCTCGCACACGCCAGCGCGGGCCGCGGTGAGCTCGCACACGCGAGCGCTGGCCGCTGTCAGCTCGCACACGCGAGCGCTGGCCGCTGTCAGCTCGCACACGGGAGCGCGGGCCGAGGTGAGCTCGCACACGCCAGCGCGGGTCGCGGAGAGCAGTCGCGTGTGAGCGCAGGGCGCGGTGAGCACGGAAACGCCGGCGCGGGCCGCGGGGAGCTCGCGCGCGCGCGCGCGGGGCGCGGTGAGCTCGGAAATCGCCGGCGCGGGCCGCGGGGAGCTCGCGCGCGCGCGCGCGGGGCGCGGTGAGCTCGGAAATCGCCGGCGCGGGCCGCGGGGAGCTCGCGCGCGCGCGCGCGGGGCGCGGTGAGCTCGGAAATCGCCGGCGCGGGCCGCGGGGAGCTCGCGCGCGCGCGCGCGGGGCGCGGTGAGCTCGGAAATCGCCGGCGCGGGCCGCGGGGAGCTCGCGCGCGCGCGCGCGGGGCGCGGTGAGCTCGGAAATCGCCGGCGCGGGCCGCGGTGAGCTCGGAAATCGCCGGCGCGGGCCGCGGTGAGCTCCCGAGCGCTCGCGCGGGGCGCGGTGAGCTGGGAAATCGCCGGCGCGGGCCGCGGGGAGCTCGCGCGCGCGCGGGGCGCGGTGAGCTCGGAAATCGCCGGCGCGGGCCGCGGGGAAATCGCGCGCGCGCGCGCGGGGCGCGGTGAGCTCGGAAATCGCCGGCGCGGGCCGCGGGGAGCTCGCGCGCGCGCGCGCGGGGCGCGGTGAGCTGGGAAATCGCCGGCGCGGGCCGCGGGGAGCTCGCGCGCGCGCGCGCGGGGCGCGTTGAGCTCGGTAATCGCCGGCGCGGGCCGCGGGGAGCTCGCGCGCGCGCGCGCAGGCGCGGTGAGCTCGGAAATCGCCGGCGCGGGCCGCGGTGAGCTCGGAAATCGCCGGCGCGGGCCGCGGTGAGCTGGGAAATCGCGCGCGCGGGCCGCGGTGAGCTGGCGCGCACGCGGGGCGCGGTTAGCTCGGAAATCGCCGGCGCGGGCCGCGGGGAGCTCGCGCGCGCGCGCGCGGGGCGCGGTGAGCTCGGAAATCGCCGGCGCGGGCCGCGGGGAGCTCGCGCGCGCGTGCGCGGGGCGCGGTGAGCTCTATAATCGCCGGCGCGGGCCGCGGGGAGCTCGCGCGCGCGCGCGCGGGGTGCGGTGAGCTCGGAAATCGCCGGCGCGGGCCGCGGTGAGCTCGCGAGCGCGCGCGCGGGGCGCGGTGAGCTGGGAAATCGCCGGCGCGGGCCGCGGGGAGCTCGCGCGCGCGCGGGGCGCGGTGAGCTCGGAAATCGCCGGCGCGGGCCGCGGGGAGCTCGCGCGCGCGCGCGCGGGGCGCGGTGAGCTCGGAAATCGCCGGCGCGGGCCGCGGGGAGCTCGCGCGCGCGCGCGCGGGGCGCGGTGAGCTCGGAAATCGCAGGCGCGGGCCGCGGGGAGCTCGCGCGCGCGCGCGCGGGGCGCGGTGAGCTCGGAAATCGCCGTCGCGGGCCGCGGGGAGCTCGCGCGCGCGCGCGCGGGGCGCGGTGAGCTCGGAAATCGCAGGCGCGGGCCGCGGGGAGCTCGCGCGCGCGCGCGTGGGGCGCGGTGAGCTCGGAAATCGCCGGCGCGGGCCGCGGGGAGCTCGCGCACGCGCGCGCGGGGCGCGGTGAGCTCGGAAATCGCCGGCGCGGGCCGCGGGGAGCTCGCGCGCGCGCGCGCGGGGCGCGGTGAGCTCGGAAATCGCCGGCGCGGGCCGCGGGGAGCTCGCGCGCGCGCGGGGCGCGGTGGGCTCGGAAATCGCCGGCGCGGGCCGCGGGGAGCTCGCGCGCGCGCGCGCGGGGAGCGGTGAGCTCGGAAATCGCCGGCGCGGGCCGCGGGGAGCTCGCGCGCGCGCGCGCGGGGCGCGGTGAGCTCGGAAATCGCCGGCGCGGGCCGCGGGGAGCTCGGAAATCGCCGGCGCGTGCCGCGGTGAGCTCGGAAATCGCCGGCGCGGACCGCGGGGAGCTCGCGCGCGCGCGCGCGGGGCGCGGAGAGCTCGGAAATCGCCGGCGCGGGCCGCGGGGAGCTCGCGCGCGCGCGCGCGGGGCGCGGTGAGCTCGGAAATCGCCGGCGCGGGCCGCGGGGAGCTCGCGCGCGCGCGGGGCGCGGTGGGCTCGGAAATCGCCGGCGCGGGCCGCGGGGAGCTCGCGCGCGCGCGGGGCGCGGTGAGCTCGGAAATCGCCGGCGCGGGCCGCAGGGAGCTCGCGCGCGCGCGCGCGGGGCGCGGTGAGCTCGGAAATCGCCGGCGCGGGCCGCGGGGAGCTCGGAAATCGCCGGCGCGGGCCGCGGGGAGCTCGCGCGCGCGCGCGCGGGGCGCGGAGAGCTCGGAAATCGCCGGCGCGGGCCGCGGGGAGCTCGCGCGCGCGCGCGCGGGGCGCGGTGAGCTCGGAAATCGCCGGCGCGGGCCGCGGGGAGCTCGCGCGCGCGCGCGCGGGGCGCGGTGAGCTCGGAAATCGCCGGCGCGGGCCGCGGGGAGCTCGCGCGCGCGCGCGCGGGGCGCGGTGAGCTCGGAAATCGCCGGCGCGGGCCGCGGGGAGCTCGCGCGCGCGTGGGGCGCGGTGGGCTCGGAAATCGCCGGCGCGGGCCGCGGGGAGCTCGCGCGCGCGCGCGCGGGGAGCGGTGAGCTCGGAAATCGCCGGCGCGGGCCGCGGGGAGCTCGCGCGCGCGCGCGCGGGGCGCGGTGAGCTCGGAAATCGCCGGCGCGGGCCGCGGGGAGCTCGGAAATCGCCGGCGCGGGCCGCGGTGAGCTCGGAAATCCCCGGCGCGTGCCGCGGGGAGATCGCGCGCGCGCGCGCGGGGCGCGGAGAGCTCGGAAATCGCCGGCGCGGGCCGCGGGGAGCTCGCGCGCGCGCGCGCGGGGCGCGGTGAGCTCGGAAATCGCCGGCGCGGGCCGCGGGGAGCTCGCGCGCGCGCGCGCGGGGCGCGGAGAGCTCGGAAATCGCCGGCGCGGGCCGCGGGGAGCTCGCGCGTGCGCGCGCGGGGCGCGGTGAGCTCGGAAATCGCCGGCGCGGGCCGCGGGGAGCTCGCGCGCGCGCGGGGCGCGGTGGGCTCGGAAATCGCCGGCGCGGGCCGCGGGGAGCTCGCGCGCGCGCGGGGCGCGGTGAGCTCGGAAATCGCCGGCGCGGGCCGCAGGGAGCTCGCGCGCGCGCGCGCGGGGCGCGGTGAGCTCGGAAATCGCCGGCGCGGGCCGCGGGGAGCTCGCGCGCGCGCGCGCGGGGCGCGGTGAGCTCGCACACGCGAGCGCGGGCCGCTGTGAGCTCAAAAAACGCTAGCGCAGGCCGCGGTGAGCTCCCACACGCGAGCGCGAGCCGCGGTGAGGTCGCACAAGCCAGCATGGGCCGCGTTGAACTCGAAACACGCCGGCGCCTGCCACGATGAGCTCGCACACGCGAGCGCGGGCCGCGGTGAGCTCGCACACGCCAGCGCGGGCAGCGGTGAGCTCAAGAAACGCCAGCGCAGGCCGCGGTGAGCCCGCACTCCTGAGAGCGGGCCGAGGTGAGATCGCACACGCCAGCGCTGGCCGCGGTGAGCTCGCACACACCAGCGCGGGCCGCGGTGAGCTCAAAAAACGCCAGCGCAGGCCGCGGTGAGCCCGCAATCCTGAGTGCGGGCCGCGGTGAGCTCGGAAAACGCCAGCGCGGGCTGCTGTGAGCTCGCACACGCGAGCGCGGGCCGCGGTGAGCTCGCACACGCGAGCGCGGGCCGCTGTGAGCTCAAAAAACGCCAGCGCGGGCCGCGGTGAGCTCCCACACGCGAGCGCGAGCCGCGGTGAGGTCGCACAAGCCAGCATGGGCCGCGTTGAACTCGAAACACGCCGGCGCCTGCCGCGATGAGCTCGCACACGCGAGCGCGGGCCGCGGTGAGCTCGCACACGCCAGCTAGGGCCCCGGTGAGCCCGAAAAACGGCAGCGCGGTTCGCGGTGAGCTGGCCCACGCGAGGGCGGGCTGCGGTGAGCTCAAAAATCGCCAGCTCCGTCCCCTGTGAGATCGCACAGGCGATTGCGGGCCGCGATGAGCTCGCACATGCCAGGGCGGGCCGCGGTGAGCTCGAAAAATGCCGGCGCGGGCCGCGGTAAGCTCGCACACGCCAGCGCGGCCCGCGGTGAGCTCGCACACGCGAGCGCTGGCCACTGTCAGCTCGCACACGGGAGCGCGGGCCGAGGTGAGCTCGCACACGCCAGCGCGGGTCGCGGAGAGCAGTCGCGTGTGAGCGCAGGGCGCGGTGAGCACGGAAATCGCCGGCGCGGGCCGCGGGGAGCTCGCGTGCGCGCGGGGCGCGGTGAGCTCGGAAATCGCCGGCGCGGGCCGCAGGGAGCTCGCGCGCGCGCGCGCGGGGCGCGGTGAGCTCGGAAATCGCCGGCGCGGGTCGCGGGGAGCTCGCGCGCGCGCGCGCGGGGCGCGGAGAGCTCGGAAATCGCCGGCGCGGGCCGCGGGGAGCTCGCGCGCGCGCGCGCGGGGCGCGGTGAGCTCGGAAATCGCCGGCGCGGGCCGCGGGGAGCTCGGAAATCGCCGGCGCGGGCCGCGGTGAGCTCGGAAATCGCCGGCGCGGGCCGCGGGGAGCTCGCGCGCGCGCGCGCGGAGCGCGGAGAGCTCGGAAATCGCCGGCGCGGGCCGCGGGGAGCTCGCGCGCGCGCGCGCGGGGCGCGGTGAGCTCGGAAATCGCCGGCGCGGGCCGCGGGGAGCTCGCGCGCGCGCGGGGCGCGGTGGGCTCGGAAATCGCCGGCGCGGGCCGCGGGGAGCTCGCGCGCGCGCGGGGCGCGGTGAGCTCGGAAATCGCCGGCGCGGGCCGCAGGGAGCTCGCGCGCGCGCGCGCGGGGCTCGGTGAGCTCGGAAATCGCCGGCGCGGGCCGCGGGGAGCTCGCGCGCGCGCGCGCGGGGGGCGGTGAGCTCGCACACGCGAGCGCGGGCCGCTGTGAGCTCAAAAAACGCCAGCGCAGGCCGCGGTGAGCTCCCACACGCGAGCGCGAGCCGCGGTGAGGTCGCACAAGCCAGCATGGGCCGCGTTGAACTCGAAACACGCCGGCGCCTGCCGCGATGAGCTCGCACACGCGAGCGCGGGCCGCGGTGAGCTCGCACACGCCAGCGCGGGCAGCGGTGAGCTCAAGAAACGCCAGCGCAGGACGCGGTGAGCCCGCACTCCTGACAGCGGGCCGAGGTGAGATCGCACACGCCAGCGCTGGCCGCGGTGAGCTCGCACACACCAGCGCGGGCCGCGGTGAGCTCAAAAAACGCCAGCGCAGGCCGCGGTGAGCCCGCAATCCTGAGAGCGGGCCGCGGTGAGCTCGGAAATCGCCGGCGCGGGCCGCGCAGAGCTCGCGCGCGCGCGCGCGGGGCGCGGTGAGCTCGGAAATCGCCGGCGCGGGCCGCGGGGAGCTCGCGCGCGCGCGCGCGGGGCGCGGTGAGCTGGGAAATCGCCGGCGCGGGCCGCGGGGAGCTCGCGAGCGCGCGCGCGGGGCGCGGTGAGCTGGGAAATCGCCGGCGCGGGCCGCGGGGAGCTCGCGCGCGCGCGGGGCGCGGTGAGCTCGGAAATCGCAGGCGCGGGCCGCGGGGAGCTCGCGCGCGCGCGCACGGGGCGCGGTGAGCTCGGAAATCGCCGGCGCGGGCCGCGGGGAGCTCGCGCGCGCGCGCGCGGGGCGCGGTGAGCTCGGAAATCGCCGGCGCGGGCCGCGGTGAGCTCGGAAATCGCCGGCGCGGGCCGCGGGGAGCTCGCGCGCGCGCGCGCGGGGCGCGGTGAGCTCGCACACGCGAGCGCGGGCCGCTGTGAGCTCAAAAAACGCCAGCGCAGGCCGCGGTGAGCCCGCAATCCTGAGAGCGGGCCGCGGTGAGCTGGTGAGCTCGGACAACGCCAGCGCGGGCTGCTGTGAGCTCGCACACGCGAGCGCGGGCCGCGGTGAGCTCGCACACGCGAGCGCGGGCCGCTGTGAGCTCAAAAAACGCCAGCGCGGGCCGCGGTGAGCTCCCACACGCGAGCGCGAGCCGCGGTGAGGTCGCACAAGCCAGCTCGGGCCCCGGTGAGCCCGAAAAAACGGCAGCGCGGTTCGCGGTGAGCTGGCCCACGCCAGGGCGGGCTGCGGTGAGCTCAAAAATCGCCAGCTCCGTCCCCTGTGAGATCGCACACGCGATTGCGGGCCGCGATGAGCTCGCACATGCCAGGGCGGGGCGCGGTGAGCTCGGAAATCGCCGGCGCGGGCCGCGGGGAGCTCGCGCGCGCGCGCGCGGGGCGCGGTGAGCTCGGAAATCGCCGGCGCGGGCCGCGGGGAGCTCGCGCGCGCGCGCGCGGGGCGCGGTGAGCTCGGAAATCGCCGGCGCGGGCCGCGGGGAGCTCGCGCGCGCGCGCGCGGGGCGCGGTGAGCTCGGAAATCGCCGGCGCGGGCCGCGGGGAGCTCGCGCGCGCGCGGGGCGCGGTGGGCTCGGAAATCGCCGGCGCGGGCCGCGGGGAGCTCGCGCGCGCGCGCGCGGGGCGCGGTGAGCTCGGAAATCGCCGGCGCGGGCCGCGGGGAGCTCGCGCGCGCGCGCGCGGGGCGCGGTGAGCTCGGAAATCGCCGGCGCGGGCCGCGGGGAGCTCGCGCGCGCGCGCGCGGGGCGCGGTGAGCTCGGAAATCGCCGGCCGCGGTGAGCTCGCGCGCGCGGGCGCGGTGGGCTCGGAAATCGCCGGCGCGGGCCGCGGGGAGCTCGCGCGCGCGCGCGCGGGGCGCGGTGAGCTCGGAAATCGCCGGCGCGGGCCGCGGGAGCTCGCGCGCGCGCGCGCGGGGCGCGGTGAGCTCGGAAATCGCCGGCGCGGGCCGCGGGGAGCTCGCGCGCGCGCGCGCGGGGCGCGGTGAGCTCGGAAATCGCCGGCGCGGGCCGCGGGGAGCTCGCGCGCGCGCGCGCGGGGCGCGGTGAGCTCGGAAATCGCCGGCGCGGGCCGCGGGGAGCTCGCGCACTGCGCGCGCGGGGCGCGGTGAGCTCGGAAATCGCCGGCGCGGGCCGCGTGGAGCTCGCGCGCGCGCGCCCGGGGCGCGGTGAGCTCGGAAATCGCCAGCGCGGGCCGCGGGGAGCTCGCGCGCGCGCGCGCGGGGCGCGGTGAGCTCGGAAATCGCCGGCGCGGGCCGCGGGGAGCTCGCGCGCGCGCGCGCGGGGCGCGGTGAGCTCGGAAATCGCCGGCGCGGGCCGCGGGGAGCTCGCGCGCGCGCGCGCGGGGCGCGGTGAGCTCGGAAATCGCCGGCGCGGGCCGCGGGGAGCTCGCGCGGGGCGCGGTGTGCTCGGAAATCGCCGGCGCGGGCCGCGGGGAGCTCGCGCGCGCGCGCGCGGGGCGCGGTGAGCTCGGAAATCGCCGGCGCGGGCCGCGGGGAGCTCGCGCGCGCGCGCGCGGGGCGCGGTGAGCTCGGAAATCGCCGGCGCGGGCCGCGGGGAGCTCGCGCGCGCGCGCGCGGGGCGCGGTAAGCTCGGAAATCGCCGGCGCGGGCCGCGGGGAGCTCGCGCGCGCGCGGGCCGCGGGGAGCTCGCGCGCGCGCGGGGCGCGGTGGGCTCGGAAATCGCCGGCGCGGGCCGCGGGGAGCTCGCGCGCGCGCGCGCGGGGCGCGGTGAGCTCGGAAATCGCCGGCGCGGGCCGCGGTGTGCTCGCGAGCGCGCGCGCGGGGCGCGGTGAGCTGGGAAATCGCCGGCGCGGGCCGCGGGGAGCTCGCGGGCACGCGGGGCGCGGTGAGCTCGGAAATCGCCGGCGCGGGCCGCGGGGAGCTCGCGCGCGCGCGCGCGGGGCGCGGTGAGCTCGGAAATCGCCGGCGCGGGCCGCGGGGAGCTCGCGCGCGCGCGCGCGGGGCGCGGTGAGCTCGGAAATCGCCGCCGCGGGCCGCGGGGAGCTCGCGCGCGCGCGCGCGGGGCGCGGTGAGCTCGGAAATCGCCGGCGCGGGCCGCGGGGAGCTCGCGCGCGCGCGCGCGGGGCGCGGTGAGCTCGGAAATCGCCGGCGCGGGCCGCGGGGAGCTCGGAAATCGCCGGCGCGGGCCGCGGTGAGCTCGGAAATCGCCGGCGCGGGCCGCGGGGAGCTCGCGCGCGCGCGCGCGGAGCGCGGAGAGCTCGGAAATCGCCGGCGCGGGCCGCGGGGAGCTCGCGCGCGCGCGCGCGGGGCGCGGTGAGCTCGGAAATCGCCGGCGCGGGCCGCGGGGAGCTCGCGCGCGCGCGGGGCGCGGTGGGCTCGGAAATCGCCGGCGCGGGCCGCGGGGAGCTCGCGCGCGCGCGGGGCGCGGTGAGCTCGGAAATCGCCGGCGCGGGCCGCAGGGAGCTCGCGCGCGCGCGCGCGGGGCTCGGTGAGCTCGGAAATCGCCGGCGCGGGCCGCGGGGAGCTCGCGCGCGCGCGCGCGGGGGGCGGTGAGCTCGCACACGCGAGCGCGGGCCGCTGTGAGCTCAAAAAACGCCAGCGCAGGCCGCGGTGAGCTCCCACACGCGAGCGCGAGCCGCGGTGAGGTCGCACAAGCCAGCATGGGCCGCGTTGAACTCGAAACACGCCGGCGCCTGCCGCGATGAGCTCGCACACGCGAGCGCGGGCCGCGGTGAGCTCGCACACGCCAGCGCGGGCAGCGGTGAGCTCAAGAAACGCCAGCGCAGGACGCGGTGAGCCCGCACTCCTGACAGCGGGCCGAGGTGAGATCGCACACGCCAGCGCTGGCCGCGGTGAGCTCGCACACACCAGCGCGGGCCGCGGTGAGCTCAAAAAACGCCAGCGCAGGCCGCGGTGAGCCCGCAATCCTGAGAGCGGGCCGCGGTGAGCTCGGAAATCGCCGGCGCGGGCCGCGCAGAGCTCGCGCGCGCGCGCGCGGGGCGCGGTGAGCTCGGAAATCGCCGGCGCGGGCCGCGGGGAGCTCGCGCGCGCGCGCGCGGGGCGCGGTGAGCTGGGAAATCGCCGGCGCGGGCCGCGGGGAGCTCGCGAGCGCGCGCGCGGGGCGCGGTGAGCTGGGAAATCGCCGGCGCGGGCCGCGGGGAGCTCGCGCGCGCGCGGGGCGCGGTGAGCTCGGAAATCGCAGGCGCGGGCCGCGGGGAGCTCGCGCGCGCGCGCACGGGGCGCGGTGAGCTCGGAAATCGCCGGCGCGGGCCGCGGGGAGCTCGCGCGCGCGCGCGCGGGGCGCGGTGAGCTCGGAAATCGCCGGCGCGGGCCGCGGTGAGCTCGGAAATCGCCGGCGCGGGCCGCGGGGAGCTCGCGCGCGCGCGCGCGGGGCGCGGTGAGCTCGCACACGCGAGCGCGGGCCGCTGTGAGCTCAAAAAACGCCAGCGCAGGCCGCGGTGAGCCCGCAATCCTGAGAGCGGGCCGCGGTGAGCTCGGACAACGCCAGCGCGGGCTGCTGTGAGCTCGCACACGCGAGCGCGGGCCGCGGTGAGCTCGCACACGCGAGCGCGGGCCGCTGTGAGCTCAAAAAACGCCAGCGCGGGCCGCGGTGAGCTCCCACACGCGAGCGCGAGCCGCGGTGAGGTCGCACAAGCCAGCTCGGGCCCCGGTGAGCCCGAAAAACGGCAGCGCGGTTCGCGGTGAGCTGGCCCACGCCAGGGCGGGCTGCGGTGAGCTCAAAAATCGCCAGCTCCGTCCCCTGTGAGATCGCACACGCGATTGCGGGCCGCGATGAGCTCGCACATGCCAGGGCGGGGCGCGGTGAGCTCGGAAATCGCCGGCGCGGGCCGCGGGGAGCTCGCGCGCGCGCGCGCGGGGCGCGGTGAGCTCGGAAATCGCCGGCGCGGGCCGCGGGGAGCTCGCGCGCGCGCGCGCGGGGCGCGGTGAGCTCGGAAATCGCCGGCGCGGGCCGCGGGGAGCTCGCGCGCGCGCGCGCGGGGCGCGGTGAGCTCGGAAATCGCCGGCGCGGGCCGCGGGGAGCTCGCGCGCGCGCGGGGCGCGGTGGGCTCGGAAATCGCCGGCGCGGGCCGCGGGGAGCTCGCGCGCGCGCGCGCGGGGCGCGGTGAGCTCGGAAATCGCCGGCGCGGGCCGCGGGGAGCTCGCGCGCGCGCGCGCGGGGCGCGGTGAGCTCGGAAATCGCCGGCGCGGGCCGCGGGGAGCTCGCGCGCGCGCGCGCGGGGCGCGGTGAGCTCGGAAATCGCCGGCGCGGGCCGCGGTGAGCTCGCGCGCGCGCGGGGCGCGGTGGGCTCGGAAATCGCCGGCGCGGGCCGCGGGGAGCTCGCGCGCGCGCGCGCGGGGCGCGGTGAGCTCGGAAATCGCCGGCGCGGGCCGCGGGGAGCTCGCGCGCGCGCGCGCGGGGCGCGGTGAGCTCGGAAATCGCCGGCGCGGGCCGCGGGGAGCTCGCGCGCGCGCGCGCGGGGCGCGGTGAGCTCGGAAATCGCCGGCGCGGGCCGCGGGGAGCTCGCGCGCGCGCGCGCGGGGCGCGGTGAGCTCGGAAATCGCCGGCGCGGGCCGCGGGGAGCGCGCGCACGCGCGCGCGGGGCGCGGTGAGCTCGGAAATCGCCGGCGCGGGCCGCGTGGAGCTCGCGCGCGCGCGCCCGGGGCGCGGTGAGCTCGGAAATCGCCAGCGCGGGCCGCGGGGAGCTCGCGCGCGCGCGCGCGGGGCGCGGTGAGCTCGGAAATCGCCGGCGCGGGCCGCGGGGAGCTCGCGCGCGCGCGCGCGGGGCGCGGTGAGCTCGGAAATCGCCGGCGCGGGCCGCGGGGAGCTCGCGCGCGCGCGCGCGGGGCGCGGTGAGCTCGGAAATCGCCGGCGCGGGCCGCGGGGAGCTCGCGCGGGGCGCGGTGTGCTCGGAAATCGCCGGCGCGGGCCGCGGGGAGCTCGCGCGCGCGCGCGCGGGGCGCGGTGAGCTCGGAAATCGCCGGCGCGGGCCGCGGGGAGCTCGCGCGCGCGCGCGCGGGGCGCGGTGAGCTCGGAAATCGCCGGCGCGGGCCGCGGGGAGCTCGCGCGCGCGCGCGCGGGGCGCGGTAAGCTCGGAAATCGCCGGCGCGGGCCGCGGGGAGCTCGCGCGCGCGCGGGCCGCGGGGAGCTCGCGCGCGCGCGGGGCGCGGTGGGCTCGGAAATCGCCGGCGCGGGCCGCGGGGAGCTCGCGCGCGCGCGCGCGGGGCGCGGTGAGCTCGGAAATCGCCGGCGCGGGCCGCGGTGAGCTCGCGAGCGCGCGCGCGGGGCGCGGTGAGCTGGGAAATCGCCGGCGCGGGCCGCGGGGAGCTCGCGGGCACGCGGGGCGCGGTGAGCTCGGAAATCGCCGGCGCGGGCCGCGGGGAGCTCGCGCGCGCGCGCGCGGGGCGCGGTGAGCTCGGAAATCGCCGGCGCGGGCCGCGGGGAGCTCGCGCGCGCGCGCGCGGGGCGCGGTGAGCTCGGAAATCGCCGCCGCGGGCCGCGGGGAGCTCGCGCGCGCGCGCGCGGGGCGCGGTGAGCTCGGAAATCGCCGGCGCGGGCCGCGGGGAGCTCGCGCGCGCGCGCGCGGGGCGCGGTAAGCTCGGAAATCGCCGGCGCGGGCCGCGGGGAGCTCGCGCGCGCGCGGGGCGCGGTGGGCTCGGAAATCGCCGGCGCGGGCCGCGGGGAGCTCGCGCGCGCGCGCGCGGGGCGCGGTGAGCTCGGAAATCGCCGGCGCGGGCCGCGGGGAGCTCGCGCGCGCGCGCGCGGGGCGCGGTGAGCTCGGAAATCGCCGGCGCGGGCCGCGGGGAGCTCGCGCACGCGCGCGCGGGGCGCGGTGAGCTCGGAAATCGCCGGCGCGGGCCGCGTGGAGATCGCGCGCGCGCGCCCGGGGCGCGGTGAGCTCGGAAATCGCCGGCGCGGGCCGCGGGGAGCTCGCGCGCGCGCGCGCGGGGCGCGGTGAGCTCGGAAATCGCCGGCGCGGGCCGCGGGGAGCTTGCGAGCGCGCGCGCGGGGCGCGGTGAGCTCGGAAATCGCCGGCGCGGGCCGCGGGGAGCTCGCGCGCGCGCGCGCGGGGCGCGGTGAGCTCGGAAATCGCCGGCGCGGGCCGCGGGGAGCTCGCGCGGGGCGCGGTGAGCTCGGAAATCGCCGGCGCAGGCCGCGGGGAGCTCGCGCGCGCGCGCGCGGGGCGCGGTGAGCTCGGAAATCGCCGGCGCGGGCCGCGGCGAGCTCGCGCGCGCGCGCGCGGGGCGCGGTGAGCTCGGAAATCGCCGGCGCGGGCCGCGGGGAGCTCGCGCGCGCGCGCGCGGGGCGCGGTAAGCTCGGAAATCGCCGGCGCGGGCCGCGGGGAGCTCGCGCGCGCGCGGGCCGCGGGGAGCTCGCGCGCGCGCGGGGCGCGGTGGGCTCGGAAATCGCCGGCGCGGGCCGCGGGGAGCTCGCGCGCGCGCGCGCGGGGCGCGGTGAGCTCGGAAATCGCCGGCGCGGGCCGCGGGGAGCTCGCGCGCGCGCGCGCGGGGCGCGGTAAGCTCGGAAATCGCCGGCGCGGGCCGCGGGGAGCTCGCGCGCGCGCGGGGCGCGGTGGGCTCGGAAATCGCCGGCGCGGGCCGCGGGGAGCTCGCGCGCGCGCGCGCGGGGCGCGGTGAGCTCGGAAATCGCCGGCGCGGGCCGCGGGGAGCTCGCGCGCGCGCGCGCGGGGCGCGGTGAGCTCGGAAATCGCCGGCGCGGGCCCCGGGGAGCTCGCGCGCGCGCGGGGAGCTCGCGCGCGCGCGGGGCGCGGTGGGCTCGGAAATCGCCGGCGCGGGCCGCGGGGAGCTCGCGCGCGCGCGGGCGGGGTGCGGTGAGCTCGGAAATCGCCGGCGCGGGCCGCGGGGAGCTCGCGCGCGCGCGCGCGGGGCGCGGTGAGCTCGGAAATCGCCGGCGCGGGCCGCGGGGAGCTCGCGCGCGCGCGCGCGGTGCGCGGTGAGCTGGGAAATCGCCGGCGCGGGCCGCGGGGAGCTCGCGCGCGCGCGCGCGGGGCGCGGTGAGCTCGGAAATCGCCGGCGCGGGCCGCGGGGAGCTCGCGCGCGCGCGCGCGGTGCGCGGTGAGCTCGGAAATCGCCGGCGCAGGCCGCGGTGAGCTCGCGAGCGCGCGCGCGGGGCGCGGTGAGCTGGGAAATCGCCGGCGCGGGCCGCGGGGAGCTCGCGGGCACGCGGGGCGCGGTGAGCTCGGAAATCGCCGGCGCGGGCCGCGGGGAGCTCGCGCGCGCGCGCGCGGGGCGCGGTGAGCTCGGAAATCGCCGGCGCGGGCCGCGGGGAGCTCGCGCGCGCGCGCGCGGGGCGCGGTGAGCTCGGAAATCGCCGGCGCGGGCCGCGGTGAGCTCGCGAGCGCGCGCGCGGGGCGCGGTGAGCTGGGAAATCGCCGGCGCGGGCCCCGGGGAGCTCGCGCGCGCGCGGGGCGCGGTGGGCTCGGAAATCGCCGGCGCGGGCCGCGGGGAGCTCGCGCGCGCGCGGGCGGGGTGCGGTGAGCTCGGAAATCGCCGGCGCGGGCCGCGGGGAGCTCGCGCGCGCGCGCGCGGGGCGCGGTGAGCTCGGAAATCGCAGGCGCGGGCCGCGGGGAGCTCGCGCGCGCGCGCGCGGGGCGCGGTGAGCTCGGAAATCGCCGGCGCGGGCCGCGGTGAGCTCGGAAATCGCCGGCGCGGGCCGCGGTGAGCTCGGAAATCGCCGGCGCGGGCCGCGGTGAGCTCGCGAGCGCTCGCGCGGGGCGCGGTGAGCTGGGAAATCGCCGGCGCGGGCCGCGGGGAACTCGCGCGCGCGCGGGGCGCGGTGAGCTCGGAAATCGCCGGCGCGGGCCGCGGGGAGCTCGCGCGCGCGCGCGCGGGGCGCGGTGAGCTCGGAAATCGCCGGCGCGGGCCGCGGTGAGCTCGCGAGCGCGCGCGCGGGGCGCGGTGAGCTGGGAAATCGCCGGCGCGGGCCGCGGGGAGCTCGCGCGCGCGCGGGGCGCGGTGAGCTCGGAAATCGCCGGCGCGGGCCGCGGGGATCTCGCGCGCGCGCGCGCGGGGCGCGGTGAGCTCGGAAATCGCCGGCGCGGGCCGCGGGGAGCTCGCGCGCGCGCGCGCGGGGCGCGGTGAGCTCGGTAATTGCCGGCGCGGGCCGCGGGGAGCTCGCGCGCGTGCGCGCGGGGCGCAGTGAGCTCGGAAATCGCCGGCGCGGGCCGCGGGGAGCTCGCGCGCGCGCGCGCGGGCCGCGGTGAGCTCGGAAATCGCCGGCGCGGGCCGCGGGGAGTTCGCGCGCGCGCCCGCGGGGCGCGGTGAGCTCGGAAATCGCCGGCGCGGGCCGCGGGGAGCTCGCGCGCGCGCGGGGCGCGGTGAGCTCGGAAATCGCCGGCGCGGGCCGCGGGGAGCTCGCGCGCGCGCGGGGCGCGGTGAGCTCGGAAATCGCCGGCGCGGGCCGCAGGGAGCTCGCGCGCGCGCGCGCGGGGCGCGGTGAGCTCGGAAATCGCCGGCGCGGGCCGCGGGGAGCTCGCGCGCGCGCGCGCGGGGCGCGGTGAGCTCGCACACGCGAGCGCGGGCCGCTGTGAGCTCAAAAAACGCCAGCGCAGGCCGCGGTGAGCCCGCAATCCTGAGAGCGGGCCGCGGTGAGCTCGGAAAACGCCAGCGCGGGTTGCTGTGAGCTCGCACACGCGAGCGCGGGCCGCGGTGAGCTCGCACACGAGAGCGCGGGCCGCTGTGAGCTCAAAAAACGCCAGCGCGGGCCGCGGTGAGCTCCCACACGCGAGCGCGAGCCGCGGTGAGGTCGCACAAGCCAGCATGGGCCGCGTTGAACTCGAAACACGCCGGCGCCTGCCGCGATGAGCTCGCACACGCCAGCGCGGGCCGCGGTGAGCTCGCACACGCGAGCGCTGGCCGCTGTCAGCTCGCACACGCGAGCGCTGGCCGCTGTCAGCTCGCACACGGGAGCGCGGGCCGAGGTGAGCTCGCACACGCCAGCGCGGGTCGCGGAGAGCAGTCGCGTGTGAGCGCAGGGCGCGGTGAGCACGGAAATCGCCGGCGCGGGCCGCGGGGAGCTCGCGCGCGCGCGCGCGGGGCGCGGTGAGCTCGGAAATCGCCGGCGCGGGCCGCGGGGAGCTCGCGCGCGCGCGCGCGGGGCGCGGTGAGCTCGGAAATCGCCGGCGCGGGCCGCGGGGAGCTCGCGCGCGCGCGCGCGGGGCGCGGTGAGCTCGGAAATCGCCGGCGCGGGCCGCGGGGAGCTCGCGCGCGCGCGCGCGGGGCGCGGTGAGCTCGGAAATCGCCGGCGCGGGCCGCGGGGAGCTCGCGCGCGCGCGCGCGGGGCGCGGTGAGCTCGGAAATCGCCGGCGCGGGCCGCGGTGAGCTCGGAAATCGCCGGCGCGGGCCGCGGAGAGCTCGCGAGCGCTCGCGCGGGGCGCGGTGAGCTGGGAAATCGCCGGCGCGGGCCGCGGGGAGCTCGCGCGCGCGCGGGTGCGGTCAGCTCGGAAATCGCCGGCGCGGGCCGCGGGGAGCTCGCGCGCGCGCGCGTGGGGCGCGGTGAGCTCGGAAATCGCCGGCGCGGGCCGCGGGGAGCTCGTGCGCGCGCGCGCGGGGCGCGGTGAGCTGGGAAATCGCCGGCGCGGGCCGCGGGGAGCTCGCGCGCGCGCGCGCGGGGCGCGGTGAGCTCGGAAGTCGCCGGCGCGGGCCGCGGGGAGCTCGCGCGCGCGCGGGCGGGGCGCGGTGAGCTCGGAAATCGCCGGCGCGGGCCGCGGTGAGCGCGGAAATCGCCGGCGCGGGCCGCGGTGAGCTCGCGAGCGCGCGCGCGGGGCGCGGTGAGCTGGGAAATCGCCGGCGCGGGCCGCGGGGAGCTCGCGCGCACGCGGGGCGCGGTGAGCTCGGAAATCGCCGGCGCGGGCCGCGGGGAGCTCGCGCGCGCGCGCGCGGGGCGCGGTGAGCTCGGAAATCGCCGGCGCGGTGAGCTCGGAAATCGCCGGCGCGGGCCGCGGTGAGCTCGGAAATCGCCGGCGCGGGCCGCGGTGAGCTCGCGAGCGCTCGCGCGGGGCGCGGTGAGCTGGGAAATCGCCGGCGCGGGCCGCGGGGAGCTCGCGCGCGCGCGGGGCGCGGTGAGCTCGGAAATCGCCGGCGCGGGGCGCGGTGAGCTGGGAAATCGCCGGCGCGGAGCGCGGTGAGCTCGGAAATCGCCGGCGCGGGCCGCGGGGAGCTCGCGCGCGCGCGCGCGGGGCGCGGTGAGCTGGGAAATCGCCGGCGCGGGCCGCGGGGAGCTCGCGCGCGCGCGCGCGGGGCGCGGTGAGCTCGGAAATCGCCGGCGCGGGCCGCGGGGAGCTCGCGCGCGCGCGGGCGGGGCGCGGTGAGCTCGGAAATCGCCGGCGCGGGCCGCGGTGAGCTCGGAAATCGCCGGCGCGGGCCGCGGGGAGCTCGCGCGCGCGCGGGGCGCGGTGGGCTCGGAAATCGCCGGCGCGGGCCGCGGGGAGCTCGCGCGCGCGCGGGGCGCGGTGAGCTCGGAAATCGCCGGCGCGGGCCGCAGGGAGCTCGCGCGCGCGCGCGCGGGGCGCGGTGAGCTCGGAAATCGCCGGCGCGGGCCGCGGGGAGCTCGCGCGCGCGCGCGCGGGGCGCGGTGAGCTCGCACACGCGAGCGCGGGCCGCTGTGAGCTCAAAAAACGCCAGCGCAGGCCGCGGTGAGCCCGCAATCCTGAGAGCGGGCCGCGGTGAGCTCGGAAAACGCCAGCGCGGGTTGCTGTGAGCTCGCACACGCGAGCGCGGGCCGCGGTGAGCTCGCACACGAGAGCGCGGGCCGCTGTGAGCTCAAAAAACGCCAGCGCGGGCCGCGGTGAGCTCCCACACGCGAGCGCGAGCCGCGGTGAGGTCGCACAAGCCAGCATGGGCCGCGTTGAACTCGAAACACGCCGGCGCCTGCCGCGATGAGCTCGCACACGCCAGCGCGGGCCGCGGTGAGCTCGCACACGCGAGCGCTGGCCGCTGTCAGCTCGCACACGCGAGCGCTGGCCGCTGTCAGCTCGCACACGGGAGCGCGGGCCGAGGTGAGCTCGCACACGCCAGCGCGGGTCGCGGAGAGCAGTCGCGTGTGAGCGCAGGGCGCGGTGAGCACGGAAATCGCCGGCGCGGGCCGCGGGGAGCTCGCGCGCGCGCGCGCGAGGCGCGGTGAGCTCGGAAATCGCCGGCGCGGGCCGCGGGGAGCTCGCACGCGCGCGCGCGGGGCGCGGTGAGCTCGGAAATCGCCGGCGCGGGCCGCGGGGAGCTCGCGCGCGCGCGCGCGGGGCGCGGTGAGCTCGGAAATCGCCGGCGCGGGCCGCGGGGAGCTCGCGCGCGCGCGCGCGGGGCGCGGTGAGCTCGGAAATCGCCGGCGCGGGCCGCGGGGAGCTCGCGCGCGCGCGCGCGGGGCGCGGTGAGCTCGGAAATCGCCGGCGCGGGCCGCGGTGAGCTCGGAAATCGCCGGCGCGGGCCGCGGAGAGCTCGCGAGCGCTCGCGCGGGGCGCGGTGAGCTGGGAAATCGCCGGCGCGGGCCGCGGGGAGCTCGCGCGCGCGCGGGTGCGGTCAGCTCGGAAATCGCCGGCGCGGGCCGCGGGGAGCTCGCGCGCGCGCGCGTGGGGCGCGGTGAGCTCGGAAATCGCCGGCGCGGGCCGCGGGGAGCTCGTGCGCGCGCGCGCGGGGCGCGGTGAGCTGGGAAATCGCCGGCGCGGGCCGCGGGGAGCTCGCGCGCGCGCGCGCGGGGCGCGGTGAGCTCGGAAGTCGCCGGCGCGGGCCGCGGGGAGCTCGCGCGCGCGCGGGCGGGGCGCGGTGAGCTCGGAAATCGCCGGCGCGGGCCGCGGTGAGCTCGGAAATCGCCGGCGCGGGCCGCGGTGAGCTCGCGAGCGCGCGCGCGGGGCGCGGTGAGCTGGGAAATCGCCGGCGCGGGCCGCGGGGAGCTCGCGCGCACGCGGGGCGCGGTGAGCTCGGAAATCGCCGGCGCGGGCCGCGGGGAGCTCGCGCGCGCGCGCGCGGGGCGCGGTGAGCTCGGAAATCGCCGGCGCGGTGAGCTCGGAAATCGCCGGCGCGGGCCGCGGTGAGCTCGGAAATCGCCGGCGCGGGCCGCGGTGAGCTCGCGAGCGCTCGCGCGGGGCGCGGTGAGCTGGGAAATCGCCGGCGCGGGCCGCGGGGAGCTAGCGCGCGCGCGGGGCGCGGTGAGCTCGGAAATCGCCGGCGCGGGGCGCGGTGAGCTGGGAAATCGCCGGCGCGGAGCGCGGTGAGCTCGGAAATCGCCGGCGCGGGCCGCGGGGAGCTCGCGCGCGCGCGCGCGGGGCGCGGTGAGCTGGGAAATCGCCGGCGCGGGCCGCGGGGAGCTCGCGCGCGCGCGCGCGGGGCGCGGTGAGCTCGGAAATCGCCGGCGCGGGCCGCGGGGAGCTCGCGCGCGCGCGGGCGGGGCGCGGTGAGCTCGGAAATCGCCGGCGCGGGCCGCGGTGAGCTCGGAAATCGCCGGCGCGGGCCGCGGGGAGCTCGCGCGCGCGCGCGCGGGGCGCGGTGAGCTCGGAAATCGCCGGCACGGGCCGCGGTGAGCTCGCGAGCGCGCGCGCGGGGCGCGGTGAGCTGGGAAATCGCCGGCGCGGGCCCCGGGGAGCTCGCGCGCGCGCGGGGCGCGGTGAGCTCGGAAATCGCCGGCGCGGGCCGCGGGGAGCTCGCGCGCGCGCGGGGCGCGGTGGGCTCGGAAATCGCCGGCGCGGGCCGCGGGGAGCTCGCGCGCGCGCGGGCGGGGTGCGGTGAGCTCGGAAATCGCCGGCGCGGGCCGCGGGGAGCTCGCGCGCGCGCGCGCGGGGCGCGGTGAGCTCGGAAATCGCCGGCGCGGGCCGCGGGGAGCTCGCGCGCGCGCGCGCGGGGCGCGGTGAGCTCGGAAATCGCCGGCGCGGGCCGCGGTGAGCTCGGAAATCGCCGGCGCGGGCCGCGGTGAGCTCGGAAATCGCCGGCGCGGGCCGCGGTGAGCTCGCGAGCGCGCGCGCGGGGCGCGGTGAGCTGGGAAATCGCCGGCGCGGGCCGCGGGGAACTCGCGCGCGCGCGGGGCGCGGTGAGCTCGGAAATCGCCGGCGCGGGCCGCGGGGAGCTCGCGCGCGCGCGCGCGGGGCGCGGTGAGCTCGGAAATCGCCGGCGCGGGCCGCGGTGAGCTCGCGAGCGCGCGCGCGGGGCGCGGTGAGCTGGGAAATCGCCGGCGCGGGCCGCGGGGAGCTCGCGCGCGCGCGGGGCGCGGTGAGCTCGGAAATCGCCGGCGCGGGCCGCGGGGATCTCGCGCGCGCGCGCGCGGGGCGCGGTGAGCTCGGAAATCGCCGGCGCGGGCCGCGGGGAGCTCGCGCGCGCGCGCGCGGGGCGCGGTGAGCTCGGAAATCGCCGGCGCGGGCCGCGGGGAGCTCGCGCGCGCGCGCGCGGGGCGCGGTGAGCTCGGAAATCGCAGGCGCGGGACGCGGGGAGCTCGCGCGCGCGCGCGCGGGGCGCGGTGAGCTCGGAAATCGCCGGCGCGGGCCGCGGGGAGCTCGCGCGCGCGCGCGCGGGCCGCGGTGAGCTCGGAAATCGCCGGCGCGGGCCGCGGGGAGTTCGCGCGCGCGCCCGCGGGGCGCGGTGAGCTCGGAAATCGCCGGCGCGGGCCGCGGGGAGCTCGCGCGCGCGCGGGGCGCGGTGGGCTCGGAAATCGCCGGCGCGGGCCGCGGGGAGCTCGCGCGCGCGCGGGGCGCGGTGAGCTCGGAAATCGCCGGCGCGGGCCGCAGGGAGCTCGCGCGCGCGCGCGCGGGGCGCGGTGAGCTCGGAAATCGCCGGCGCGGGCCGCGGGGAGCTCGCGCGCGCGCGCGCGGGGCGCGGTGAGCTCGCACACGCGAGCGCGGGCCGCTGTGAGCTCAAAAAACGCCAGCGCAGGCCGCGGTGAGCCCGCAATCCTGAGAGCGGGCCGCGGTGAGCTCGGAAAACGCCAGCGCGGGTTGCTGTGAGCTCGCACACGCGAGCGCGGGCCGCGGTGAGCTCGCACACGAGAGCGCGGGCCGCTGTGAGCTCAAAAAACGCCAGCGCGGGCCGCGGTGAGCTCCCACACGCGAGCGCGAGCCGCGGTGAGGTCGCACAAGCCAGCATGGGCCGCGTTGACCTCGAAACACGCCGGCGCCTGCCGCGATGAGCTCGCACACGCCAGCGCGGGCCGCGGTGAGCTCGCACACGCGAGCGCTGGCCGCTGTCAGCTCGCACACGCGAGCGCTGGCCGCTGTCAGCTCGCACACGGGAGCGCGGGCCGAGGTGAGCTCGCACACGCCAGCGCGGGTCGCGGAGAGCAGTCGCGTGTGAGCGCAGGGCGCGGTGAGCACGGAAATCGCCGGCGCGGGCCGCGGGGAGCTCGCGCGTGCGCGCGCGGGGCGCGGTGAGCTCGGAAATCGCCGGCGCGGGCCGCGGGGAGCTCGCGCGCGCGCGCGCGGGGCGCGGTGAGCTCGGAAATCGCCGGCGCGGGCCGCGGGGAGCTCGCGCGCGCGCGCGCGGGGCGCGGTGAGCTCGGAAATCGCCGGCGCGGGCCGCGGGGAGCTCGCGCGCGCGCGCGCGGGGCGCGGTGAGCTCGGAAATCGCCGGCGCGGGCCGCGGGGAGCTCGCGCGCGCGCGCGCGGGGCGCGGTGAGCTCGGAAATCGCCGGCGCGGGCCGCGGTGAGCTCGGAAATCGCCGGCGCGGGCCGCGGTGAGCTCGCGAGCGCTCGCGCGGGGCGCGGTGAGCTGGGAAATCGCCGGCGCGGGCCGCGGGGAGCTCGCGCGCGCGCGGGGCGCGGTCAGCTCGGAAATCGCCGGCGCGGGCCGCGGGGAGCTCGCGCGCGCGCGCGCGGGGCGCGGTGAGCTCGGAAATCGCCGGCGCGGGCCGCGGGGAGCTCGTGCGCGCGCGCGCGGGGCGCGGTGAGCTGGGAAATCGCCGGCGCGGGCCGCGGGGAGCTCGCGCGCGCGCGCGCGGGGCGCGGTGAGCTCGGAAATCGCCGGCGCGGGCCGCGGGGAGCTCGCGCGCGCGCGGGCGGGGCGCGGTGAGCTCGGAAATCGCCGGCGCGGGCCGCGGTGAGCTCGGAAATCGCCGGCGCGGGCCGCGGGGAGCTCGCGCGCGCGCGCGCGGGGCGCGGTGAGCTCGGAAATCGCCGGCGCGGGCCGCGGGGAGCTCGCGCGCGCGCGGGCGGGGCGCGGTGAGCTCGGAAATCGCCGGCGCGGGCCGCGGTGAGCTCGGAAATCGCCGGCGCGGGCCGCGGTGAGCTCGCGAGCGCGCGCGCGGGGCGCGGAGAGCTGGGAAATCGCCGGCGCGGGCCGCGGGGAGCTCGCGCGCACGCGGGGCGCGGTGAGCTCGGAAATCGCCGGCGCGGGCCGCGGGGAGCTCGCGCGCACGCGGGGCGCGGTGAGCTCGGAAATCGCCGGCGCGGGCCGCGGGGAGCTCGCGCGCGCGCGGGCGGGGCGCGGTGAGCTCGGAAATCGCCGGCGCGGGCCGCGGTGAGCTCGGAAATCGCCGGCGCGGGCCGCGGTGAGCTCGCGAGCGCGCGCGCGGGGCGCGGTGAGCTGGGAAATCGCCGGCGCGGGCCGCGGGGAGCTCGCGCGCACGCGGGGCGCGGTGAGCTCGGAAATCGCCGGCGCGGGCCGCGGGGAGCTCGCGCGCGCGCGCGCGGGGTGCGGTGAGCTCGGAAATCGCCGGCGCGGGCCGCGGGGAGCTCGCGCGCTCGCGCGCGGGGCGCGGTGAGCTCGGAAATCGCCGGCGCGGGCCGCGGGGAGCTCGCGCGCGCGCGCGCGGGGCGCGGTGAGCTCGGAAATCGCCGGCGCGGGCCGCGGGGAGCTCGCGCGGGGCGCGGTGAGCTCGGAAATCGCCGGCGCGGGCCGCGGGGATATCGCGCGCGCGCGCGGGGCGCGGTAAGCTCGGAAATCGCCGGCGCGGGCCGCGGGGAGCTCGCGCGCGCGCGGGGCGCGGTGGGCTCGGAAATCGCCGGCGCGGGCCGCGGGGAGCTCGCGCGCGCGCGCGCGGGGCGCGGTGAGCTCGGAAATCGCCGGCGCGGGCCGCGGGGAGATCGCGCGCGCGCGCGCGGGGCGCGGTGAGCTCGGAAATCGCCGGCGCGGGCCGCGGGGAGCTCGCGCGCGCGCGCGCGGGGCGCGGTGAGCTCGGAAATCGCCGGCGCGGGCCGCGGGGAGCTCGCGCGCGCGCGCGCGGGGCGCGGTGAGCTCGGAAATCGCCGGCGCGGGCCGCGGGGAGCTCGCGCGCGCGCGCGCGGGGCGCGGTGAGCTCGGAAATCGCCGGCGCGGGCCGCGGGGAGCTCGCGCGCGCGCCCGCGGGGCGCGGGGGGCTCGGAAATCGCCGGCGCGGGCCGCGGGGAGCTCGCGCGCGCGCGCGCGGGGCGCGGTGAGCTCGGAAATCGCCGGCGCGGGCCGCGGGGAGCTCGCGCGCGCGCGGGGCGCGGTGGGCTCGGAAATCGCCGGCGCGGGCCGCGGGGAGCTCGCGCGCGCGCGCGCGGGGCGCGGTGAGCTCGGAAATCGCCGGCGCGGGCCGCGGGGAGCTCGCGCACGCGCGCGCGGGGCGCTGTGAGCTCGGAAATCGCCGGCGCGGGCCGCGGGGAGCTCGCGCGCGCGCGCGCGGGGCGCGGTGAGCTCGGAAATCGCCGGCGTGGGCCGCGGGGAGCTCGCGCGCGCGCGCGCGGGGCGCGGTGAGCTCGGAAATCGCCGGCGCGGGCCGCGGGGAGATCGCGCGCGCGCGCGCGGGGCGCGGTGAGCTCGGAAATCGCCGGCGCGGGCCGCGGGGAGCTCGCGCGCGCGCGCGCGGGGCGCGGTGAGCTCGGAAATCGCCGGCGCGGGCCGCGGGGAGATCGCGCGCGCGCGCGCGGGGCGCGGTGAGCTCGGAAATCGCCGGCGCGGGCCGCGGGGAGCTCGCGCGCGCGCGCGCGGGGCGCGGTGAGCTCGGAAATCGCCGGCGCGGGCCGCGGGGAGCTCGCGCGCGCGCGCGCGGGGCGCGGTGAGCTCGGAAATCGCCGGCGCGGGCCGCGGGGAGCTCGCGCGCGCGCGCGCGGGGCGCGGTGAGCTCGGAAATCGCCGGCGCGGGCCGCGGGGAGCTCGCGCGCGCGCGCGCGGGGCGCGGTGAGCTCGGAAATCGCCGGCGCGGGCCGCGGGGAGCTCGCGCGCGCGCGCGCGGGGCGCGGTGAGCTCGGAAATCGCCGGCGCGGGCCGCGGGGAGCTCGCGCGCGCGCGGGGCGCGGTGGGCTCGGAAATCGCCGGCGCGGGCCGCGGGGAGCTCGCGCGCGCGCGCGCGGGGCGCGGTGAGCTCGGAAATCGCCGGCGCGGGCCGCGGGGAGCTCGCGCACGCGCGCGCGGGGCGCTGTGAGCTCGGAAATCGCCGGCGCGGGCCGCGGGGAGCTCGCGCGCGCGCGCGCGGGGCGCGGTGAGCTCGGAAATCGCCGGCGCGGGCCGCGGGGAGCTCGCGCGCGCGCGCGCGGGGCGCGGTGAGCTCGGAAATCGCCGGCGCGGGCCGCGGGGAGCTCGCGCGCGCGCGCGCGGGGCGCGGTGAGCTCGGAAATCGCCGGCGCGGGACGCGGGGAGCTCGCGCGCGCGCGCGCGGGGCGCGGTGAGCTCGGAAATCGCCGGCGCGGGCCGCGGGGAGCTCGCGCGCGCGCGCGCGGGGCGCGGTGAGCTCGGAAATCGCCGGCGCGGGCCGCGGGGAGCTCGCGCGCGCGCGGGGCGCGGTGGGCTCGGAAATCGCCGGCGCGGGCCGCGGGGAGCTCGCGCGCGCGCGGGCGGGGTGCGGTGAGCTCGGAAATCGCCGGCGCGGGCCGCGGGGAGCTCGCGCGCGCGCGCGCGGGGCGCGGTGAGCTCGGAAATCGCCGGCGCGGGCCGCGGGGAGCTCGCGCGCGCGCGCGCGGGGCGCGGTGAGCTCGGAAATCGCCGGCGCGGGCCGCGGGGAGCTCGCGCGCGCGCGCGCGGGGCGCGGTGAGCTCCGAAATCGCCGGCGCGGGCCGCGGGGAGCTCGCGCGCGCGCGCGCGGGGCGCGGTGAGCTCGGAAATCGCCGGCGCGGGCCGCGGGGAGCTCGCGCGCGCGCGCGCGGGGCGCGGTGAGCTCGGAAATCGCCGGCGCGGGCCGCGGTGAGCTCGGAAATCGCCGGCGCGGGCCGCGGTGAGCTCGCGAGCGCTCGCGCGGGGCGCGGTGAGCTGGGAAAGCGCCGGCGCGGGCCGCGGGGAGCTCGCGCGCGCGCGGGGCGCGGTGAGCTCGGAAATCGCCGGCGCGGGCCGCGGGGAGCTCGCGCGCGCGCGCGCGGGGCGCGGTGAGCTGGGAAATCGCCGGCGCGGGCCGCGGGGAGCTCGCGCGCGCGCGCGCGGGGCGCGGTGAGCTCGGAAATCGCCGGCGCGGGCCGCGGGGAGCTCGCGCGCGCGCGCGCGGGGCGCGGTGAACTCGGAAATCGCCGGCGCCGGCCGCGGTGAGCTCGCGAGCGCGCGCGCGGGGCGCGGTGAGCTGGGAAATCGCCGGCGCGGGCCGCGGGGAGCTCGCGGGCACGCGGGGCGCGGTGAGCTCGGAAATCGCCGGCGCGGGCCGCGGGGAGCTCGCGCGCGCGCGCGCGGGGCGCGGTGAGCTCGGAAATCGCCGGCGCGGGCCGCGGGGAGCTCGCGCGCGCGCGCGCGGGGCGCGGTGAGCTCGGAAATCGCCGGCGCGGGCCGCGGTGAGCTCGCGAGCGCGCGCGCGGGGCGCGGTGAGCTGGGAAATCGCCGGCGCGGGCCGCGGGGAGCTCGCGCGCGCGCGGGGCGCGGTGAGCTCGGAAATCGCCGGCGCGGGACACGGGGAGCTCGCGCGCGCGCGCGCGGGGCGCGGTGAGCTCGGAAATCGCCGGCGCGGGCCGCGGGGAGCTCGCGCGCGCGCGCGCGGGGCGCGGTGAGCTCGGAAATCGCCGGCGCGGGCCGCTAGGAGCTCGCGCGCGCGCGCGCGGGGCGCGGTGAGCTCGGAAATCGCCGGCGCGGGCCGCGGGGAGCTCGCGCGCGCGCGGGGCGCGGTGGGCTCGGAAATCGCCGGCGCGGGCCGCGGGGAGCTCGCGCGCGCGCGCGCGGGGAGCGGTGAGCTCGGAAATCGCCGGCGCGGGCCGCGGGGAGCTCGCGCGCGCGCGCGCGGGGCGCGGTGAGCTCGGAAATCGCCGACGCGGGGCGCGGTGAGCTCGGAAATCGCCGGCGCGGGCCGCGGGGAGCTCGGAAATCGCCGGCGCGGGCCGCGGTGAGCTCGGAAATCGCCGGCGCGGGCCGCGGGGAGCTCGCGCGCGCGCCCGCGGGGCGCGGTGAGCTCGGAAATCGCCGGCGCGGGCCGCGGGGAGCTCGCGCGCGCGCGGGGCGCGGTGGGCTCGCAAATCGCCGGCGCGGGCCGCGGGGAGCTCGAGCGCGCGCGGGGCGCGGTGAGCTCGGAAATCGCCGGCGCGGGCCGCAGGGAGCTCGCGCGCGCGCGCGCGCGCGGGGCGCGGTGAGCTCGGAAATCGCCGGCGCTGGCCGCGGGGAGCTCGCGCGCGCGCGCGCGGGGCGCGGTGAGCTCGCACACGCGAGCGCGGGCCGCTGTGAGCTCAAAAAACGCCAGCGCAGGCCGCGGTGAGCCCGATCTCCTGAGAGCGGGCCGCGGTGAGCTCGGAAAACGCCAGCGCGGGCTGCTGTGAGCTCGCACACGCGAGCGCGGGCCGCGGTGAGCTCGCACACGCGAGCGCGGGCCGCTGTGAGCTCAAAAAACGCCAGCGCGGGCCGCGGTGAGCTCCCACACGCGAGCGCGAGCCGCGGTGAGGTCGCACAAGCCAGCATGGGCCGCGTTGAACTCGAAACACGCCGGCGCCTGCCGCGATGAGCTCGCACACGCCAGCGCGGGCCGCGGTGAGCTCGGAAATCGCCGGCGCGGGCCGCGGGGAGCTCGCGCGCGCGCGGGGCGCGGTGGGCTCGGAAATCGCCGGCGCGGGCCGCGGGGAGCTCGCGCGCGCGCGCGCGGGGCGCGGTGAGCTCGGAAAACGCCGGCGCGGGCCGCGGGGAGCTCGCGCACGCGCGCGCGGGGCGCTGTGAGCTCGGAAATCGCCGGCGCGGGCCGCGGGGAGCTCGCGCGCGCGCGCGCGGGGCGCGGTGAGCTCGGAAATCGCCGGCGCGGGCCGCGGGGAGCTCGCGCGCGCGCGCGCGGGGCGCGGTGAGCTCGGAAATCGCCGGCGCGGGCCGCGGGGAGATCGCGCGCGCGCGCGCGGGGCGCGGTGAGCTCGGAAATCGCCGGCGCGGGCCGCGGGGAGCTCGCGCGCGCGCGCGCGGGGCGCGGTGAGCTCGGAAATCGCCGGCGCGGGCCGCGGGGAGATCGCGCGCGCGCGCGCGGGGCGCGGTGAGCTCGGAAATCGCCGGCGCGGGCCGCGGGGAGCTCGCGCGCGCGCGCGCGGGGCGCGGTGAGCTCGGAAATCGCCGGCGCGGGCCGCGGGGAGCTCGCGCGCGCGCGCGCGGGGCGCGGTGAGCTCGGAAATCGCCGGCGCGGGCCGCGGGGAGCTCGCGCGCGCGCGCGCGGGGCGCGGTGAGCTCGGAAATCGCCGGCGCGGGCCGCGGGGAGCTCGCGCGCGCGCGCGCGGGGCGCGGTGAGCTCGGAAATCGCCGGCGCGGGCCGCGGGGAGCTCGCGCGCGCGCGCGCGCGCGCGGGGCGCGGTGAGCTCGGAAATCGCCGGCGCGGGCCGCGGGGAGCTCGCGCGCGCGCGGGGCGCGGTGGGCTCGGAAATCGCCGGCGCGGGCCGCGGGGAGCTCGCGCGCGCGCGCGCGGGGCGCGGTGAGCTCGGAAATCGCCGGCGCGGGCCGCGGGGAGCTCGCGCACGCGCGCGCGGGGCGCTGTGAGCTCGGAAATCGCCGGCGCGGGCCGCGGGGAGCTCGCGCGCGCGCGCGCGGGGCGCGGTGAGCTCGGAAATCGCCGGCGCGGGCCGCGGGGAGCTCGCGCGCGCGCGCGCGGGGCGCGGTGAGCTCGGAAATCGCCGGCGCGGGCCGCGGGGAGCTCGCGCGCGCGCGCGCGGGGCGCGGTGAGCTCGGAAATCGCCGGCGCGGGACGCGGGGAGCTCGCGCGCGCGCGCGCGGGGCGCGGTGAGCTCGGAAATCGCCGGCGCGGGCCGCGGGGAGCTCGCGCGCGCGCGCGCGGGGCGCGGTGAGCTCGGAAATCGCCGGCGCGGACCGCGGGGAGCTCGCGCGCGCGCGGGGCGCGGTGGGCTCGGAAATCGCCGGCGCGGGCCGCGGGGAGCTCGCGCGCGCGCGGGCGGGGTGCGGTGAGCTCGGAAATCGCCGGCGCGGGCCGCGGGGAGCTCGCGCGCGCGCGCGCGGGGCGCGGTGAGCTCGGAAATCGCCGGCGCGGGCCGCGGGGAGCTCGCGCGCGCGCGCGCGGGGCGCGGTGAGCTCGGAAATCGCCGGCGCGGGCCGCGGGGAGCTCGCGCGCGCGCGCGCGGGGCGCGGTGAGCTCCGAAATCGCCGGCGCGGGCCGCGGGGAGCTCGCGCGCGCGCGCGCGGGGCGCGGTGAGCTCGGAAATCGCCGGCGCGGGCCGCGGGGAGCTCGCGCGCGCGCGCGCGGGGCGCGGTGAGCTCGGAAATCGCCGGCGCGGGCCGCGGTGAGCTCGGAAATCGCCGGCGCGGGCCGCGGTGAGCTCGCGAGCGCTCGCGCGGGGCGCGGTGAGCTGGGAAATCGCCGGCGCGGGCCGCGGGGAGCTCGCGCGCGCGCGGGGCGCGGTGAGCTCGGAAATCGCCGGCGCGGGCCGCGGGGAGCTCGCGCGCGCGCGCGCGGGGCGCGGTGAGCTGGGAAATCGCCGGCGCGGGCCGCGGGGAGCTCGCGCGCGCGCGCGCGGGGCGCGGTGAGCTCGGAAATCGCCGGCGCGGGCCGCGGGGAGCTCGCGCGCGCGCGCGCGGGGCGCGGTGAACTCGGAAATCGCCGGCGCCGGCCGCGGTGAGCTCGCGAGCGCGCGCGCGGGGCGCGGTGAGCTGGGAAATCGCCGGCGCGGGCCGCGGGGAGCTCGCGGGCACGCGGGGCGCGGTGAGCTCGGAAATCGCCGGCGCGGGCCGCGGGGAGCTCGCGCGCGCGCGCGCGGGGCGCGGTGAGCTCGGAAATCGCCGGCGCGGGCCGCGGGGAGCTCGCGCGCGCGCGCGCGGGGCGCGGTGAGCTCGGAAATCGCCGGCGCGGGCCGCGGTGAGCTCGCGAGCGCGCGCGCGGGGCGCGGTGAGCTGGGAAATCGCCGGCGCGGGCCGCGGGAAGCTCGCGCGCGCGCGGGGCGCGGTGAGCTCGGAAATCGCCGGCGCGGGACACGGGGAGCTCGCGCGCGCGCGCGCGGGGCGCGGTGAGCTCGGAAATCGCCGGCGCGGGCCGCGGGGAGCTCGCGCGCGCGCGCGCGGGGCGCGGTGAGCTCGGAAATCGCCGGCGCGGGCCGCTGGGAGCTCGCGCGCGCGCGCGCGGGGCGCGGTGAGCTCGGAAATCGCCGGCGCGGGCCGCGGGGAGCTCGCGCGCGCGCGGGGCGCGGTGGGCTCGGAAATCGCCGGCGCGGGCCGCGGGGAGCTCGCGCGCGCGCGCGCGGGGAGCGGTGAGCTCGGAAATCGCCGGCGCGGGCCGCGGGGAGCTCGCGCGCGCGCGCGCGGGGCGCGGTGAGCTCGGAAATCGCCGACGCGGGGCGCGGTGAGCTCGGAAATCGCCGGCGCGGGCCGCGGTGAGCTCGGAAATCGCCGGCGCGGGCCGCGGTGAGCTCGGAAATCGCCGGCGCGGGCCGCGGGGAGCTCGCGCGCGCGCCCGCGGGGCGCGCTGAGCTCGGAAATCGCCGGCGCGGGCCGCGGGGAGCTCGCGCGCGCGCGGGGCGCGGTGGGCTCGGAAATCGCCGGCGCGGGCCGCGGGGAGCTCGAGCGCGCGCGGGGCGCGGTGAGCTCGGAAATCGCCGGCGCGGGCCGCAGGGAGCTCGCGCGCGCGCGCGCGCGCGGGGCGCGGTGAGCTCGGAAATCGCCGGCGCTGGCCGCGGGGAGCTCGCGCGCGCGCGCGCGGGGCGCGGTGAGCTCGCACACGCGAGCGCGGGCCGCTGTGAGCTCAAAAAACGCCAGCGCAGGCCGCGGTGAGCCCGCAATCCTGAGAGCGGGCCGCGGTGAGCTCGGCAAACGCCAGCGCGGGCTGCTGTGAGCTCGCACACGCGAGCGCGGGCCGCGGTGAGCTCGCACACGCGAGCGCGGGCCGCTGTGAGCTCAAAAAACGCCAGCGCGGGCCGCGGTGAGCTCCCACACGCGAGCGCGAGCCGCGGTGAGGTCGCACAAGCCAGCATGGGCCGCGTTGAACTCGAAACACGCCGGCGCCTGCCGCGATGAGCTCGCACACGCCAGCGCGGGCCGCGGTGAGCTCGCACACGCGAGCGCTGGCCGCTGTCAGCTCGCACACGCGAGCGCTGGCCGCTGTCAGCTCGCACACGGGAGCGCGGGCCGAGGTGAGCTCGCACACGCCAGCGCGGGTCGCGGAGAGCAGTCGCGTGTGAGCGCAGGGCGCGGTGAGCTCGGAAATCGCCGGCGCGGGCCGCGGGGAGCTCGCGCGCGCGCGCGCGGGGCGCGGTGAGCTCGGAAATCGCCGGCGCGGGCCGCGGGGAGCTCGCGCGCGCGCGCGCGGGGCGCGGTGAGCTCGGAAATCGCCGGCGCGGGCCGCGGGGAGCTCGCGCGCGCGCGCGCGGGGCGCGGTGAGCTCGGAAATCGCCGGCGCGGGCCGCGGGGAGCTCGCGCGCGCGCGCGCGGGGCGCGGTGAGCTCGGAAATCGCCGGCGCGGGCCGCGGGGAGCTCGCGCGCGCGCGCGCGCGCGCGCGGGGCGCGGTGAGCTCGGAAATCGCCGGCGCGGGCCGCGGGGAGCTCGCGCGCGCGCGGGGCGCGGTGGGCTCGGAAATCGCCGGCGCGGGCCGCGGGGAGCTCGCGCGCGCGCGCGCGGGGCGCGGTGAGCTCGGAAATCGCCGGCGCGGGCCGCGGGGAGCTCGCGCACGCGCGCGCGGGGCGCGGTGAGCTCGGAAATCGCCGGCGCGGGCCGCGGGGAGCTCGCGCGCGCGCGCGCGGGGCGCGGTGAGCTCGGAAATCGCAGGCGCGGGCCGCGGGGAGCTCGCGCGCGCGCGCGCGGGGCGCGGTGAGCTCGGAAATCGCCGGCGCGGGCCGCGGGGAGCTCGCGCGCGCGCGCGCGGGGCGCGGTGAGCTCGGAAATCGCCGGCGCGGGCCGCGGGGAGCTCGCGCGCGCGCGCGCGGGGCGCGGTGAGCTCGGAAATCGCCGGCGCGGGCCGCTGGGAGCTCGCGCGCGCGCGCGCGGGGCGCGGTGGGCTCGGAAATCGCCGGCGCGGGCCGCGGGGAGCTCGCGCGCGCGCGCGCGGGGCGCGGTGAGCTCGGAAATCGCCGGCGCGGGCCGCGGGGAGCTCGCGCGCGCGCGCGGGGCGCGGTGAGCTCGGAAATCGCCGGCGCGGGCCGCGGGGAGCTCGCGCGCGCGCGCGCGGGGCGCGGTGAGCTCGGAAATCGCCGGCGCGGGCCGCGGGGAGCTCGCGCGCGCGCGCGCGGGGCGCGGTGAGCTCGGAAATCGCCGGCGCGGGCCGCGGGGAGCTCGCGCGCGCGCGCGCGGGGCGCGGTGAGCTCGGAAATCGCCGGCGCGGGCCGCGGTGAGCTCGGAAATCGCCGGCGCGGGCCGCGGTGAGCTCGCGAGCGCTCGCGCGGGGCGCGGTGAGCTGGGAAATCGCCGGCGCGGGCCGCGGGGAGCTCGCGCGCGCGCGGGGCGCGGTGAGCTCGGAAATCGCCGGCGCGGGCCGCGGGGAGCTCGCGCGCGCGCGCGCGGGGCGCGGTGAGCTGGGAAATCGCCGGCGCGGGCCGCGGGGAGCTCGCGCGCGCGCGCGCGGGGAGCGGTGAGCTCGGAAATCGCCGGCGCGGGCCGCGGGGAGCTCGCGCGCGCGCGCGCGGGGCGCGGTGAGCTCGGAAATCGCCGACGCGGGGCGCGGTGAGCTCGGAAATCGCCGGCGCGGGCCGCGGTGAGCTCGGAAATCGCCGGCGCGGGCCGCGGTGAGCTCGGAAATCGCCGGCGCGGGCCGCGGGGAGCTCGCGCGCGCGCCCGCGGGGCGCGGTGAGCTCGGAAATCGCCGGCGCGGGCCGCGGGGAGCTCGCGCGCGCGCGGGGCGCGGTGGGCTCGGAAATCGCCGGCGCGGGCCGCGGGGAGCTCGCGCGCGCGCGGGGCGCGGTGAGCTCGGAAATCGCCGGCGCGGGCCGCGGGGAGCTCGCGCGCGCGCGCGCGGGGCGCGGTGAGCTCGCACACGCGAGCGCGGGCCGCTGTGAGCTCAAAAAACGCCAGCGCAGGCCGCGGTGAGCCCGCAATCCTGAGAGCGGGCCGCGGTGAGCTCGGAAAACGCCAGCGCGGGCTGCTGTGAGCTCGCACACGCGAGCGCGGGCCGCGGTGAGCTCGCACACGCGAGCGCGGGCCGCTGTGAGCTCAAAAAACGCCAGCGCGGGCCGCGGTGAGCTCCCACACGCGAGCGCGAGCCGCGGTGAGGTCGCACAAGCCAGCATGGGCCGCGTTGAACTCGAAACACGCCGGCGCCTGCCGCGATGAGCTCGCACACGCCAGCGCGGGCCGCGGTGAGCTCGCACACGCGAGCGCTGGCCGCTGTCAGCTCGCACACGCGAGCGCTGGCCGCTGTGAGCTCGCACACGGGAGCGCGGGCCGAGGTGAGCTCGCACACGCCAGCGCGGGTCGCGGAGAGCAGTCGCGTGTGTGCGCAGGGCGCGGTGAGCACGGAAATCGCCGGCGCGGGCCGCGGGGCGCGGTGAGCTCGGAAATCGCCGGCGCGGGCCGCGGGGAGCTCGCGCGCTCGCGCGCGGGGCGCGGTGAGCTCGGAAATCGCCGGCGCGGGCCGCGGGGAGCTCGCGCGCGCGCGCGCGGGGCGCGGTGAGCTCGGAAATCGCCGGCGCGGGCCGCGGGGAGCTCGCGCGCGCGCGCGCGGGGCGCGGTGAGCTCGGAAATCGCCGGCGCGGGCCGCGGGGAGCTCGCGCGCGCGCGCGCGGGGCGCGGTGAGCTCGGAAATCGCCGGCGCGGGCCGCGGGCAGCTCGCGCGCGCGCGGGCGGGGCGCGGTGAGCTCGGAAATCGCCGGCGCGGGCCGCGGTGAGCTCGGAAATCGCCGGCGCGGGACGCGGTGAGCTCGCGAGCGCGCGCGCGGGGCGCGGTGAGCTCGGAAATCGCCGGCGCGGGCCGCGGGGAGCTCGCGCGCGCGCGCGCGGGGCGCGGTGAGCTCGGAAATCGCCGGCGCGGGCCGCGGGGAGCTCGCGCGCTCGCGCGCGGGGCGCGCTGAGCTCGGAAATCGCCGGCGCGGGCCGCGGGGAGCTCGCGCGCGCGCGGGCGGGGCGCGGTGAGCTCGGAAATCGCCGGCGCGGGCCGCGGGCAGCTCGCGCGCGCGCGGGCGGGGCGCGGTGAGCTCGGAAATCGCCGGCGCGGGCCGCGGTGAGCTCGGAAATCGCCGGCGCGGGACGCGGTGAGCTCGCGAGCGCGCGCGCGGGGCGCGGTGAGCTCGGAAATCGCCGGCGCGGGCCGCGGGGAGCTCGCGCGCGCGCGCGCGGGGCGCGGTGAGCTCGGAAATCGCCGGCGCGGGCCGCGGGGAGCTCGCGCGCGCGCGCGCGGGGCGCGGTGAGCTCGGAAATCGCCGGCGCGGGCCGCGGGGAGCTCGCGCGCGCGCGCGCGGGGCGCGGTGAGCTCGGAAATCGCCGGCGCGGGGAGCTCGCGCGCGCGCGCGCGGGGTGCGGTGAGCTCGGAAATCGCCGGCGCAGGCCGCGGGGAGCTCGCGCGCGCGCGCGCGGGGCGCGGTGAGCTCGGAAATCGCCGGCGCGGGCCGCGGGGAGCTCGCGCGCGCGCGCGCGGTGCGCGGTGAGCTCGGAAATCGCCGGCGCGGGCCGCGGGGAGCTCGCGCGCGCGCGCGCGGGGCGCGGTGAGCTCGGAAATCGCCGGCGCGGGCCGCGGGGAGCTCGCGCGCGCGCGCGCGGGGCGCGGTGAGCTCGGAAATCGCCGGCGCGGGCCGCGGGGAGCTCGCGCGCGCGCGCGCGGGGTGCGGTGAGCTCGGAAATCGCCGGCGCGGGCCGCGGGGAGCTCGCGCGCGCGCGCGCGGGGCGCGGTGAGCTCGGAAATCGCCGGCGCGGGCCGCGGGGAGCTCGCGCGCGCGCGCGCGGGGCGCGGTGAGCTCGGAAATCGCCGGCGCGGGCCGCGGGGAGCTCGCGCGCGCGCGCGCGGGGCGCGGTGAGCTCGGAAATCGCCGGCGCGGGCCGCGGGGAGCTCGCGCGCGCGCGCGCGGGGCGCGGTGAGCTCGGAAATCGCCGGCGCGGGCCGCGGGGAGCTCGCGCGCGCGCGCGCGGGGCGCGGTGAGCTCGGAAATCGCCGGCGCGGGCCGCGGTGAGCTCGGAAATCGCCGGCGCGGGCCGCGGTGAGCTCGCGAGCGCTCGCGCGGGGCGCGGTGAGCTGGGAAATCGCCGGCGCGGGCCGCGGGGAGCTCGCGCGCGCGCGGGGCGCGGTGAGCTCGGAAATCGCCGGCGCGGGCCGCGGGGAGCTCGCGCGCGCGCGCGCGGGGCGCGGTGAGCTGGGAAATCGCCGGCGCGGGCCGCGGGGAGCTCGCGCGCGCGCGCGCGGGGAGCGGTGAGCTCGGAAATCGCCGGCGCGGGCCGCGGGGAGCTCGCGCGCGCGCGCGCGGGGCGCGGTGAGCTCGGAAATCGCCGACGCGGGGCGCGGTGAGCTCGGAAATCGCCGGCGCGGGCCGCGGTGAGCTCGGAAATCGCCGGCGCGGGCCGCGGGGAGCTCGCGCGCGCGCGCGCGGGGCGCGGTGAGCTCGCACACGCGAGCGCGGGCCGCTGTGAGCTCAAAAAACGCCAGCGCAGGCCGCGGTGAGCCCGCAATCCTGAGAGCGGGCCGCGGTGAGCTCGGAAAACGCCAGCGCGGGCTGCTGTGAGCTCGCACACGCGAGCGCGGGCCGCGGTGAGCTCGCACACGCGAGCGCGGGCCGCTGTGAGCTCAAAAAACGCCAGCGCGGGCCGCGGTGAGCTCCCACACGCGAGCGCGAGCCGCGGTGAGGTCGCACAAGCCAGCATGGGCCGCGTTGAACTCGAAACACGCCGGCGCCTGCCGCGATGAGCTCGCACACGCCAGCGCGGGCCGCGGTGAGCTCGCACACGCGAGCGCTGGCCGCTGTCAGCTCGCACACGCGAGCGCTGGCCGCTGTGAGCTCGCACACGGGAGCGCGGGCCGAGGTGAGCTCGCACACGCCAGCGCGGGTCGCGGAGAGCAGTCGCGTGTGTGCGCAGGGCGCGGTGAGCACGGAAATCGCCGGCGCGGGCCGCGGGGCGCGGTGAGCTCGGAAATCGCCGGCGCGGGCCGCGGGGAGCTCGCGCGCTCGCGCGCGGGGCGCGGTGAGCTCGGAAATCGCCGGCGCGGGCCGCGGGGAGCTCGCGCGCGCGCGCGCGGGGCGCGGTGAGCTCGGAAATCGCCGGCGCGGGCCGCGGGGAGCTCGCGCGCGCGCGCGCGGGGCGCGGTGAGCTCGGAAATCGCCGGCGCGGGCCGCGGGGAGCTCGCGCGCGCGCGCGCGGGGCGCGGTGAGCTCGGAAATCGCCGGCGCGGGCCGCGGGCAGCTCGCGCGCGCGCGGGCGGGGCGCGGTGAGCTCGGAAATCGCCGGCGCGGGCCGCGGTGAGCTCGGAAATCGCCGGCGCGGGACGCGGTGAGCTCGCGAGCGCGCGCGCGGGGCGCGGTGAGCTCGGAAATCGCCGGCGCGGGCCGCGGGGAGCTCGCGCGCGCGCGCGCGGGGCGCGGTGAGCTCGGAAATCGCCGGCGCGGGCCGCGGGGAGCTCGCGCGCTCGCGCGCGGGGCGCGGTGAGCTCGGAAATCGCCGGCGCGGGCCGCGGGGAGCTCGCGCGCGCGCGCGCGGGGCGCGGTGAGCTCGGAAATCGCCGGCGCGGGCCGCGGGGAGCTCGCGCGCGCGCGCGCGGGGCGCGGTGAGCTCGGAAATCGCCGGCGCGGGCCGCGGGGAGCTCGCGCGCGCGCGCGCGGGGCGCGGTGAGCTCGGAAATCGCCGGCGCGGGCCGCGGGCAGCTCGCGCGCGCGCGGGCGGGGCGCGGTGAGCTCGGAAATCGCCGGCGCGGGCCGCGGTGAGCTCGGAAATCGCCGGCGCGGGACGCGGTGAGCTCGCGAGCGCGCGCGCGGGGCGCGGTGAGCTCGGAAATCGCCGGCGCGGGCCGCGGGGAGCTCGCGCGCGCGCGCGCGGGGCGCGGTG
Source organism: Vespula vulgaris (assembly GCF_905475345.1). NCBI lineage: Eukaryota > Metazoa > Arthropoda > Insecta > Hymenoptera > Vespidae > Vespula > Vespula vulgaris. The sequence goes on from NC_066587.1 coordinate 9,980,644, forward strand.
AGCTCGGAAATCGCCGGCGCGGGCCGCGGGGAGCTCGCGCGCGCGCGCGCGGGGCGCGGTGAGCTCGGAAATCGCCGGCGCGGGCCGCGGGGAGCTCGCGCGCGCGCGCGCGGGGCGCGGTGAGCTCGGAAATCGCCGGCGCGGGCCGCGGGGAGCTCGCGCGCGCGCGCGCGGGGTGCGGTGAGCTCGGAAATCGCCGGCGCAGGCCGCGGGGAGCTCGCGCGCGCGCGCGCGGGGCGCGGTGAGCTCGGAAATCGCCGGCGCGGGCCGCGGGGAGCTCGCGCGCGCGCGCGCGGTGCGCGGTGAGCTCGGAAATCGCCGGCGCGGGCCGCGGGGAGCTCGCGCGCGCGCGCGCGGGGCGCGGTGAGCTCGGAAATCGCCGGCGCGGGCCGCGGGGAGCTCGCGCGCGCGCGCGCGGGGCGCGGTGAGCTCGGAAATCGACGGCGCGGGCCGCGGGGAGCTCGCGCGCGCGCGCGCGGGGCGCGGTGAGCTCGGAAATCGCCGGCGCGGGCCGCGGGGAGCTCGCGCGCGCGCGCGCGGGGCGCGGTGAGCTCGGAAATCGCCGGCGCGGGCCGCGGGGAGCTCGCGCGCGCGCGCGCGGGGTGCGGTGAGCTCGGAAATCGCCGGCGCGGGCCGCGGGGAGCTCGCGCGCGCGCGCGCGGGGCGCGGTGAGCTCGGAAATCGCCGGCGCGGGCCGCGGGGAGCTCGCGCGCGCGCGCGCGGGGCGCGGTGAGCTCGGAAATCGCCGGCGCGGGCCGCGGGAAGCTCGCGCGCGCGCGCGCGGGGCGCGGTGAGCTCGGAAATCGCAGGCGCGGGCCGGGGGGAGCTCGCGCGCGCGCGCGGGGCGCGGTGAGCTCGGAAATCGCCGGCGCGGGCCGCGGTGAGCTCGGAAATCGCCGGCGCGGGCCGCGGTGAGCTCGCGAGCGCTCGCGCGGGGCATGGTGAGCTGGAAAATCGCCGGCGCGGGCCGCGGGGAGCTCGCGCGCGCGCGGGGCGCGGTGAGCTCGGAAATCGCCGGCGCGGGCCGCGGGGAGCTCGCGCGCGCGCGCGCGGGGCGCGGTGAGCTCGGAAATCGCCGGCGCGGGCCGCGGGGAGCTCGCGCGCGCGCGCGCGGGGCGCGGTGAGCTGGGAAATCGCCGGCGCGGGCCGCGGGGAGCTCGCGCGCGCGCGCGCGGGGCGCGGTGAGCTCGGAAATCGCCGGCGCGGGCCGCGGGGAGCTCGCGCGCGCGCGGGCGGGGCGCGGTGAGCTCGGAAATCGCCGGCGCGGGCCGCGGGGAGCTCGCGCGCGCGCGCGCGGGGCGCGGTGAGCCCGGAAATCGCCGGCGCGGGCCGCGGGGAGCTCACGCGCGCGCGCGAGGGGCGCGGTAAGCTCCGAAATCGCCGGCGCGGGCCGCGGGGAGCTCGCGCGCGCGCGCGCGGGGCGCGGTGAGCTCGGAAATCGCCGGCGCGGGCCGCGGGGAGCTCGCGCGCGCGCGCGCGGTGCGCGGTGAGCTCGGAAATCGCCGGCGCGGGCCGCGGGAAGCTCGCGCGCGCGCGCGCGGGGTGCGGTGAGCTCGGAAATCGCAGGCGCGGGCCGGGGGGAGCTCGCGCGCGCGCACGCGGGGCGCGGTGAGCGCGGAAATCGCCGGCGCGGGCCGCGGGAAGCTCGCGCGCGCGCGCGCGGGGCGCGGTGAGCTCGGAAATCGCGGGCGCGGGCCGGGGGGAGCTCGCGCGCGCGCGCGCGGGGCGCGGTGAGCTCGGAAATCGCCGGCGCGGGCCGCGGGGAGCTCGCGCGCGCGCGCGCGGGGCGCGGTGAGCTCGGAAATCGCCGGCGCGGGCCGCGGGGAGCTCGCGCGCGCGCGCGCGGGGCGCGGTGAGCTCGGAAATCGCCGGCGCGGGCCGCGGGGAGCTCGCGCGCGCGCGGGGCGCGGTGGGCTCGGAAATCGCTGGCGCGGGCCGCGGGGAGCTCGCGCGCGCGCGCGCGGGGAGCGGTGAGCTCGGAAATCGCCGGCGCGGGCCGCGGGGAGCTCGCGCGCGCGCGCGCGGGGCGCGGTGAGCTCGGAAATCGCCGGCGCGGGCCGCGGGGAGCTCGGAAATCGCCGGCGCGGGCCGCGGTGAGCTCGGAAATCGCCGGCGCGGGCCGCGGGGAGCTCGCGCGCGCGCGCGCGGGGCGCGGAGAGCTCGGAAATCGCCGGCGCGGGCCGCGGGGAGCTCGCGCGCGCGCGCGCGGGGCGCGGTGAGCTCGGAAATCGCCGGCGCGGGCCGCGGGGAGCTCGCGCGCGCGCGGGGCGCGGTGGGCTCGGAAATCGCCGGCGCGGGCCGCGGGGAGCTCGCGCGCGCGCGGGGCGCGGTGAGCTCGGAAATCGCCGGCGCGGGCCGCAGGGAGCTCGCGCGCGCGCGCGCGGGGCGCGGTGAGCTCGGAAATCGCCGGCGCGGGCCGCGGGGAGCTCGCGCGCGCGCGCGCGGGGCGCGGTGAGCTCGCACACGCGAGCGCGGGCCGCTGTGAGCTCAAAAAACGCCAGCGCAGGCCGCGGTGAGCTCCCACACGCGAGCGCGAGCCGCGGTGAGGTCGCACAAGCCAGCATGGGCCGCGTTGAACTCGAAACACGCCGGCGCCTGCCGCGATGAGCTCGCACACGCGAGCGCGGGCCGCGGTGAGCTCGCACACGCCAGCGCGGGCAGCGGTGAGCTCAAGAAACGCCAGCGCAGGCCGCGGTGAGCCCGCACTCCTGAGAGCGGGCCGAGGTGAGATCGCACACGCCAGCGCTGGCCGCGGTGAGCTGGCACACACCAGCGCGGGCCGCGGTGAGCTCAAAAAACGCCAGCGCAGGCCGCGGTGAGCCCGCAATCCTGAGAGCGGGCCGCGGTGAGCTCGGAAAACGCCAGCGCGGGCTGCTGTGAGCTCGCACACGCGAGCGCGGGCCGCGGTGAGCTCGCACACGCGAGCGTGGGCCGCTGTGAGCTCAAAAAACGCCAGCGCGGGCCGCGGTGTGCTCCCACACGCGAGCGCGAGCCGCGGTGAGGTCGCACAAGCCAGCATGGGCCGCGTTGAACTCGAAACACGCCGGCGCCTGCCGCGATGAGCTCGCAGACGCCAGCGCGGGCCGCGGTGAGCTCGCACACGCGAGCGCTGGCCGCTGTCAGCTCGCACACGCGAGCGCTGGCCGCTGTCAGCTCGCACACGGGAGCGCGGGCCGAGGTGAGCTCGCACACGCCAGCGCGGGTCGCGGAGAGCAGTCGCGTGTGAGCGCAGGGCGCGGTGAGCACGAAAATCGCCGGCGCGGGCCGCGGGGAGCTCGCGCGTGCGCGCGCGGGGCGCGGTGAGCTCGGAAATCGCCGGCGCGGGCCGCGGGGAGCTCGCGCGCGCGCGCGCGGGGCGCGGTGAGCTCGGAAATCGCCGGCGCGGGCCGCGGGGAGCTCGCGCGCGCGCGCGCGGGGCGCGGTGAGCTCGGAAATCGCCGGCGCGGGACGCGGGGAGCTCGCGCGCGCGCGCGCGGGGCGCGGTGAGCTCGGAAATCGCCGGCGCGGGCCGCGGGGAGCTCGCGCGCGCGCGCGGGGCGCGGTGAGCTCGGAAATCGCCGGCGCGGGCCGCGGTGAGCTCGGAAATCGCCGGCGCGGGCCGCGGTGAGCTCGCGAGCGCTCGCGCGGGGCATGGTGAGCTGGAAAATCGCCGGCGCGGGCCGCGGGGAGCTCGCGCGCGCGCGGGGCGCGGTGAGCTCGGAAATCGCCGGCGCGGGCCGCGGGGAGCTCGCGCGCGCGCGCGCGCGGGGCGCGGTGGGCTCGGAAATCGCCGGCGCGGGCCGCGGGGAGCTCGCGCGCGCGCGCGCGGGGCGCGGTGAGCTGGGAAATCGCCGGCGCGGGCCGCGGGGAGCTCGCGCGCGCGCGCGCGGGGCGCGGTGAGCTCGGAAATCGCCGGCGCGGGCCGCGGGGAGCTCGCGCGCGCGCGGGCGGGGCGCGGTGAGCTCGGAAATCGCCGGCGCGGGCCGCCGTGAGCTCGGAAATCGCCGGCGCGGGCCGCGGTGAGCTCGCGAGCGCGCGCGCGGGGCGCGGTGAGCTGGGAAATCGCCGGCGCGGGCCGCGGGGAGCTCGCGCGCGCGCGCGCGGGGCGCGGTGAGCTCGGAAATCGCCGGCGCGGGCCGCGGGGAGCTCGCGCGCGCGCGCGCGGGGCGCGGTGAGCTGGGAAATCGCCGGCGCGGGCCGCGGGGAGCTCGCGCGCGCGCGCGCGGGGCGCGGTGAGCTCGGAAATCGCCGGCGCGGGCCGCGGGGAGCTCGCGCGCGCGCGGGCGGGGCGCGGTGAGCTCGGAAATCGCCGGCGCGGTCCGCGGTGAGCTCGGAAATCGCCGGCGCGGGCCGCGGTGAGCTCGCGAGCGCGCGCGCGGGGCGCGGTGAGCTGGGAAATCGCCGGCGCGGGCCGCGGGGAGCTCGCGCGCGCGCGCGCGGGGCGCGGTGAGCTCGGAAATCGCCGGCGCGGGCCGCGGGGAGCTCGCGCGCGCGCGCGCGGGGCGCGGTGAGCTCGGAAATCGCCGGCGCGGGCCGCGGGGAGCTCGCGCGCGCGCGCGCGGGGCGCGGTGAGCTCTGAAATCGCCGGCGCGGGCCGCGGGGAGCTCGCGCGCGCGCGCGCGGGGCGCGGTGAGCTCGGAAATCGCCGGCGCGGGCCGCGGGGAGCTCGCGCGCGCGCGCGCGGGGCGCGGTGAGATCGGAAATCGCCGGCGCGGGCCGCGGGGAGCTCGCGCGCGCGCGCGCGGGGCGCGGTGAGCTCGGAAATCGCCGGCGCGGGCCGCGGGAAGCTCGCGCGCGCGCGCGCGGGGCGCGGTGAGCTCGGAAATCGCAGGCGCGGGCCGGGGGGAGCTCGCGCGCGCGCGCGCGGGGCGCGGTGAGCTCGGAAATCGCCGGCGCGGGCCGCGGGGAGCTCGCGCGCGCGCGGGCGGGGCGCGGTGAGCTCGGAAATCGCCGGCGCGGGCCGCGGGGAGCTCGCGCGCGCGCGCGCGGGGCGCGGTGAGCTCGGAAATCGCCGGCGCGGGCCGCGGGGAGCTCGCGCGCGCGCGCGCGGGGCGCGGTGAGCTCGGAAATCGCCGGCGCGGGCCGCGGGGAGCTCGCGCGCGCGCGCGCGGGGAGCGGTGAGCTCGGAAATCGCCGGCGCGGGCCGCGGGGAGCTCGCGCGCGCGCGCGCGGGGCGCGGTGAGCTCGGAAATCGCCGGCGCGGGCCGCGGGGAGCTCGGAAATCGCCGGCGCGGGCCGCGGTGAGCTCGGAAATCGCCGGCGCGGGCCGCGGGGAGCTAGCGCGCGCGCGCGGGGCGCGGAGAGCTCGGAAATCGCCGGCGCGGGCCGCGGGGAGCTCGCGCGCGCGCGCGCGGGGCGCGGTGAGCTCGGAAATCGCCGGCGCGGGCCGCGGGGAGCTCGCGCGCGCGCGGGGCGCGGTGGGCTCGGAAATCGCCGGCGCGGGCCGTGGGGAGCTCGCGCGCGCGCGGGGCGCGGTGAGCTCGGAAATCGCCGGCGCGGGCCGCAGGGAGCTCGCGCGCGCGCGCGCGGGGCGCGGTGAGCTCGGAAATCGCCGGCGCGGGCCGCGGGGAGCTCGCGCGCGCGCGCGCGGGGCGCGGTGAGCTCGCACACGCGAGCGCGGGCCGCTGTGAGCTCAAAAAACGCCAGCGCAGGCCGCGGTGAGCTCCCACACGCGAGCGCGAGCCGCGGTGAGGTCGCACAAGCCAGCATGGGCCGCGTTGAACTCGAAACACGCCGGCGCCTGCCGCGATGAGCTGGCACACGCGAGCGCGGGCCGCGGTGAGCTCGCACACGCCAGCGCTGGCCGCGGTGAGCTCGCACACACCAGCGCGGGCCGCGGTGAGCTCAAAAAACGCCAGCGCAGGCCGCGGTGAGCCCGCAATCCTGAGAGCGGGCCGCGGTGAGCTCGGAAAACGCCAGCGCGGGCTGCTGTGAGCTCGCACACGCGAGCGCGGGCCGCGGTGAGCTCGCACACGCGAGCGCGGGCCGCTGTGAGCTCAAAAAACGCCAGCGCGGGCCGCGGTGAGCTCCCACACGCGAGCGCGAGCCGCGGTGAGGTCGCACAAGCCAGCATGGGCCGCGTTGAACTCGAAACACGCCGGCGCCTGCCGCGATGAGCTCGCACACGCGAGCGCGGGCCGCGGTGAGCTCGCACACGCCAGCTCGGGCCCCGGTGAGCCCGAAAAACGGCAGCGCGGTTCGCGGTGAGCTGGCCCACGCGAGGGCGGGCTGCGGTGAGCTCAAAAATCGCCAGCTCCGTCCCCTGTGAGATCGCACACGCGATTGCGGGCCGCGATGAGCTCGCACATGCCAGGGCGGGCCGCGGTGAGCTCGAAAAATGCCGGCGCGGGCCGCGGTAAGCTCGCACACGCCAGCGCGGCCCGCGGTGAGCTCGCACACGCGAGCGCTGGCCGCTGTCAGCTCGCACACGGGAGCGCGGGCCGAGGTGAGCTCGCACACGCCAGCGCGGGTCGCGGAGAGCAGTCGCGTGTGAGCGCAGGGCGCGGTGAGCACGGAAATCGCCGGCGCGGGCCGCGGGGAGCTCGCGCGCGCGCGCGCGGGGCGCGGTGAGCTCGGAAATCGCCGGCGCGGGCCGCGGGGAGCTCGCGCGCGCGCGCGCGGGGCGCGGTGAGCTCGGAAATCTCCGGCGCGGGCCGCGGGGAGCTCGCGCGCGCGCGCGCGGGGCGCGGTGAGCTCGGAAATCGCCGGCGCGGGCCGCGGGGAGCTCGCGCGCGCGCGCGCGGGGCGCGGTGAGCTCGGAAATCGCCGGCGCGGGCCGCGGAGAGCTCGCGCGCGCGCGCGCGGGGCGCGGTGAGCTCGGAAATCGCCGGCGCGGGCCGCGGGGAGCTCGCGCGCGCGCGCGCGGGGCGCGGTGAGCTCGGAAATCGCCGGCGCGGGCCGCGGGGAGCTCGCGCGCGCGCGCGCGGGGCGCGGTGAGCTCGGAAATCGCCGGCGCGGGCCGCGGTGAGCTCGCGCGCGCGCGCGCGGGGCGCGGTGAGCTCGGAAATCGCCGGCGCGGGCCGCGGTGAGCTCGCGCGCGCGCGCGCGGGGCGCGGTGAGCTGGGAAATCGCCGGCGCGGGCCGCGGGGAGCTCGCGCGCGCGCGCGCGGGGCGCGGTGAGCTCGGAAATCGCCGGCGCGGGCCGCGCAGAGCTTGCGCGCGCGCGCGCGGGGCGCGGTGAGCTCGGAAATCGCCGGCGCGGGCCGCGGGGAGCTCGCGCGCGCGCGCGCGGGGCGCGGTGAGCTCGGAAATCGCCGGCGCGGGCCGCGGGGAGCTCGCGCGCGCGCGCGCGGGGAGCGGTGAGCTCGGAAATCGCCGGCGCGGGCCGCGGTGAGCTCGGAAATCGCCGGCGCGGGCCGCGGTGAGCTCGCGAGCGCGCGCGCGGGGCGCGGTGAGCTGGGAAATCGCCGGCGCGGGCCGCGGGGAGCTCGCGCGCGCGCGGGGCGCGGTGAGCTCGGAAATCGCAACCGCGGGCCGCGGGGAGCTCGCGAGCGCGCGCGCGGGGCGCGGTGAGCTGGGAAATCGCCGGCGCGGGCCGCGGGGAGCTCGCGCGCGCGCGGGGCGCGGTGAGCTCGGAAATCGCCGGCGCGGGCCGCGGGGAGCTCGCGCGCGCGCGCGCGGGGCGCGGTGAGCTCGGAAATCGCCGGCGCGGGCCGCGGGGAGCTCGCGCGCGCGCGCGCGGGGCGCGGTGAGCTCGGAAATCGCCGGCGCGGGCCGCGGGGAGCTCGCGCGCGCGCGCGCGGGTCGCGGTGAGCTCGGAAATCGCCGGCGCGGGCCGCGGGGAGCTCGCGCGCGCGCGCGCGGGGCGCGGTGAGCTCGGAAATCGCCGGCGCGGGCCGCGGGGAGCTCGCGCGCGCGCGCGCCGGGCGCGGTGAGCTCGGAAATCGCCGGCGCGGGCCGCGGGAAGCTCGCGCGCGCGCGCGCGGGGCGCGGTGAGCTCGGAAATCGCAGGCGCGGGCCGGGGGGAACTCGCGCGCGCGCGCGCGGGGCGCGGTGAGCTCGGAAATCGCCGGCGCGGGCCGCGGGGAGCTCGCGCGCGCGCGCGCGGGGCGCGGTGAGCTCGGAAATCGCCGGCGCGGGCCGCGGGGAGCTCGCGCGCGCGCGCGCGGGGCGCGGTGAGCTCGGAAATCGCCGGCGCGGGCCGCGGGGAGCTCGCGCGCGCGCGCGCGGGGCCCGGTGAGCTCGGAAATCGCCGGCGCGGGCCGCGGGAAGCTCGCGCGCGCGCGCGCGGGGCGTGGTGAGCTCGGAAATCGCAGGCGCGGGCCGGGGGGAGCTCGCGCGCGCGCGCGTGGGGCGCGGTGAGCTCGGAAATCGCCGGCGCGGGCCGCGGGGAGCTCGCGCGCGCGCGCGCGGGGCGCGGTGAGCTCGGAAATCGCCGGCGCGGGCCGCGGGGAGCTCGCGCGCGCGCGCGCGGGGCGCGGTGAGCTCGGAAATCGCCGGCGCGGGCCGCGGGGAGCTCGCGCGCGCGCGGGGCGCGGTGGGCTCGGAAATCGCCGGCGCGGGCCGCGGGGAGCTCGCGCGCGCGCGCGCGGGGAGCGGTGAGCTCGGAAATCGCCGGCGCGGGCCGCGGGGAGCTCGCGCGCGCGCGCGCGGGGCGCGGTGAGCTCGGAAATCGCCGGCGCGGGCCGCGGGGAGCTCGGAAATCGCCGGCGCGGGCCGCGGGGAGCTCGCGCGCGCGCGGGGCGCGGTGGGCTCGGAAATCGCCGGCGCGGGCCGCGGGGGAGCTCGCGCGCGCGCGGGGCGCGGTGAGCTCGGAAATCGCCGGCGCGGGCCGCGGGGAGCTCGCGCGCGCGCGCGCGGGGCGCGGTGAGCTCGGAAATCTCCGGCGCGGGCCGCGGGGAGCTCGCGCGCGCGCGCGCGGGGCGCGGTGAGCTCGGAAATCGCCGGCGCGGGCCGCGGGGAGCTCGCGCGCGCGCGCGCGGGGCGCGGTGAGCTCGGAAATCGCCGGCGCGGGCCGCGGAGAGCTCGCGCGCGCGCGCGCGGGGCGCGGTGAGCTCGGAAATCGCCGGCGCGGGCCGCGGGGAGCTCGCGCGCGCGCGCGCGGGGCGCGGTGAGCTCGGAAATCGCCGGCGCGGGCCGCGGGGAGCTCGCGCGCGCGCGCGCGGGGCGCGGTGAGCTCGGAAATCGCCGGCGCGGGCCGCGGGGAGCTCGCGCGCGCGCGCGCGGGGAGCGGTGAGCTCGGAAATCGCCGGCGCGGGCCGCGGTGAGCTCGGAAATCGCCGGCGCGGGCCGCGGTGAGCTCGCGAGCGCGCGCGCGGGGCGCGGTGAGCTGGGAAATCGCCGGCGCGGGCCGCGGGGAGCTCGCGCTCGCGCGGGGCGCGGTGAGCTCGGAAATCGCAACCGCGGGCCGCGGGGAGCTCGCGAGCGCGCGCACGGGGCGCGGTGAGCTGGGAAATCGCCGGCGCGGGCCGCGGGGAGCTCGCGCGCGCGCGGGGCGCGGTGAGCTCGGAAATCGCCGGCGCGGGCCGCGGGGAGCTCGCGCGCGCGCGCGCGGGGCGCGGTGAGCTCGGAAATCGCCGGCGCGGGCCGCGGTGAGCTCGCGAGCGCGCGCGCGGGGCGCGGTGAGCTGGGAAATCGCCGGCGCGGGCCGCGGGGAGCTCGCGCGCGCGCGCGCGGGGCGCGGTGAGCTCGGAAATCGCCGGCGCGGGCCGCGCAGAGCTCGCGCGCGCGCGCGCGGGGCGCGGTGAGCTCGGAAATCGCCGGCGCGGGCCGCGGGGAGCTCGCGCGCGCGCGCGCGGGGCGCGGTGAGCTCGGAAATCGCCGGCGCGGGCCGCGGGGAGCTCGCGCGCGCGCGCGCGGGGAGCGGTGAGCTCGGAAATCGCCGGCGCGGGCCGCGGTGAGCTCGGAAATCGACGGCGCGGGCCGCGGTGAGCTCGCGAGCGCGCGCGCGGGGCGCGGTGAGCTGGGAAACCGCCGGCGCGGGCCGCGGGGAGCTCGCGCGCGCGCGGGGCGCGGTGAGCTCGGAAATCGCAACCGCGGGCCGCGGGGAGCTCGCGAGCGCGCGCGCGGGGCGCGGTGAGCTGGGAAATCGCCGGCGCGGGCCGCGGGGAGCTCGCGCGCGCGCGGGGCGCGGTGAGCTCGGAAATCGCCGGCGCGGGCCGCGGGGAGCTCGCGCGCGCGCGCGCGGGGCGCGGTGAGCTCGGAAATCGCCGGCGCGGGCCGCGGGGAGCTCGCGCGCGCGCGCGCGGGGCGCGGTGAGCTCGGAAATCGCCGGCGCGGGCCGCGGGGAGCTCGCGCGCGCGCGCGCGGGGCGCGGTGAGCTCGGAAATCGCCGGCGCGGGCCGCGGGGAGCTCGCGCGCGCGCGGGGCGCGGTGGGCTCGGAAATCGCCGGCGCGGGCCGCGGGGAGCTCGCGCGCGCGCGCGCGGGGCGCGGTGAGCTCGGAAATCGCCGGCGCGGGCCGCGGGGAGCTCGCGCGCGCGCGGGGCGCGGTGGGCTCGGAAATCGCCGGCGCGGGCCGCGGGGAGCTCGCGCGCGCGCGGGCGGGGCGCGGTGAGCTCGGAAATCGCCGGCGCGGGCCGCGGGGAGCTCGCGCGCGAGCGCGCGGGGCGCGGTGAGCTCGGAAATCGCCGGCGCGGGCCGCGGGGAGCTCGCGCGCGCGCGCGCGGGGCGCGGTGAGCTCGGAAATCGCCGGCGCGGGCCGCGGGGAGCTCGCGCGCGCGCGCGCGGGGCGCGGTGAGCTCGGAAATCGCCGGCGCGGGCCGCGGGGAGCTCGCGCGCGCGCGCGCGGGGCGCGGTGAGCTCGGAAATCGCCGGCGCGGGCCGCGGGGAGCTCGCGCGCGCGCGCGCGGGGCGCGGTGAGCTCGGAAATCGCCGGCGCGGGCCGCGGGGAGCTAGCGCGCGCGCGCGGGGCGCGGAGAGCTCGGAAATCGCCGGCGCGGGCCGCGGGGAGCTCGCGCGCGCGTGCGCGGGGCGCGGTGAGCTCGGAAATCGCCGGCGCGGGCCGCGGGGAGCTCGCGCGCGCGCGGGGCGCGGTGGGCTCGGAAATCGCCGGCGCGGGCCACGGGGAGCTCGCGCGCGCGCGGGGCGCGGTGAGCTCGGAAATCGCCGGCGCGGGCCGCAGGGAGCTCGCGCGCGCGCGCGCGGGGCGCGGTGAGCTCGGAAATCGCCGGCGCGGGCCGCGGGGAGCTCGCGCGCGCGCGCGCGGGGCGCGGTGAGCTCGCACACGCGAGCGCGGGCCGCTGTGAGCTCAAAAAACGCCAGCGCAGGCCGCGGTGAGCTCCCACACGCGAGCGCGAGCCGCGGTGAGGTCGCACAAGCCAGCATGGGCCGCGTTGAACTCGAAACACGCCGGCGCCTGCCGCGAAGAGCTCGCACACGCGAGCGCGGGCCGCGGTGAGCTCGCACACGCCAGCGCTGGCCGCGGTGAGCTCGCACACACCAGCGCGGGCCGCGGTGAGCTCAAAAAACGCCAGCGCAGGCCGCGGTGAGCCCGCAATCCTGAGAGCGGGCCGCGGTGAGCTCGGAAAACGCCAGCGCGGGCTGCTGTGAGCTCGCACACGCGAGCGCGGGCCGCGGTGAGCTCGCACACGCGAGCGCGGGCCGCTGTGAGCTCAAAAAACGCCAGCGCGGGCCGCGGTGAGCTCCCACACGCGAGCGCGAGCCGCGGTGAGGTCGCACAAGCCAGCATGGGCCGCGTTGAACTCGAAACACGCCGGCGCCTGCCGCGATGAGCTCGCACACGCGAGCGCGGGCCGCGGTGAGCTCGCACACGCCAGCTCGGGCCACGGTGAGCCCGAAAAACGGCAGCGCGGTTCGCGGTGAGCTGGCCCACGCGAGGGCGGGCTGCGGTGAGCTCAAAAATCGCCAGCTCCGTCCCCTGTGAGATCGCACACGCGATTGCGGGCCGCGATGAGCTCGCACATGCCAGGGCGGGCCGCGGTGAGCTCGAAAAATGCCGGCGCGGGCCGCGGTAAGCTCGCACACGCCAGCGCGGCCCGCGGTGAGCTCGCACACGCGAGCGCTGGCCGCTGTCAGCTCGCACACGGGAGCGCGGGCCGAGGTGAGCTCGCACACGCCAGCGCGGGTCGCGGAGAGCAGTCGCGTGTGAGCGCAGGGCGCGGTGAGCACGGAAATCGCCGGCGCGGGCCGCGGGGAGCTCGCGCGCGCGCGCGCGGGGCGCGGTGAGCTCGGAAATCGCCGGCGCGGGCCGCGGGGAGCTCGCGCGCGCGCGCGCGGGGCGCGGTGAGCTCGGAAATCTCCGGCGCGGGCCGCGGGGAGCTCGCGCGCGCGCGCGCGGGGCGCGGTGAGCTCGGAAATCGCCGGCGCGGGGCCGCGGGGAGCTCGCGCGCGCGCGCGCGGGGCGCGGTGAGCTCGGAAATCGCCGGCGCGGGCCGCGGAGAGCTCGCGCGCGCGCGCGCGGGCGCGGTGAGCTCGGAAATCGCCGGCGCGGGCCGCGGGGAGCTCGCGCGCGCGCGCGCGGGGCGCGGTGAGCTCGGAAATCGCCGGCGCGGGCCGCGGGGAGCTCGCGCGCGCGCGCGCGGGGCGCGGTGAGCTCGGAAATCGCCGGCGCGGGCCGCGGTGAGCTCGCGCGCGCGCGCGCGGGGCGCGGTGAGCTCGGAAATCGCCGGCGCGGGCCGCGGTGAGCTCGCGAGCGCGCGCGCGGGGGCGCGGTGAGCTGGGAAATCGCCGGCGCGGGCCGCGGGGAGCTCGCGCGCGCGCGCGCGGGGCGCGGTGAGCTCGGAAATCGCCGGCGCGGGCCGCGCAGAGCTCGCGCGCGCGCGCGCGGGGCGCGGTGAGCTCGGAAATCGCCGGCGCGGGCCGCGGGGAGCTCGCGCGCGCGCGCGCGCGGCGCGGTGAGCTCGGAAATCGCCGGCGCGGGCCGCGGGGAGCTCGCGCGCGCGCGCGCGCGGGGAGCGGTGAGCTCGGAAATCGCCGGCGCGGGCCGCGGTGAGCTCGGAAATCGCCGGCGCGGGCCGCGGTGAGCTCGCGAGCGCGCGCGCGGGGCGCGGTGAGCTGGGAAATCGCCGGCGCGGGCCGCGGGGAGCTCGCGCGCGCGCGGGGCGCGGTGAGCTCGGAAATCGCAACCGCGGGCCGCGGGGAGCTCGCGAGCGCGCGCGCGGGGCGCGGTGAGCTGGGAAATCGCCGGCGCGGGCCGCGGGGAGCTCGCGCGCGCGCGGGGCGCGGTGAGCTCGGAAATCGCCGGCGCGGGCCGCGGGGAGCTCGCGCGCGCGCGCGCGGGGCGCGGTGAGCTCGGAAATCGCCGGCGCGGGCCGCGGGGAGCTCGCGCGCGCGCGCGCGGGGCGCGGTGAGCTCGGAAATCGCCGGCGCGGGCCGCGGGGAGCTCGCGCGCGCGCGCGCGGGTCGCGGTGAGCTCGGAAATCGCCGGCGCGGGCCGCGGGGAGCCCGCGCGCGCGCGCGGGGCGCGGTGAGCTCGGAAATCGCCGGCGCGGGCCGCGGGGAGCTCGCGCGCGCGCGCGCGGGGCGCGGTGAGCTCGGAAATCGCCGGCGCGGGCCGCGGGGAGCTCGCGCGCGCGCGGGGCGCGGTGGGCTCGGAAATCGCCGGCGCGGGCCGCGGGGAGCTCGCGCGCGCGCGGGGCGCGGTGGGCTCGGAAATCGCCGGCGCGGGCCGCGGGGGGCTCGCGCGCGCGCGGGCGGGGCGCGGTGAGCTCGGAAATCGCCGGCGCGGGCCGCGGGGAGCTCGCGCGCGAGCGCGCGGGGCGCGGTGAGCTCGGAAATCGCCGGCGCGGGCCGCGGGGAGCTCGCGCGCGCGCGCGCGGGGCGCGGTGAGCTCGGAAATCGCCGGCGCGGGCCGCGGGGAGCTCGCGCGCGCGCGCGCGGGGCGCGGTGAGCTCGGAAATCGCCGGCGCGGGCCGCGGGGAGCTCGCGCGCGCGCGCGCGGGGCGCGGTGAGCTCGGAAATCGCCGGCGCGGGCCGCGGGGAGCTCGCGCGCGCGCGCGCGGGGCGCGGTGAGCTCGGAAATCGCCGGCGCGGGCCGCGGGGAGCTCGCGCGCGCGCGCGCGGGGCGCGGTGAGCTCGGAAATCGCCGGCGCGGGCCGCGGGGAGCTCGCGCGCGCTCGCGCGGGGCGCGGTGAGCTCGGAAATCGCCGGCGCGGGCCGCGGGGAGCTCGCGCGCGCGCGGGGCGCGGTGGGCTCGGAAATTGCCGGCGCGGGCCGCGGGGAGCTAGCGCGCGTGCGCGCGGGGCGCAGTGAGCTCGGAAATCGCCGGCGCGGGCCGCGGGGAGCTCGCGCGCGCGCGCGCGGGGCGCGGTGAGCTCGGAAATCGCCGGCGCGGGCCGCGGGGAGCTCGCGCGCGCGCGCGCGGGGCGCGGTGAGCTCGGAAATCGCCGGCGCGGGCCGCGGGGATCTCGCGCGCGCTCGCGCGGGGCGCGGTGAGCTCGGAAATCGCCGGCGCGGGCCGCGGGGAGCTCGCGCGCGCGCGGGGCGCGGTGGGCTCGGAAATTGCCGGCGCGGGCCGCGGGGAGCTCGCGCGCGCGCGCGCGGGGCGCGGTGAGCTCGGAAATCGCCGGCGCGGGCCGCGGGGAGCTCACGCGCGCGCGCGCGGGGCGCGGTGAGCTCGGAAATCGCCGGCGCGGGCCGCGGGGAGCTCGCGCGCGCGCGCGCGGGGCGCGGTGAGCTCGGAAATCGCCGGCGCGGGCCGCGGGGAGCTCGCGCGCGCGCGCGCGGGGCGCGGTGAGCTCGGAAATCGCCGGCGCGGGCCGCGGGGAGCTCGCGCGCGCGCGCGCGGGGCGCGGTGAGCTCGGAAATCGCCGGCGCGGGCCGCGGGGGAGCTCGAGCGCGCGCGCGCGGGGCGCGGTGAGCTCGGAAATCGCCGGCGCGGGCCGCGGGGAGCTCGCGCACGCGCGCGCGGGGCGCGGTGAGCTCGGAAATCGCCGGCGCGGGCCGCGTGGAGCTCGCGCGCGCGCGCCCGGGGCGCGGTGAGCTCGGAAATCGCCGGCGCGGGCCGCGGGGAGCTCGCGCGCGCGCGCGCGGGGCGCGGGTGAGCTCGGAAATCGCCGGCGCGGGCCGCGGGGAGCTCGCGCGGGGGCGCGGTGAGCTCGGAAATCGCCGGCGCGGGGCCGCGGGGAGCTCGCGCGCGCGCGCGCGGGGAGCGGGTGAGCTCGGAAATCGCCGGCGCGGGCCGCGGTGAGCTCGGAAATCGCCGGCGCGGGCCGCGGTGAGCTCGCGAGCGCGCGCGCGGGGCGCGGTGAGCTGGGAAATCGCCGGCGCGGGCCGCGGGGAGCTCGCGCGCGCGCGGGGCGCGGTGAGCTCGGAAATCGCAACCGCGGGCCGCGGGGAGCTCGCGAGCGCGCGCGCGGGGCGCGGTGAGCTGGGAAATCGCCGGCGCGGGCCGCGGGGAGCTCGCGCGCGCGCGGGGCGCGGTGAGCACGGAAATCGCCGGCGCGGGCCGCGGGGAGCTCGCGCGCGCGCGCGCGGGGCGCGGTGAGCTCGGAAATCGCCGGCGCGGGCCGCGGGGAGCTCGCGCGCGCTCGCGCGGGGCGCGGTGAGCTCGGAAATCGCCGGCGCGGGCCGCGGGGAGCTCGCGCGCGCGCGGGGCGCGGTGGGCTCGGAAATTGCCGGCGCGGGCCGCGGGGAGCTCGCGGCGGCGCGCGCGCGGGGCGCGGTTGAGCTCGGAAATCGCCGGCGCGGGCCGCGGGGAGCTCGCGCGCGCGCGCGCGGGGCGCGGGTGAGCTCGGAAATCGCCGGCGCGGGCCGCGGGGAGCTCGCGCGCGCGCGCGCGGGGCGCGGTGAGCTCGGAAATCGCCGGCGCGGGCCGCGGGGAGCTCGCGCGCGCGCGCGCGGGGCGCGGTGAGCTCGGAAATCGCCGGCGCGGGCCGCGGGGAGCTCGCGCGCGCGGCGCGCGGGGAGCGGTGAGCTCGGAAATCGCCGGCGCGGGCCGCGGTGAGCTCGGAAATCGCCGGCGCGGGCCGCGGTGAGCTCGCGAGCGCGCGCGCGGGGCGCGGTGAGCTGGGGAAATCGCCGGCGCGGGCCGCGGGGAGCTCGCGCGCGCGCGGGGGCGCGGTGAGCTCGGAAATCGCAACCGCGGGCCGCGGGGAGCTCGCGAGCGCGCGCGCGGGGCGCGGTGAGCTGGGAAATCGCCGGCGCGGGCCGCGGGGAGCTCGCGCGCGCGCGGGGCGCGGTGAGCTC